>NC_048417.1:10972942-11047015 GCF_013103735.1 Etheostoma cragini
CATCAGGAAAAGACTGGGCAAAAATGGCCTGCATGGCAGAGTTCCAAGGAGAAAACCACTGCTGAGCAAAAAGAACAAAGCTTGTCTCAATTTCTCCACAACACATCTTGATGATCACCAAGACTTTTGGGACAACATTCTGTGGATCGATGAGACAAAAGTGGAACTCTTTGGAAGGTGTGTATCCAAGTATATCTGGCGTAGAAGGAACACTGCAGTTCATAAAAAGAACATTATACCAACAGTAAAATGTGGTGGTGGTAGTGTGATGAATTCTGCTGTCTACCAAGAGATCCTGAAGGAGAATGTCCGACCATCTGTTCGTGTATTCAAGCTGAAACAAACTTGGGTTCTGCAGCAGGACAATGATCCTAAACACACCAGCAGGTCCACCATCGAATGGCTGAAGAATAACAAAATGAAGACTTTGGAGTGGCCTAGCCAAAGTCCTGACCAGAATCCTATTGAGATGTTGTGGTATGAGCTTAAAAAGGCCGTTCATGCTCGAAAATGTAACTGAATTAGGACAATTCTGCAAAGATGAGTGGGCCAAAATTCCTCCAGGATGCTGTAAAAGCCTCATTGCACGTTATCGCAAACGCTTGCTTGCTGTTGTTGCTTCTAAGGGTGGCCCAACCAGTTATTAGGTTTAGGGGGCAATCACTTTTTCACACAGGGCCATGATGGTTTGGATTTTTTTTCACCTTGAATAATAAACACCTTCATTTACAAATTGCATTTTGTGTTTACTTGTGTTGTCCTTGACTATTGTTTAAATTGGTTTGATGTTCCGAAACACTTAAGTGTGACAAACATGCAAAGGAACAGGAAATGAGGAAGGGGGCAAACACTTTTTCACACCACTGTACAGTTGTGTTCAAAATAGTAGCAGTCCTATATCTCTAATCTCATAAATCTCATTTTTGTTAGAAGTGATATTTCTACATAGGAAATAATTTACTAGTAAGTGTTGTAGAGTCATAGAAAACCAACAGTCATGACATGCATCCTGCTCATTCTGTATCATTGAATCTGTAATTGAAAGGGTGATGTTCAAAAGAACAGCAGTGTTCAATTAGTGAGGTGATTGATTCTCTGGAGAAACAGGTGTCAATTATGGCCCATATTTAAGAAAGGAAGTAAATGTTGTGCATGCTGGATATTATGCATTTCACACTAAAATACTCAGCAAAGTGGTTCGTTCCAGACATTGCTCTGAGGAACAGCAGACTTTGATTAAAAGGTTTATGGGAGAGGGGAAAACCTATAAATAAGTGCAGAAAATGATAGGCTGCTCAGCCAAACTGATTTCAAAAGCCTTGAAAGGGAATCCAAAGCCTGAACGACAAGGGAAAAAACAGTCAATTACCATTCGAATGGATCAAAGAATAGCCAAAATGACAGAGGCGCAACCAAAGATCAGCTCCAGAAAAAATCAAAGACTTGACTACCTGTGAGTACTGTTACAATCAGAAGAAGGCTATGTGAAGCTAAGCTATCAGCTAGAAGACCGCGCAAAGTCCCATTGCTGAAAAAGACATGTACTGAATAGATTGAAATTTGCCAAAGGACACATTAACTGGCCAAAGGAAAAATGCTCAACATTCTGTGGAATGATAAGAGCAGAATTGTTGTTTTTGGCTCTAGGGGCCGCAGACAGTTTGTCCGCTGACTCCCATGCACTGAATTCAAGCCACAGCACACTGTGAAGATAGTAAAGCATGGTTGTGCAAAAATCGCATACTGTGGTGTTGGGCCTATTTATCGCATATCAGGGATCACTTTAAATACATCAAAATACTTGAAGAGGTCATGTTGTCTTATACTGAAGAGGAAATGTCTTTTGAAATTGGTCTTTTTAACAAGACAATGACCCGAAACACATCAGTAAGTGAGCAAAGTCTTGGTTCCAGATAAACAAGTTGCTAAGGAGTGGCCAGCCTAATCCCCGGATCTCAATCCCATAGAACACTTTTGGGGTGACATCAAAAATGCTGTTTCTGAGGAAGAACCCAGTAATGCAGAGAAATTGTGGAATGTAGCTAAATTGTCCTGGGATGGAATACCTGTTCACAGGTGCCAGAAGTTGGTCGACTCCATGCAACACAGATGTGAAGCAGTGGTCAGAAATAATAGTTATGCAACTAAATATTAGTGCAGTGATTCAAAGTAAAGCAAACCTTTGAGACATTTTTCAGTTCATACAGTAAATGTTTGCATTTGTAAAGAAAAATGCATATACTATTTATTTATTTATTTATTTTTGTAATTTTTTTTTTGATCAATTGTGGTCATGTTTTGATTTGAAATTGAATGTGCAGTGTTCCCAATTCATTTATTTTATGGAATTAAAAGCTATTCTAAAGATTTTGTACATTATTCACTTTTTTTAAACACACTGCTATTTTTATGAAGACAACTGTATAAACAGACTTTTTTGTACATTGAGATATACAGTGTGTGTGTATTTATATGTTTTTTGCCCTTTGTCAGAAAACTGCTCTCGAGTGACAGAAACCCTCCTATCGACGACTTGATAAAGTCTGGGATCCTGCCCATTTTAGTCAAATGCCTGGAAAGGGACGACAAGTAAGTCTGCTTCCATAACTTCTTCAGTGTTAATTCTCTGTGACACAATGAACTGAGTGTTCTAGCTGTTAAGTCTGCAGACTGCTGTGATGGATTACTGGTGCTACTACATTGTGTGTGGGTGTCTGGGTGTGGGTGTGGGGGGGTGCACGCAGGGCAGTTGGCTGATCCTCTGTCCAGGCCAAGCCAAATATAACAGCATTCCCGTCTCTCGGGGGTTCCCTATTCCCAGGACCTTGTGTTCAGGGGGACTGAATAGTTGGAGGGGGAAGAAGTTGTAAGGATTCTACCATGGCAGCAAACAACAGATAGCATCATGTTAACATGTAGCGCCATCCTATGTTGGACATTTTTGTTATCTTTGAGTTGCAAATGAATCAATGCAATATAACCAATGTGCCTCCATCAAGAGAAAGTAATTATCCACTATTTTGCCAAAGCATTATGTCAGAAAGCCAAGCCGGCTCAGCCTAACAACATCATGAGGTACAGAATCACAATACAAATTACAGCATGAAGAAGCACCACTGTATGTAAACAAGAATAGTTAAAAGTCTTCAAATGAAATCGGTGAATTCATGATGGGGCAGAAAATTGTCCACAGGCAACCAAAATGGCTGGTTATATCACAAGGGGTGCACACCCTGTTTAGTTTTACATCTTAGATAACACTTACGACACCAGTAGGAAATCCAGATCATGGTTCATTGTTTGATAAAATATTTAGTGGAGTAGAAAGACTTTTTTTTTTAAGGCCTTGTATTGGTCAGGACAGATATAGATAGGAAATGCGGAGAGAGGGGGGGAACGACGTGCAGCGAAGAGCCACATGTTGTCGTAGTCCTTATCAAACCTGTGGCCGCTTTGATAAGGACTAAGTCTTTGTAAATGGGTACCCATGCCCCGGAATAGACAGACTTAACACCACTTGCTTTGATTTACTTACATTTGGCCTGTAGGCGGTGTGAGGATCCCCTGCAACTGTGATTTCCAATATTTTGTGTTGCAGCATTTAAAATAAATAAAAAACAAGATAGTTTTCCTTTTTGTGCACCAGCAAAAGGCACAATATCTAGACCCACTGATCCGGCGTTGAATGTTTTGTCCACCACATCAACTCTATTTTTACCAGGATTTCATATGGAGAAACTGATTTATGAATCTTTTTTTGAAGAAACTATTATGAAAAACGTCACTATGCTCCAGTAAACAACAAGCTTTTGATTAACATAGGTTTGACACACATTGCTCTAGTAAGCCTATTTAGTACGGGAAGGCCAAAAACAGAGGAGTGTATTAGTTGCTGGGGGGAATATAAAAATTTGCCTTAAAAAGTGGTTAATGGGATGGGATTTCAGGTGTTCACATCGATATTTATCATTATTATTCCCCTCCTTTTCTGTCCCATTCTACTATGGAAACTAATTGAGCTTTCATGTTGTCTTTTAACTTGATTTTATTTTTATTTTTCCTAACTGTTTTTTTCTTTTCTCTGTCCTGCAGCCCCTCTCTTCAGTTTGAAGCAGCTTGGGCTCTGACCAACATTGCCTCTGGGACATCAGCACAGACTCAGGCTGTGGTTAAATCCAGTAAGTTCACCCCACGTTCTGTCTTCCTGCGGTCTGTGTTTGGAGACTGTCTGCAGTCTGCCAAGCTAGCATGTTTATTTGTTTTTCATTCAATTGAAGCAGTAATTAATTTTTAGGGGTACAGGCCTGAGGGGGTTGGAGGCCACTGGATCCCTATTAAAACAGCTCAGGTTTTGTATTACTATTCAGGGTTTTTCCTTGCTCAGAAATTGCCTTTGGGGGGAAAGATTAAGTTCGGGTCTATGGTTCATCCCCCATGAAATTTTGAGCATCAAATACTTAATTTCCTGCATTCTGATACAGTTTTAGGCACCAATTTATAGTAGAAAATTCCACGCAATCACAGAAGGCTGGATCATGTGGATGCGCCAACAGTGTTATCATTACTTAGAATTCTTCATTGGCGCGACAGAAACTACGCACTATAGCTTTAAAACCAACTGTACCAAAACTAACCTAAGGAAGACATGTACATACTCACCACTCCTTAAAGAGGTTTAATAAGCCATACATTTTTTATATATATATAATTTTTTTTTAAATCTTTGACAATGCGCATTAGTTGTTTGGCTTTAAAGATGGCATTTGCAGATCTAATCCATTCCACTTTTTGTCAAATTCAGTGAATATCTCCTCACTAGCTGTCTGTTCTGTGTGCGATTTTGGAAAAAAATCTGGTGTTCATACACAGCCCTGGCTCCGGAAATAGGGAAATAACAAAGCGGCTTGGATTGAACCCCACTATTCTGTCGCCTTGGTCCTGCTACACGTCCTGCGATGCCCTGTTACATCCTGCTTCGCTCCGCAGTACCCTGCTACATCCTGCTGTGCCCTGTAACGCTGTGCAGTGCCCTATTAGGCCAATAACTACTATTTCTAGTCACTGTTCCATTATCTTTTACTGTGACTGTCATTGCCACTATTCACTACGTCCCCAACCGGCCTCGTCAAACACCACCTACCAAGAGCCTGGGTCTGTCCGAGGTTTCTTCCTAACAGGGAGATTTTCCTCTCCACTGTCACACTAAATGTTTGCGGGAAATACTGGAATTGTTGGGTCCTTGTAAATTATAGTGTGTGTTCTAGACCTACTCTATCTGTAAAGTGTCGTGCTGACTCTTGTTATGAATTGAGAGGGGAAAGGCGGCGGTAAAGGGACTGTAAATCTGGCAAACTTTCTGCAGGAGCCCTGACGGAAGGGGTGTATTTGTTTGGGTGTTGAGTTCAAATACCAACAATCCTTCTCCAGAATCGCAGACTCCATTTTTAAGTGGCCACGTTGACTTTGGCTAATAAAGAGGAATCTTTTTGGAGTGAATACGCAGTTTTCTCTCTGCAATTTTGTTAATACACCTACTTAGGTTTAGAAAAGAGAGTTGTGGCACAGTCACGGGTTAATTTAATTAGGCTTTCATTGTGACTATAGTTTCGCAATCTGTCACCTTGGGTGAGTTTGCGCAATTGATATTCTGTTTGTGTATCCAGATGCAGTGCCCCTGTTCCTGCGACTGCTGCACTCTCCCCATCAGAACGTATGTGAACAGGCAGTATGGGCTTTGGGAAACATTATAGGTAAATACTGTCATCGAATTGAAGTGTGTACACATATATACTGCTTGGATGCAGCTGTTGAGTTATATTAACCTCTGCCCCCTTGACTACCCAGGTGATGGTCCACAGTGCAGGGATTATGTCATCTCCCTAGGTGTGGTCAAGCCCCTGCTCTCGTTTATCAACCCATCCATCCCCATCACCTTCCTCCGCAATGTCACCTGGGTCATTGTTAACCTCTGCCGCAACAAGGATCCCCCGCCTCCTATGGAAACTGTGCAAGAGGTGCGTGCGTTTGTGTGTATGCATGTGTGCAGGCTCCATGTGCCAGACAGATGAATGTGTTGCTTTGCAGTTGACTGTGTCACTGCAGGCCAAGTCACTCGAGAGTTTTTGCTGTGCCTTTTCAACAGCCAAATAACCCAGGGGAATTTCTAACCATAAAGCTCTTAAAGCAACATTTGAAGTCTGGTTTTGACAGCTATTCCTCTTTGTAATTTTTATTTGTTTGTCTTTTTACTCTACTCTGTTTTTTGCATTCATCTCATCTATCTATACCTCTATCTACATCCAACCCACTCACAACCTACTTTTCTTTCCCACAGATTTTGCCTGCCCTCTGTGTGCTAATATATCACACCGATATAAATGTAAGAATCAGAGCGAAGGGTGATTGTCTTTTTGTATTTACTGATTTTTATAGATTGTAAAGAAAAATGACTTGCAGTCTTACGAACTTATGTGTCCGCATGTTTAGATCCTAGTAGACACAGTGTGGGCTCTGTCCTATCTGACGGACGGGGGCAATGAGCAGATCCAAATGGTCATTGATTCTGGAGTCGTTCCATTTCTTGTGCCTCTCCTCAGCCATCAGGAGGTCAAAGTTCAGGTGAGGCTTTGTTTTATTAACTGAATTCATTAGTCTTTGTCTACACTAAGATGACCATTACACAATTTTATTAGAATAAATTAATCAGACTATTTGTTTTATTTATCATCTTTTGTCTTTGAACTGCAGACAGCAGCTCTGAGGGCGGTGGGTAACATCGTGACAGGAACAGACGAGCAGACACAGGTTGTGCTCAACTGTGACGTCCTCTCACACTTCCCCAACCTGCTCACACACCCTAAAGAAAAGATAAACAAGGTATCACCATCAGTTTTCATGTGTTTTTAATTTATTTTTTAAGTCTACCGGTTTCCTACGGCTTTGAACATAAATAGTAGTAAGGTGTCAGTTCAGGACATTTGAGATCTTTACGAGAGTCAAAAAAGTATAAGATATCTGGAGCAGGTTTGTTGTATGTATTTCCTTACACATGCACTTGAGCTTAGAGCATTGTTTTTATTGGTGTGTGTGTGTGTGTGTGACGGTGTGTGTGTGTGGCACATTAATTTAATTGTGAAGGTGCTGTAGCTATACACTGATGAGTGTAAAATACTTATGGAATCGGAGGGTAACACCAGAGTTAAAAATAAAAAAAGATTGGGTTACACTTTACTTTGAAAGTATCTACATAAGAGTGACATGACACTGTCATGAACGTGTAGTAAACATTATAAACCAGTCATAAATGTTTGACATAACACTTCTTTTTGTAAGTGTCATTAGGTTTTGTCACGACAAGTAATGTTACCAACATTGAAAGAATGGGATTGGTCTGTTTGCAGGAAGCAGTCTGGTTCCTGTCCAACATTACAGCTGGGAACCAGCAGCAGGTCCAAGCTGTGATCGATGCTGGGCTGATTCCTATGATCATTCACCAGCTGGCTAAGGTTTGTCCATGGGGGAAGAGCAAGATATACATTCCTAAAGCTTTATCTTCTCTGTTCTTTATATTCAATTTTCTGAACAAATGGTGAAACACGCGGACATTTTGGAAAAGCATAATGTTTTTCAAATTGAACACTGAATGCAAACATGGCCAAGAATTTTCTGTGTCTTGGCATTAATGCTTTTGTAGAAAAGAGCTGCTATGTGCACATCTTAGTGACAGCTTGTCGCTCTACAGGGTGACTTTGGTACACAGAAGGAGGCCGCGTGGGCAATCAGCAACCTCACCATCAGTGGGAGAAAAGACCAGGTGAGTTGGGCTTTGGGACCAATGATGTACAAAT
This sequence comes from Etheostoma cragini, assembly GCF_013103735.1. Classification (NCBI taxonomy): domain Eukaryota; kingdom Metazoa; phylum Chordata; class Actinopteri; order Perciformes; family Percidae; genus Etheostoma; species Etheostoma cragini. Next base: position 10,980,790 of record NC_048417.1, read on the forward strand.
CTAGAGCTTGTTTTAATTAATTTATAGATACCATGTGGGATTAATTTAGTTTTTATTCAACATAAGTTTGTTTGTTTTAACTGCTGAAACCTTACCTACCATGCGAGTCAGTCATATACTATTCCATAATTTCAATAGTAAATGTTTAACTTGCCATTTCACATTTTCTTCAAGAGGCAGAACTGTCCCCATTATTGAAGGGTGAAACTAGGCGATGTTGACTTGAGTGAAATAACGAGGACGTGTTCCGCACTTGTAACCATGTACCTATGTTGTAATCAAGTATGGATGCGGTGTGTGTGTGTGGGTTTGTGTAGGTGGAGTTTCTGGTGGAGCAGAATGTCATCCCCCCGTTTTGTAACCTGCTGTCGGTGAAGGACTCGCAGGTGGTGCAGGTGGTCCTGGACGGCCTGAAGAACATCCTCATCATGGCAGGGGACGAAGCCAGCACTATTGCTGAGATCATAGAGGAGTGTGGAGGTTGGTACCTGGATTATGGTTTCCCTGCATTATGTCCCAGTCTGCTTTATTCATTTGTTTTAATCTTTTTATACATTAAACTGTTTTTTTTTTTTTAAGGTAACATTGGTGCATTTTTTTTCCCAAGGACTAGTTTTTGGTGCAAACAAGTACATATTTTGACAACCCTCTTGATTGTATAATTGAAATATGTAAGTTACTGACATGGCTAGTTTCTGGTGTTAATGTTGTTGATAACAGGAAATTGACGTTTGTCATTGTTTTGATTTTTCAGGTTTGGAGAAGATAGAAAATTTGCAGCAGCATGAGAATGAAGATATCTACAAACTAGCCTTTGAGATCATTGATCAATACTTTTCAGGAGATGATGTAAGTTTACCACAAGTGATCTTCATGTGGTTTTTTTTCTGCTCGTACGCCAACTTCCTGTGCCGTAATCTCACCATAACTGTTGTTTTCAGATTGATGAAGATCCAAGCTTGATCCCTGACACCACTCAAGGAGGGACCTTCAACTTTGATCCAGCTTCCAACATGCAAACAAAGGAGTTTAATTTCTAAAAGCCAGGATGTTTGGTTCAACCAGCTGCACGGGTACTCTGTATTCACTCCAGACATTCATTGATCTCTCCTCAAACCTGGCAACCTGGTACCGAAGGATTTACTTCCATCAATTCAACAAGGAAACTCACCACTGAAGGATTTACCCACCCCCACATCTGCACTGCAGGGTGTTTATTTTTTTTTTGTTAATGGTCATCCTTCACCAAACATGGCAACCCACCATAGGAGTCCTGGTCTTACAACAGGCACTATTACCATCTGGCAGCCTGCATCAGGAGGGTTGTCAGTTTTCTCTGCCAGTGCTTTGAAATATCACATGAAAACCACAATAAAACCAGAAGGAAGAAAAGGCCTTCACGGCATGATTTAATTGCCAAATTTCAAGTCTTCACAAAGACAAAAACACAAGCACATTTCAAACACACATATACACTTTTCGACACTTAGGATTTGTGTGCATACTTCTGTTAGAAGCCATCGTATCACTTATGGGGAAGAACTACTGCTGTTTTTGTGGTTTATTTTTGTGCTTTCCCTCCCCTGGATTGTCCTCTGATATTATTTCACCTACGTGCACGCACACTGACATACAAGTACACATGTCAACACACTTTATTCACACAGATTACCGATAGCCAGGCACCCCAATAACCCTCTCTTACCCAGTTTAAACAGTTAATCCCAGAGCTAAGCCATGATCAACCACGGACCCCCACTGCTCTCACAGGAGGGATGAAAGGGCTCCAAGGCATAAAGAGGACTCCGTGGCACACTGACTGACGGGACTTTTGACTCAATGACGTCAATTTTTTTAACGTGACCTCTGTTTAATTATCAACCTTTGTTTAAAAAAAGAAAAGTGAAGAAAATGCCATAATGTTTTTTTCTTTTTTCAATCTAAAAATCCCTGCTAATTGCCTGCTTGTGATTCAGCAGAGCGTATGTCAATACCTGTAACAGGAGGAGGCACCTTTAGGTGAAGGCGGAGAGACTTAAGAGAAGACGAACATGTGGGCTGTGGCGTCTATTCCCCTACAGGACACCCACTAGTGCAGCACAAGCTCGATCACGTCCTGTGATCAAGTGAAGTGTTTGCTTGGGACTCCCCTGTAATGTGAAACTTGGAACGGGGGGCCATTTAACAAAGCAAAAAACAAAAGCTGAGCTAAAAATCAACCTGAATTGCTTAGCCTGACCTTATTTTAATTCTTTTAAATTCGCTCTTCAAACCAATATTTTAGGTTTATGTTTCAGCTTCTTCTGGTTGAGTCTGTGGAGCTTCCATACGTCTTTTGCTTTTTACTTTTCTTCAGTCTTATGCACACGTCTGAGAAGGCATATTGATGTCTGCCTGCAGAAAGGGACCTATACTCCTTAAAGACTAGACTTACATAACGAGTACAGGTCCTGATTACAGTACTTTTCGATGAAAAGGTCACATGTCGTCACTCAATTTGAATAATTGTACAAAAATGTGATGTGTATCTCTCCTCCTTGCCGTCTAATGAATTATATGAATATATTTACATAAAGCCTGTACAAAGCTGCTGCAGCTGACAGTCATTGGATGGACAATAACCTTACTGTCAAAGATGGCTGGGGAGGGGTTTATTTTGTTTTTGTTGAAGCAATATTTCTGTTTCAATGTTTTTATTTTTGACTTGTGTATGTATTGTGATGACATGCTGATGAATTGGAACAGGCTTTTTTTCTCTCTCTCTCTCTCTTCGTAGTGGTGACGGGCTGTTTTAAAATGTGCCGTCCCATGTCCCAGCTGGTCTATGGGTGAGGGTTCTAAGTGTCAAGGTTTGAACCCAACCCTAGCCCTGGTCTCGAAGACTTTATGATCCTCTGGTTGGCTGCTAACTACTGAGAGGGGGTCAGGACTGGTGGGGTGGGGGTTATACTGGGGTTTTAAATATTGGGTTGGGTTGTTTTGAGCAGCCCATGCTTGTTTTTGGGACTGGCTGTTTAATACTGAACAAAACTATAGAGAGGGTGTACAGTCATGAAATAGCAGACTAGACCGAGCCACTTTAAAGATTTACAATTTTGTTGCCTTGTATCTGAATTGGATACAAGCTTATGTTTGTTGCAAGATTTTTACTTGCTAATGAAAAGTTGTTTTAAATAAAATAGGAGAAGAGCAACAGACAGCGTTTTGGCCTCTGATTGTTTATATCTTTTTATAAATTTAAGATTGAATTCCTCTCTTTAAGGTGGCTCATTGATGCTTTCAACTCGTGTGCATATTAAAGACAAAAATGAGTTGAAAATCATTGTGCCTTTTGTTTTTCATTTCAACTAAAACTAGGTTTTATTGAATAGAAACGATTTTTTTTGAGCAACTGGAGAATTTTAAATATGGGAGATACCAGTAATGTGTGGTCTCCCCGTTGTTGGAGTTTGCCATGGGAATGGTCCATGCTGCTCTCTGCTGTTGAGAGTAACTGCTCCCCTCCAATCTTATTCACTGACCATTGTAACACACCATTTCTACCACTCATTTAGCACACAATTAATCATTGCCATATTTCAGGGGGTTTTGATATCATCTCCTCATCTCACCCTCAGGACATGATCTGTGTTTCTGATCCTAACCAAAATAAACTTGCTGTTATGCCGTTGAATCCTCAGTGCTTGCAAGTGTTGTGATTCACACATACAATAGCTTTTAGGCAAATTTGCGTGAGAAACCTTTCCCTCCTTTAAGCTCATGATTTTATGCACTGAATTTGTTGACACGTCTTCTCCGTGGGTATGAGCGAAATTGATCATAATTTGCGAAACAGAAATGTTAAGTACTGCTACTCTTACCATTGTTTTTTAGACAAATCCTTTACATGACAGGTGAGATCTGTCAGCATCTAATAACAGGACGGCAGTATGCTACTTCATCCGTCTATCTTCAGGTGATAAACTTGTGAATTCACCCGCCCGGGTACATCAACTGCACAGCTGACTCCAGGGCAGATTTAATGCTAAAATCTAGGTTGCAGCCGACACTTCAAATGCCACAAAATAAACATTTCCATTTCACAACGTGGCACTGTTTCCGTTTGCCGAATCCATGTGTTTGTTGGTGAACGCAACGGTCATGTGGAAACTCACCATGCAGACACTGGAGGTGGGTTACATGTGATTCCTTCCAGACATTAAAAATCCTCTACTACAACCGAGCATACTGAGGAAGACCATACAATGTGGGAGAACGTTCTGGAGTCCTTTTTGTGTTAAACCAATCTTTTCACTGCCTGTGCTAACCATAGACGGTTAAAGAAAGGTGCTAACTGATTTTATGTGCAAAACAATAACAGTCGTGTGGTTATGGATTATCAGTCATCCATCTAGTCTTACTCCGTCTGCAATCGATTATGCTTGTCTTCTAATCACGTGACAATGTTTTTCTCCTCACTTCCGCAAATAAGCGTCAGTACAGCTTAATTATTATAATTTTTTAGCTTCAGCGCAGCTGAGTGTGGCCGCTTCAGCAGAAAGTGAACACACGGACGGACATCCCGCCACCGACCGGTGTGGCCCGGTGAGAACCATTAACGACACCAGAAACAGAAGCTAGCTATATTAACAGGTGAGTTTGACGGAAAGGGTAACATAATTCTTCTGTGGATTTGGAAGTTGTTAAAAAGCTGTTTTTCTTGCAGGCTAATTTGTCCGCGGTCGGCAGTTAGGTAGCTCTTGTGACTTTCCAAAGGGACCAGTCTAGTACCGACTCCGTTCACTTCGATGTGTCAGCTCGACAGTTTGCTGAATAACGCGTTTGTAACAAAGGTCAGCATTAGCCGGCTAGCAGTGTAGTGGCCAATGTTTGCTTTTTTTTTTTTTTTTTTTTAACATATCACAGGCAACACTGTTATTAAACACAACACTTCTGTGACCCTAAGTTTCAACAAAGTCATTTCCTTCAGACATTAAGCCTTCTGACTGAGCTGTTTTCACCCATAACTGTTTCAGGGAGACAGGCACAGCATGATTTAATATCCATCCTAAAGCAGATGCTACGTTGTTTACATCGGACAGGGAAGTTAGAGTCAACTGTCTCCCTCAGCATCACTAGAGGATAAACGTCAAAACTCTTGAAAATGACTATGGGCAGAAATGTGTGTGCCTAGGAACTAAGTTGGATTCAAATTCAGTTTGTAGTGACATCAAAGTGAGTTACACCCCTCATATTTGGTGGTTCCACCTGTTGATAACTGCTGTATGTAATGGCCAATACATCTTCATGTACAACACAACTACATACTTGTAGTTGTACAGGGGTACAGTGGTTTAGCAGCATTTTTATTTTATTTATACTTTTTTCCCAACATATTTATTTTTAAAGTTTTGCAAAGCACCAAAAAGACTTAACTCAAGCTCTAGAGCTCTCTTAATAATTTAGGAGCTGGGATCATGCAGGTCACACATTGTTAATTCTTAATGATACCACTCGTAGAATTTTGACACAGTTAAGACTAAAATTTTACTCTGATGAGCTTTATACATGCATATTAGCTAGGTCTGCACAATATATTGTTTAAATTTATCGTCAGCGCAATATCAACTAGCGCAATAAGCACATTGTGAAATGCTGCAACATATCGCGAAAGACACTGAGATGTGTTGGTCTAAAGTGAAAGAAAATATCTGCAGAAAACTACACTTTAAAATAAAGTTGTCTTTCTTTTTTGAAAGGCACCATTAGCCTTTTACATTCAAGAATGTTAAATTATTTCATGTCATTTCATTGCATTTATTCAACAAGCAATTTGTTGTATTTTGGGAAAATACTAAAAGCAACAGAAAGGCAAAGCTGAGCCGACTTTAATATCTGTTTAATTATCACAAGAAATAGCAATATCACAATATCAAACAACTTTATTGTATATCACATATTTTCCTCATATGATTTAGCCCCAATAACAGTCCTGATCTGTTTGAGGTATTGTAACCCTACTTGACTCTAATCTCTTCTGTAAGATACATTTCAGTTCATTATAAATACATTTTATTTTTAGTGTTTACCAACATATGACCTATAAAACATCTTATCCAGATGTTATTTACTATGCAGCCAAAAACCTGTGGTATGGTATCGAGGCTTTATCAGTTCTTGGTGATATCTGGCCGCTCTGGCCTTCCTATTAAGAGGATCTGGGTACGTGATTGTCCAGGGCTGAGTGTCGATGTTGACTGGCGTGATGTATGGTCTAACATCCCAAAAGTATCTCGCAATCCAGACCATCAACAGATTCACTACAATTTCATTCATAGGACATATCTCGCCCCTGTGAAAAGGCACCACATGAAAATAATTGACAGTCCTTTATGCACTTTCTGCCTAATTAAAGCTCAAGGTACATATCTTCACATGATCTGGAATTGCTCTCCTGATGGTCAGTTCTTGGACAATATTGCATCCAAAATATTTACCTTAATTAATGTTACTGTACGTGTTAGTTTCAACGTTTTGATTCTGAATGATCTGTCAGCCCTAGAGCGCTCTAAAACTCAAATGTGCTGAGTTACAGTGGAAAGCACCTCATGACTTGTCTATTCATACTCAAACCCTATCCTCTCTGGATGTTGTGTATATGGAACGCTCCACAGCTTGCATAAATGGAGCCCCAGGAAAGAGTTTGGACATTTGGCTCAGCATTACTGCATCCTTGAAATCTATGCTGTAGATTTGTGCTACAGCTTCTAACTTCTGTGTGTGTGTGTGTGTGTGTTTGGTTCCTTTTGTCTCATGCCGGTCTCTCTGTCAATGCCTCTTAATTGTTTGTCTGTTTCTGTGTGTCTTGTTTTGTGAGCTGCAGCCCCCCCAAAAAAAATTGGATCACAAAAAAAAAGCTCACACGTCCCTTTAGCATTATTCCGTAATAGTATGCCTGTTTGTCCCAAAGTATTTAAACATTTAACAGTTTTAAAAACAGAATGCTTTGACTTTGCTGTAAAGTGAGTTTAAGTGCATTGGCTGAAATAATGTTTGCACAGGTAGACAAATGTCTTTGATGTTCCCTGACTGTGTATATTTTCACACCCACTCTCAACAGCAACGGCAGCACTGGCAACTCTGCCCCCCCCTGCCCCTGTCCCCTGCCCTGGCTTTGGACTGAGGTTCATCCCTCCCCCCCGCCGCCCTCGCCACAGACTCAAAGTGTGTGCATCATGGTGGATGTAACCAAATGGCCCGTCTTCAGCCTGTTAGGGCCCCAGGAGCTGTCCACCATACGAAAAGCATGTGTGTTTGGAACGTCCGCCAATGAGGCCATCTACATCACCAATGATGATGAGGTGAGCGGTCAGAGGTGAAAACAGAGATGCGGAGTTGGCTTTACATGTTTTACATTACCACTTTACGTTACTGTAATTTTCGTCAGCCTATCGTTGCTTCTTAGATTTCCTACCTTGAAAGCAGTGGCGTTAATTCATGCAGTATTTCCTCTGTTGATTTTGTAGTGGTTGCCCGCCATGGCAAAGTTTCTGCTGTCACGGCATCAAAAATAGGACAGACGTACAATGTAGTCGCGGTTGTCTTGTAAATTATCCTGCCGACATAATGCCCCCCCCACCCCCGTTGGCTGCCACCTACATTGCAATTTAACAACAAGTAGATCCATTCAGAGGTTATTGGGCCCATCCAGTTTAACTCCACATACCGTTTTGTTGATGTAGTTTATTTTCAAAACGTTTGCTCTCTTCTGAGTCGACTATTTAATGAACAGCTCCACCAAAAACATCACCGCGGTGGGCCTGTTCTAATTAGTTACGTTCAACTTGTCAGTTCTGTCAGGCGGTTGTGTTCAGACAGACCTGGCCCCACTGCTAAAACACCCCTAAAGGAACCACTAAATGTTTCAACTTTAATCAACAAGAGTTGTAAAACATGTTACAGTAGGTAACCAACCACATAACACATTTATACACATTTATCTGGGTTCATTCATTTGGGTGTTTAAATGAATCATTGCAGCAATGCATTGCAATGCAGACCTGGACACTTCTGCATAAATGCAGGGACAGACCATAACCGTCATTAACATAAATAAATGCAATGCACTTATATAAGAGACAAGGATTAAATACGAAATATGATTTATGTGTGTGTGTGTGTGTGTGTGTGTGTGTGTGTGTGTGTGTGTGTGTGTGTGTGTGTGTGTGTGTGTGTGTGTGTGTGTGTGTGTGAGAGAGAGAGAGCGAGAGAAACCATGTTGTCAACCCAGCTGGCTAGCTGTGCGGCTAATTGAGACTTAGCTTCTGAAACGTTGCTACAACACTTAGGAAACGTGGCATTACGTCAGATACTCCCATTGAGAGGTTTGGTATTAGACATTGGTAGTCAGTTTCTGAACGGTGTCGGCACAAGCCAACAGTTTGGTGACGCAGTCTGAGCCTTGCGTCATCATTGTAAATTAGTCACGGTAATACCGTATACCGCTGAGTTTTAGTGTCTTTCAGCTTTTGAAACACGCAAAGCCTTTGGTATGGCTCTTTTAAGAGGACTGTAGGCCAGTGCTCCTGTCCTTGCTTGTCTCTTTGTATCCGTGCATTTGTGCTGGTGCTGATGTTTCTGTGTCTGGAATGTGACCTGTTACTCCCTCGGCTAATGGAGGCTGTTTCTGTTTAGCCCTTCTTATCACTGATCCACATTAGATGTTCCCTCTGTTGTTCCTCCTCTCTCCACACTCAGGTGTATGTGTTTGGGTTGAACTGCAGTAACTGCCTGGGAACAGGGGACAGCCAGAGCACCATTGTACCCAAGAAGCTGGACTTCCTGAGTGGGAGGAAGGTGGTCAGCCTGAGCTACGGCTGTGGACCCCACATCCTGCTGGCCACAGAGGGTAGCTGCACAAAACCTTCTAATCCTCCTCTTCACAGTTGGATTTAAACGTGCTGCAGAATGACAAATCTTTTTGTGTTGCAGATGGGGAGCTATTTGCCTGGGGTCATAATGGTTACAGCCAACTCGGAAATGGAACAACCAACCAAGGAGTAGTTCCAGTCCTTGTGTCCGCCAACCTGCTCAATAAGAAGGTGACAGAGGTAGCCTGTGGCTCTCACCACTCAATGGCTCTGACCGACTCAGGAGAAGTGAGTGTCTACATGCAGCAGAATGGCAACCTGTTTAAAACCTTTCTAATGACACATGTGATTCAGCTTTGGCCAAAGGCAGTGTTTAGCCAGGCAGAGCATCAAGTCCAAGCACAGCACAGCACAGTTGTTCCCTTTGAGCTGAAAACTAACCTCAGCTTTGAGGTAATTATTATGCTTCAAACTATTTCAAACAGTCTACTTTCCACTGTAGTTGCATTACAACACAATGTTTATTCACTGTGGTTGAAATTCATAAAAAAAGGATCTTAATAGTTTTTCTTAAGATGTGTTAGTTGTTGAAGTACTATGTCTGTTATGTCAATAAGAAGCTACCCCCAGCAGCCGGCTGACTTAAATAACCAAACTAGTTCTTGGCTGTGATCTGTAAATTCTCCACTGGTTGCTTGGCAACTGGTGCTGGTCAATAAATAGTCCATAAACCCCCATTATATGGCAATATTTTTTTTTACATGTCTGTTTTTGAACAGAATAATCCAATAATATGCAACGTGTTAAACGCTGCAGCCAACAACTCCGTTAGCTCTTAGCAGGAAGAATCCTGGCTGCTGTACACATGCATGCATGTTTGTAGCAGTTTAGCTCCGTTTAAAGGGACATCAAAGCTGAGATTTAGAGATTACGGTACATGCGGAATAGATCATATTTTTTGTTACGTAATATAATGTCTACTCTTAAATTAATAGAAGAGAGGGCGTTATTTGACTCTTCTTCTCACCTTTATCCTAATGTCTGCCAGGTGTATGCATGGGGCTACAACAACTGTGGTCAGGTGGGTTCAGGCTCCACTGCAAACCAGCCCACACCCCGCAGAGTGTCGAGCTGCCTGCAGAACAAAGTGGCGGTCGGTATCGTCTGTGGGCAGACCTCGTCCCTGGCAGTAGTGGACAATGGAGAGGTGACTGTTTTAATTTATACTGGAGCTATAAACACAACGTTATCGATCTCGGGCCACCGCAGCACTCATGTTCTCTTCTTGTCTCTGCAGGTGTACGGTTGGGGATACAATGGGAACGGACAACTGGGACTTGGAAATAATGGGAACCAACTCACTCCCTGTCGCCTTGTAGCTCTGCAGGGTTTATGTGTTCAACAGGTGTGAGATTACAACCCAAAACAAAAACTTAAACTTGTGCATCTCAACCAGTGAGATCTGATATCTATATCATGAAGTTCTATAAATCGGCAATCCAATTTATCTACAAATTTTTAAGCTACAACATTTCATCACTACATTTTGATTCAGCCCTGTCACCTTATTTCAATGAAAACCTGTGCCTAAGTCCATTGCAGTTCTTATCAATTAGATAGTTCTGTGAGTGGGTACAAGAAGAAATCTTGATGTATGCACCAACTAATGTAATTTTATTAGAATCTTTCACATTTTTTAGTATCAAATGGTTTGCTACTAAAATACTTCATAGAAAGAAGCACAAGAATAGTTAAAACTAATAACCTAGGAGAGGCATTATAAGAAACAAAGATACAAAAAAATCAAGTAAAATGTGTCGTATTTAGATATCAGCTATTTTAGATATTATTAGTTACACTGAAGCTTGTATCTAAGTTTCTGTGGTTAACCGCTTGGTTAATACAAGTTCTTTAACTTTGACTGTGGCTTATTTAGTCATTCATATTTAAAGTTTGGAAAAATGCATCTTTTGATTGTTTTTACAAAGAATTCTATACTCAAACACAAGTATGTGATATCACCTTTTTACAACAGCCCTCCCCCTTGAAACAAGTGATAAGAGCAAGGATACATCACCACAAACAGAAATATCTTATGAGAAATAACCTTAACGGTTTCGACTGACGCAGAAAATTGTGCGTTAACGGAGGACTGCATTGCTTATCTGAAAAATCAGATTGAGAAAATACAGTTGTGCTCATAAATTTACACACCCATGCTAAAGTTGACTAAAACAGGAATACAAAATCATCTTTTGGAATTCATCTTAATGCCTTAATTAAAAAGATTTGAAAAATCCAACCTTTAAGGTCCCCAATTTTCTTTGTGGACTGAATAATGTAATGTAAATAAATAAATGTTCTTCCTTAAAATACTACATACATACATAACTATACACACCCCTATGTTAAATTCCCATAGAGGCGGGCAGATTTTTATTTTTAAAAGGCCAGTTATTTCATGTATCAGGATACTATGCGTCCTGATAAAGTTCCCTTGGCCTTTGGAATTAAAATAACCCCCCCACACACATCATCCCATACCCTTCACCACACATAGAGATAGGCATGAGGTACTTTCCATAAAATCATCTCAAACCAGCTATTAGGCTAACTGAAATAAAACCATGCCAGTCACTAGGTATGTTGAAGGGTAGGGCTGGGCGATATAGAGAAAATCAAATATCAAGGTATTCTTCACCAAATTCCTCAATGTCGATATTGCAACGATATTGTATGGTTGACTATTGGTGCTTTGACAAAATGTTATTTACACAATGAGAGTTTTGATAAATATTATCCAGAAATGATTTGATGACCGAGTGGGTAAAGGTCAATATTAATACAGTCCGGTAAGTTCAGAAAATTACATCACTTTACTTTAACGCAGCCTGTAAAACCAGGTAAAGACAACACTTTTATTTTCCATATTACGATATATCCAAAATCTAAGATGATCTCCAGTCCCATATTGCAAAATTGATACAACATCGATATAACGCCCAGCCCTAGTGAAGGGTAAGTGACTGTGTGGGGCTTTTTTAATAATAACCGGCCTATTAAAAAGTACAAGAGACAAAAGTGATACCTCATGTTCTCTAACCAAGAAACCACAATCCAGAACCTTTTCAATTTAAATTAAAAACGTTTTTTGTTTTTAAATTAGAATATGAAACAGAGCAAGTCCTCCCATTGACATTTGAGAAGCTGTAATATTGGGAACTTCAAATTCTGGTTCTTACTAGAGAAAACACTTCAGTGATGAAAAATGAAGCCAATGTGCAAGTGCCAAAAACTGCTGCTTATCGAGCGGCCACTTGAGGCTGGCTCCGAATGGGAGTCAATCTTACATGTACATTTTTTTTTGTTTTCCTCTTCAGATTGTCTCAGGCTATGCCCACTCCCTGGCACTAACAGACGAGGGGTTGCTGTTCGCTTGGGGTGCCAACACATATGGACAACTGGGTACCGGCAACAAGAGCAACCAGCTGAGCCCGGTTCAGATCATGACTGAGAAAGAGAGGCGAGCAAACCCATCACCACAAATACTGTTTAACAATCCGTCTCCTCACTGTCTTTTACGCTGCTAATTCTCTCCTCTGCCTTCCTCTTCTTCTTCTCTCTTAGGGTTGTGGAGATTGGTGCCTGTCACTCCACACATACGTCAGCTGCCAAGACTCAGAGTGGTCAGGTGTACATGTGGGGCCAGTGCAGGGGCCAGTCCGTAGTACTGCCTCACCTCACGCACTTCACCTGTACCGACGATGTCTTTGCGTGCTTCGCCTCCCCCTCAGTTATGTGGAGGCTTCTTTCCATGGGTGAGACAAGGCACTCGTGTGCTGTAGTAATGAAACAACCGCACCAGGGGTTTTACGTTTAATTCCATTAACCAAATTAGATTTTTGTTACTAAAGATTTTCCAAAGCCAGTTGTTCCTTTCCAAAGGAATGTTTTGAAAGAACTACTCCATTTCAACCCAATTAAAAAAAAAAAGATGATTTATATTTGCAAGTTTTTATGTGCTGATTCGCCCAAAAGAATACCCTAGAATTTTATGTTGGAAAAATTAAATACCTCTAATTAAATAATTGGAATCATTAAATGATAATGTACTGTATAATTAGTGCTAAGATACATGATTCTTCGCAGGATACAGACAAAGAAATTCATAGAGCAACATGAAGTAAAAAAGACAAAAGACATAAGAAAACTGTTGTCCTTCCTGTTTCTAATTTAAAAATGAAACTAACTTAATTCACTCAGTTTTTTTGTTTTTTTAAATCTTCCTAATGCCAGAACTTGATGTGTGTGCGTGGGTGTTTTCTTCCTGCAGAGCATGATGACTTCTTGACCGTGGCTCAGTCGCTGAAGAAAGAGTTTGACAACCCAGAGACAGCTGACCTCAAGTTCTGCGTTGACGGCAAATATATCTATGTCCACAAAGCGGTTCTCAAAATCAGGTCAGGGATTTCATCTCGCAGCTGTCTGTTTCAAGTTATATGCCTATTGGTTCATAAATAATTCAAAAACCCCTGTATCTATCCTGAAACAAACGGCCGTGCAGGTGTGAACACTTCAGATCCATGTTCCAGTCCCACTGGAACGAAGACATGAAGGAAGTGATTGAAATAGACCAGTTCTCCTACCCAGTGTACCGCTCCTTCCTAGAGTTCCTTTACACAGACAATGTGGAGCTGTCTCCTGAGGATGCTATTGGTCAGAACCACACACACACACACACACACACACACACACACGCAAACACACACGTCACAGCCTGATCCTTACTGACATTTGTCTGTATGTTGGTTATAAATGCTGTAAAAGTGTTATCTGTGTCTCTGCTCGGTCAGGGCTGCTGGACCTGGCCACGTCCTATTGTGAGAACCGCCTGAAACGTTTATGTCAACATATTATAAAGAGAGGAATCACCGTTGAAAACGCCTTCTCTTTGCTGTCAGCGGCCGTGCGCTACGATGCAGAGGTCAGTGACTCTACCAACTATCATCGTTTGGATGTCTATCAATGAGGAGAGATCAATTCAAATTGTATAATAATATTCACTGAAGTCCGAAGTGGAGTTAACTAAATCAACTGGGTATCTTCTAAAGTTAGTCTTTTAAGTACAAAATCCCATTGCCATGTTGCTATCAACAAAAGTTGGCATTTTGTATCTAAAAGACTAACTTTGAAATGACACCCACCTAATTTGTCTTACTCAGACTACTGAAGCATCATACAATCTTCCTATAAACCTTGGAATAGATTTGAAGATGAAGAATTTTAGAGGTCAGGAAAATACCAATAACGATTGGAGCAGCTTGCGCTGGTCAGGGCCCCGCAACTTCTTCCAAGCATCTCGGTAATTTCTTGAAGAACATGGGACCAAAAGGAAAAATAATTTGCTTATTTTTGCTCTTACCTTTTGTCTTCCAGGACCTGGAAGAGTTCTGCTTTAAGTTCTGTGTGAATCACCTGACTGAGGTGACCCAGACCGCCGCTTTCTGGCAGGTTGACGGCAACCTGCTCAAAGATTTCATATGTCGAGCCAGCCGCTGCGGAGCCTTCAAAAACTGACCTCAACCCGAGATCATTATAGACACAGAAGGCTGCTGTAACGACACCGGGTCGCTACCAGTTGGCTCCAGGAGCCTTTACTGACAGGTGGAAAACAAACTTTATATCTTTTAGATTATCACATCACTGTCAAATCTGTTGTTCATGTCATTCCAGACTAGGGTGTCCCTTACGTGGGCTGTTCATGCCGATATTAAAAGGCTGAGCTGACATCCCACAGTCCAGTTACAGTAGTTGTTTGCCACAGTGCCTGACTGCCTGTTCATGTACACTGGTGTAAAGCAGGACTTAAAATGCATTGAGAGGCATAGTATCGCTTGATGAAGTTGTTGTTTCTATTAACTTGAAATATTCTTGACAGTTGCCTGATATCACTTTTTTCTATTATTCTGTTTAATTGACCCTGCGACAACTTCAAGTGAAGTTCTTGCACTTGTTGGAAATATGTTTTTCCCCCTCTTTACTAGAAGACTGAATCTTGGTTTTCAGGTTGAGGTAGAGGGCTTTTTGCACTTTTAGATTCCAGGATAGAACAAAACTTGTTAAGACTGGACATTGAGATATTAAGAATGCAGATTCCCCTTTTATTTAGTCTGTTTAGGTCAAACTCCAGTCAGCAATTAGTAGTCCTAGTAGCTGAGGTGTGATCTCCTGTCAAGGCTGTTAAAAGACTCAAAAGGTGGAACTCAGGTTACGAGTGAGATTCAGTCAAATTGTTACAATTGTAAAAAGATTTAGTGGATTCCATAGGTTGGAAAGTGTTATTTTGTGCAGCTACAACTCAATTAAAGCTTCTTTAATTTGTCTGTTTTATCATATAAACAATTCAATTGGTGTTAACTGGCAGTTAAATTTGCCTGGTTGCCAGCTGAAAAAACAAATGTATAGAACCATCAAAAATCCGTTTACAGTACGGCCTGTAGCCTTGCAGAAGCTTACGTTGGACTTTTCTAAAAATACCCTTTCATCCTCAACATTTATTGTATGTTGAAAACACTATTTTACGATATTATCATTTATCAAGTTGTTGTGACATCTTTCTGCACTACTGCTGTGAGAAGTTTGAAGACTATATTCCTATTTTTTTGATTCAGGACATATTTACTTCAAAATCAATTATGTGACTGATTGATGATATTGATTTATCTTATAGTATTGTGAATTGCCAGTAATACTTTGACCTTTTGTGAGCAAATTAACAGTGAATGTTAAGTATTCAAAAATATATTGCAAAATATATTGCAATAAACCTAATTGAAAAAGCTGGGGATTTTAATGTACCATAGTAATATTTAAGAAAGCACAATAATTGAGTTTCAGAATGAACAGATCTCTTTTGTGCATCAATAAATCATGAGATGCAAACCACCACCACAATGTTTGTATCATCATCTAGCAAAGGAAACCCAAAGTGGAGATAATGGGGCGACCTCTAGGTCACACAGTAGAGCGTGGGTCCCATGTAGGCCCAGTCCCTGGCAGCGGCCAGCGTTGGAACCCGACCCGAGGTCCTTTGCTGCTGTAATAAAAGGAAAAGCACTAAAAATATTTCTGTGGATGCTCAAGTGTTCTGCTTGCGGTTTCATCTTTCCGGTGTGTAACATCTCGTACAGTTGGCTTGTATCTTGGATGCTGTAAATGGGATCCTGTATTAAGCTAATAATGAGATAATATGGTCTGTAAAAATCTGTCTGCAGTTTGGTGTTAATGGTGATAAATGTATGTCTGAATGAGATGAAATGAAATGTCTGAACCCTGGTCATGGAATAACCTTCATAACAAGTTACAGCATAATGATTTGGTCTCCTCGGGTGAGTTCAACCCTCTGATGAAAAAATAAAACACTAACCTCAGGGTGCAATTGCTATTCCTAAGATGGATTTTGTATTATGTATCTGTTGTCCATTGTCTATTTTGTGGCATTCTGTGTCAGAATGACACCCAGTCATTCTTTTATGTCTGTAATCTTGTAATGGTGTGCTATATTGGCCAGGTCTTCCTTGAAAAAGATTGTTAATAACCTGGTTAAATGAAAACAAATTCACAAAGGGCTACGTTTAGTCAAAAACTGGTAAGAAAGGTTTAAATATTAAATCAATTCACGGTCTATTAGGGGCACGAGTTATTTGACTAAAATATGTGACTTGAGCAAACCTTTTATGAAAAGGTTCAAAGAAAAGTCAAATACATCAACATGTTCCATGCAAAAGATCAATTTTAATATAATGGATAAAAATGTAATCCGTAACATGAATTCCTCTTATGATAATTCTTTGCAGATTCTCAGTTGTAAGCTACTGCATTATTTCAGCTCTTCTGTCCTTTGATAACTAATTTCACAAATCTGACTTTAAACTATTAATAGTAAACTTGTTAACTCAAGACTTAAATCCAATAATGTTTTGGTATTTCAACTGCAGAACAATATAATAAAGTAGCCTACCATACTTGGATGTGGAACATTTTCAACACTGTTCTTTCCAATTCTTCATGTTCTGTACAGGCTTTTAAATTGTAAATCATAATATGAAACATTCCTGTGTTACATCTTTTCTAAATGGAACACAAGTTCCAACTCCTTTCTGAACGCATCAGTATCAAAGGCTGAAATCTTATAATATTGTAAAAATTCAACATTTTTTATTATTACAGTTTTGTGCTTCCACATCCAGCCCCTTTCACTGTCTGAACTATACATACAAATACAGGTTGTATAAAATGTCATACTGTATTATACTATGTCATGATGAAAACGCCAATGTGAGTAGTTTGAAATACAACCAACAGTGGGAATCACAGATGAATAAGACAACAGTAAACACTGAAATCCACGTCCTTCCAGGAGCTGCTGTTGGACTCATCTCAGTGCTGAGGCGACCTCCTCCATAGCTGCTGCCGCCTTTTGCAGGTCCTTTAGTTTCCTTTCCAACTCTGTAAAAAGAAATAAAGACAACACGCTGTCGTTTAGAAATCATAATTTTATCACAATAAAAAGGGCTATGCTAAATTTGTAACTGTAGTTCACTTATACTATAGACCTGAATCTTGAATAAGATTATATATTAAAAACTGAAGCTGTACTTTACTTTTTATATTAATTATATAATTTATATATATATACAGTATATATATATACAGTATATATATATATATATATATATATATATATATATATATATATATATTAGAGCTGGGCAGCGATTACAATTTTTAATCGTGATTAATCGCATAATTTCCCCGATTAATTGCAAAATGAGATAATAAACTAAAAAGTAGTGTATT
This sequence comes from Etheostoma cragini, assembly GCF_013103735.1. Taxonomy (NCBI): domain Eukaryota; kingdom Metazoa; phylum Chordata; class Actinopteri; order Perciformes; family Percidae; genus Etheostoma; species Etheostoma cragini. The sequence continues at coordinate 10,998,498 of NC_048417.1, forward strand.
ACGTGCAATTTTTTTTTTTAAATGTTCTGCCATTTGAATAAAAGTGCCGTAACATTTGTTCTGCAAAAACGTACCAGCATTCTGTTCATAAAGTAGAAGTTAAATAAAATATTTAGTGTACATCTCAACCTAACCCTCTGAGCACAAAGGCCATTTTTACAGTTCATTGTCCGTCTGGATTTTTTTTATATAAAAGCTGGTAAAACATCAACTCTGTTGTCTACAGTCAAGATATGAACATCATTTTTTCAGGACAAACTGGGTTATTAGAATATTTGGGCTGCAGTGAGGTCACTTGAATGTTAAAAATGGTTGTAGGACCTTAAAGACAAATAAATAAATAAAATGGAACAGAGCAGTAAAACCTATAAAACACTTCTCATATATCTTGGGAGACACACTGTGAAGAAATAATCATCATAACTTATACAGATGACAAAATACACACTTTCTTTCAAAGAAAGTCCAGACGCTTTTGCCCTCATGACATTTACTTATGCCAATAATAACATAATAATGTCATATTTATTGATATTACAACCACAGCAATGCTACAAAAGCATTTGTAGCATTGTAACAAGATATAGCTCTTGTGCACTATAGCATCTTTGATTGCATACTAGCCAGTTTTGACCTCTTTCAGCCTCCACACCCTTTGGATGACGTTGTCTCCCGTATATGGGCATTCCACTGGCTTTAACAGAGAGCAGACACAGGGCCACGAGCTAGCGGCATAAATGAGCCAAAACGCGATGAATTATGGACATAAAGTGGATACATCTTGGATGTGACGGTTTGGATTTAATGCTCAACGACCCCGGAAAAAGGCTGGAAGTTCAGGCTCAATAGAAAATCACCTGTAGAGGCTAGAAAGACCTGGAAGAGACCTCCGTAACCGCGAACTAGTTACCTTTTAGACACAACTTTTGGTGAGTATCTGTGTTGTATGGTTGATAAATTATTGAACTATGAATCAGAGGTGCTGTTTTTGCTCCTGGGTGAGTCTCTCGGTCTCAGGTCTTACAAAGCCTGTGAGCAACAAACTTTTACAATAATAAAGAAATAATAAACGCGAGATAAAAAAATTGCAATAATAACGCGTTAACTTGCCCAGCCCTAATATATATTTTTATATCTTATTTTAGAACTTAATTTGTAAAATAAGAAATTTTCAAAACTCCAACTAAAAAATCACAGTATAGAACAAGACATTGTATGTCATGAAAAGTATGTAAAAAAAAAAACTCATAGTTTAGTATTTCATAAAAAAAGTCATAGTATAGTAAGTTAAAAAAAAAAAAGTCATAGTATAATATGTCGAAAAAAGTAAAAAAAAAAAAAAAAAAAAGTCACAGTAAAGTATGTCCAAAAAAGTAAAAAAAAGTCATTGCATAGTAAGTTGAAAAAAGGCACCAAAAAGTCATAGTTTAGTGTGTCAAAAAAATTAAAAAAGTGATAGTATATGTCAAAAAAACTCAATACATAGTATGTTGTGTTTTTGTTGTGGGTTCCTCCTTCCCGTATTTCCTCTCTTTGCTTTGGACTGAAACATTTGATTACAAAGAGTAAAAAGGTGTAAAAGGTGTAAAAGGTGTACTGTGCCTTCTTCGGTGTGTGTTATGTTCGTTATGTTGTCATCTGGACCGATGTTTTGCCCTTTTGTTTAAATAAAAAAAAGAACTTGTTCACAAAACTAAATAAAAGAAAATGAATATATACATATATACACACAGTATGTAGTATGTCGAAAATAAATCATAGTATAGTATGTTGAAAACAGTTTAATACAAGTCATAGTATAGTATGTCGAAAAAAGTCTTAAAAAAGTCAGAGTATATTATATCATAAAAAAGGCATACAGGTTGTCTATTTTAAAAATAATTCAACACGGACACTCTTTTTCTGTGGCCACATTCTGTTTCATGATGAATTATTCACAAGTTGAAAAAGCTGATGGGATAACATTTCACTGGAATTGTATGTGACAAATAAAATTAATTGATGAGTTATTTTATGAGTCATAAAAAGTCAGAGTATAATATGGTGAAAAAAGTAATTGTATAGTATGTTGAAAAAGGTTATGGTATACTATGTCGAAAAGAGAGGAAAAAGAAATACTATAGTATAGTATGTTGAAAAAAATAATAGTTTAGTATGTGTAAAAAGTCACAGTATAGTATGCCATTAAAAAAACATTAAAATGTCATAGTATGGTATGTCCTAAAGCCATAAAAAAGCAATATTACAGGATGTCATAAAAAACCCATGGTATAGCATGTCAAAAAATGTCATACTATAGCAGGTCAATAAAAAAAAAAAAAAAGTTTGATAAAACAGTTTACTAAAAGAATTCATAGTATAGTGTGACTTTTTATAGTACAATATGTTGAAAAAGTCATAGTAAAGTTGGAATATAGCATGTCATAAACAACCATAAAAGAGTCGTAGTAAAGTATGTAAATAAAGTCACACAAAAATCATAGTATAGTATGTCGCAAAGAGACTTAAAAAAATATAGAATGTCATAAAGAACCATAAAAAGTCATAGTAAAGTATGTCGAAAAAAGTCACAAAAATAATAGTATAACATGTCAAAAAAAGCCATACAGGTGTCATAAAAAGTCATTAAAAAGTCATAGTGTAGTATTTGATAAAACAAAGTCATTCAGGTGTCAGAAAAAGCCATAGTGTGTCATGAAAAGCCATAAAAAAGTCAGTATAGTATTTCATAAAATACAGACTTATGTATGTATAAGTCATAGTATAGTATGTCAAAAAGAGTAAAAATAAGTCATAGTAAAGTATGTTCAAAAAGTCCAACAATTCTAGTATAGTGTGTCCAAAAAAGTAAACAAAAAGTAATTGTACAGCATGTCAAAAAAAGTAAAACAAGTCTAATATAGTGTGTTATTATACAAAAAAAAAAATCAGAGCATAGAATGTCATATAAAAAAAAAAAAAAATCCAAGTACCGTATATAGTATGTCAGTATGGTATGTCATAAAAACATTTTTTTTTATATCGTAAAAAATAATGTCATACAAAGTCATTAAAAAAAGTCAAAATATCCATGAAAAGTCATATTAAAACATTTCTTGAAAAAAAGTAATACATTGTGTCATAAAAAGTTATAGTATAGTATGTTGTAAAAAGTCATAGTATAGTATGTCATAAAATGTTATAGTATGTCATAAAAACATCACATAAAACTCATAGTATAGATACAGTATGTATGTGCGTCGTAAAAAGTCAAAGTATAGAATGTTGTAAAAAGTCATAAAAAGTCAGAGTATAGTATGTTGTAAAAAGTCATAATACAGTATGCCATAAAAAGTTATAGTATGCCATAACAAAAGTCACTAAAAGTGTCATAGTATACTTCACCCTCTTTCTGCTTGGCCACAAGTTCTGCCAGTTTTGTAGAAGCCCTCATCACTGTTAGTGCAATATCATAATCTGTGGAAAGAACAGAGAGAGCTTTATATTCCAGTGTTTGAAACATAAATAAAGATACACAGTAAGCTGTATCCTCCCTCACCCTCCTGGCTCGCCTGGTCTGCCTGGATTCTGATGGCGATATCGTTCATCTCATTAAGGAAACCAGTAAATATGGCCTGTGTGCATCCTGCCAAATTGCAGTTTTTCCAGAAACTGGTGGAGTAAGTGGTTGGCTCTGGGTCTGAGGGAAGGGAAGAGGGCGACAGGAGGGATACGCACGTTGATCCAGGTGGACCTGGAGAAATGGCTGAGCTGGTGCATGGAGGTGAGTGGGTAACACGGCAAGGTTTGGAGTGGTCAGGAGGTGGAAGCGGTCTAGCAGAGCTCTGCTTTGGGACAGACGGTCCAGCAATGTGTTGATGAGGACTGTGGAAAGAACTCTGCTCAAGTCTGGACCCTGAAAAAGAGGTGTTATCACAGCTTACATAACGAGTGACATAACTGCTTTGATTTTTGAGTAGTTTGGAAACTTTCTGCGACAACAGAACCTTCTTCAGCTCACTAGACAAGTGCTGTATACTGTTTTTACAATATATTATTTATTTCAAGGGTCTAATTTACCCATATTTATACATATACATATAGCACATATTTTTAAACATTGATTTCTTACAAACGTTTTAAATGACCTTGCGCATTTTGATGTCTGCTTTCATCAAGTTGAAAGCTTGGCAAAGTAATTCATTCGTTTGCAAGTGTTTTACATATAATATAGTAAACAGATAATATTGTTGCTAAAATTGAAGAAACCTGTTGATTTTGTATGCTGTATGTAGATGCACTGTGTAACCACGATCACTATGTAAAGTCTTAATCCTCCTTGTATTTACTGTATACACTGACTTTGAATGTACATTTCCAATTTCCTAACACTGTAACAAAGTTAATCGTATCCAACCCCATGTGAAACAAACAGTGAGCACAGTCAACTTTACCTGTATCTACCCTCTGTGCCTCGGCCTTCAACAAAACCACAGCGGGAAGTGAAGCTGGCGCAGTCTGAGTTGAGACTGTAACTAAATGTGGCAAAGACATGGGAAGCAGCAGACTCTCTGATTCAGCATCCTGAGGGGAAGCATACACATTACAGATGAGTTAACACTGTTCTGCAAATTGCGATGATATACCATTTCTCAGTCACATATAAAAAGTATATAGATTCTAAGATTAAATATCCCACAGAGGCAGATTACTTCCAATTAGCTTAAAGAAACTATGGGTTAACATTGTGTCTCTATCAGAGAGAAAGACCAAATCTACTCCAGGACTAAATAATAAATTAAGAAATAAATAAATAAAAGAAGAAATGTTCAATAGAGATTAAAGTAGTAATAATTTATAGCTGATATGTAAAAAAACTGACTTTGAAGGTAAAACTATGTAACGACTCACTGAATGTATGACTGTTTCATCTTCATCTTTACTGTCATCTTTGTTCTCTTCCTCCAGATGTTCTATAGGAGACAGCAGGAGTTTGGAAACAATTTGTTTACTATGTCTAAGTCACATATTTTAGATGCATTGAGTCTGCTGTGGCTGCCTACCTGAGCTGAACCCAGTGGGACCCTCAGTGTCTTTCCTGTGAGTGGAAGACATTAAACGATAATGCTTTACTGTTACTTTTACATGACCATACGACTAAAGAAACTGAACATTTAAATGCAATCCAAATAACATCTGTATAACAAAAACTATTATTTAGTTTTAAATAATAATACATTTTATTTATTTAGCGCTTAACATGGTTCTCAAAGACACTTTAGAGTAAAACAAGCACATAGAGCACTGATTAAAATCAGAGGTGATGTGATCACAGGAACAGGTGTGTGTGAGGAGACGGGAAGCAGAGTTTGGGATGTATTGAAGTTAATTTAAGGCTTTTGCAGATGAACCATAGATGATGCTGTTGCAGTAGTCAATTCTGGAAGTGATGAAAGTGTGAATCAAAGTTTCAGCGGTAGAGAAGGTGAGTGACGGGCGGAGACGGGCAATGTTTTTGTGGTGAAAGAAGGCAGTTCTGGTTATTTGGTTGATGTGGTTTTCAAAAGTGCGGTGTGCCTGTTGTTTTGTTTCCGGTTGAGCTAGATCCAGTGTGGTGTTATAGTTTTTCTAACGTTACTGAATGTTGCAACAGCATGTGACAAAAAACTACAAAGTTTGCTAGGCCAAAAAGAACATTAATCTTGTGATAAAAAAATTGATGCCGTTAAAATGGGTTTGTGTTAATGCCGTTAATAATGCGCGTAGGGACCCTTTGCTTGTAAAAAAAGTAGATAACTGAACTATTTAAGATGCGTTCACATTGTGATCCAATGTCAAACAACACCACTAAGCATTTCTTTTAAACTCAAGCATTTTTCCCATACATAGAGTCCATTCATATGTGTAAATAACAAACAAACTACATTAATTCCCCTTTCCATTCTCATAACATATTGCATGGTAAAAACTGTGCCCTGTTGGACATTGATTAAATCACCTCTGTCACAGCCAAATTGGCTACCCCTGGTGGTGGGAGGTTAAACAGCAACAGATAACAAACAGAAAACCAAACGGCTCTCACACACTGGCCCCTAATCGTTTCTGTCAGAAGACAAAACAATTATTAATATTTTTAACACAAGGAGCCATTACATTTGAAACAAATCTCCTGACAAGTCCTTTCCTATCAGGAAATGTCTGCAGTATTTGTCCAAGTATCGCCATTTGTCCCGCATAAAAGTCTAGTCGGAAACGGGCGTGGCCTATATCACGAGATTCCGTTGAATCCAGGAAACGCGGGGATATATGGATTTTTGTATGTGCGATGTACGGTTTGATTTATAGGACCTAACATGGAATAATAATGACAAATAATATTGATCTCAAGAAAAAATTAGGGTTCCACAGCCCTACTTTGTGAACCACATAGCTTTGATACCGCGGTTCCCAGCCCCCCGGGCTTGGACCCCTAATTAACATAAAACCAAATGGCTCTCTTTGACGCGTTTAACCGACAGCACTTAATGCAATACAATTCTACACCACCTGAAACTGAAATGAGTATCACAAAAAACTAAAGTAGTATCTTTAGCAAGGTCATGCAATGTATGCTGCACATTGTAAATATCCTAAAAATAAAGAGGTTTGATCTCACCTGATCAACTGCAGAGTCGAGAAGAGGGGAAAAATTAACGAAAGAGAAGAAAAATTAATTTCAGTTAATTGAACATCCTCAGCCTCTAATGATGATGTTACTATGGAATAATCAAAGATTAGACTTACCTGGGTCTCTGGAACAGAGTTGGCACTTTCGTCTAAATCCGTCTCTAAAGGGGCAAATATTGCCATTTCTGAATCAAGTACATGATCACCTGTAGATGATGGGAAATTAAAAAAATCTGTACGTTAACCTTTTCAAACAAGACTGTTAAATAGGTTACATTCTTTCATGTATTTTAAAGTGGGTTAACCTGAATTGGAATCATCCAAAACTATCCTTTTATAGCCTTTAGATTTACGTTTAGAGGGGGTTTCTTCCTGTCTGGGACAGAGGGGAGAGGACAGCCATTATAACAATTGTAACTGTTACATTCTATTAACAGTTTATGGAAAGCAAAAAGGGATGGGGCTGCCTGAAACAAAATTTAGCCAATTAAAAAAAAAAAATTGTCAACGATTGGCAAATCAAAAATATTGCAAATTTTATTTAAATTGTCCACCACTAGAAAAAAGGTTGAGGTATAAGGTTTCTTGGAAAGACAACCAAGAATCGTGCACACTGTCCATCACTTGTACTCACTTCCTTTCTCAGACCTTCATCAGGCAAAGTTTATATAGACAGGTCATTTAAAGGCAATAGGCTCTCACTCGCCTCACAACCTGCTGGTATTAGTCTTGACAGCTGCGGTAACAGCCAAATGCCGAGAATCAAAAACGACACCTTCAACGTTCTGTGTGTGTTAGGTCATGGCCGTTCTCACGCATGAGTCGGTACTAATCTGCAATGGAAATAGGAGGATAGGGGAACCGAGGCCAAGTCAAGCCGAGCCGAGTAGAGCTGGTACTAGCAGTGGGTACGCTTCATTAGAGGGCTTAGTACAATAAATGTGTTCTTTCTTTTGTTTGTATACAGTGCATTCAGACAGTGTTTTTTCTTCTGATATGCATTGTCATCTCTGAGTCCTTATATTGACAAGTGTGTGCCTTTCCAAATCATGTCCAAACAGGTGGACTCCAGTCAAGGTGTTGAAACATCTCAAAGATGATCAAGAGAAATAGGACGCACCTGAGATTAATTTCAAGTTTTACAGCAAAGGTTCTGAATGGACCTTTTTTCACAGCTGACATGTTGACATGTCATAATAGGAAAAGCACAGCTGTATTCAAAACCATTAATGGTGGCTGCATTCCACTGAGGAGAGGTCCTGGTATTGTGCATGCTGACTCACTGAAATAGCGTTGGAAGTGAGAAATCGTTACGGTTATCAATTTCAGCTGTGGTTTTCCTACTATGACAAGTCAAAATGTTCCGCTGTGAAAAAGGTCCATACTTGTTAAAAAGTTAAGGAGTCTGAATACTTTCTGAATGCACTCCGTTTTTCCGTTTAGATTGCCTTTAGTGTCGTTTGAAGACAGGCTACACTGGGTAAAATGGGAGTCAATTGTAAATTAAATAAATAAAACAATTCTTATCTGATGTTGAACTGAATTTGTGTGCAGTGTTGGCATCCTCTGATTAGTGGACTTTTCCCAGTAAGAGCTTGTAGCCTAGACTTGGTAAACCCTGTGACGATAGACACGATGATGATAGAGACGCGACGGCAAGCAGTTTTTTGTTTACATTCAACATAGTAGTTGACGAAGCACAACTACCCGTTGATGCCATTCATCACCCTAGTTGGTCTGATTGGTTGAAGGACTATCCAGTTGCGTACAGAATCATTTAAATTATTCCCGTTGATCACGCCCCTTGTGCAGTAGAAAATACAGAGCAGACTCCCCGGACTAATGTTCAATCTTAAAAGATTGAGCTTGGTCTGGTGATAACCAGACTACATGTAGCGCGCATATATATATATATATATATATATATATATATATATATATGTGTGTGTGTGTGTGTGTGTGTGTGTGTGTGTGTGTGTGTGTGTGTTTGGTGCTGTTTATCTATATGTACTTTGCCTGATAAAGGTCTAAGGACTAAAAGTGAGTACAAGACAGTGTGCAGAATTCATTGTTTCCTTAGGTATAAGGTGCCAGAAGATCAATATAATACATGTGTAATACAAATAAAAATAGCTGAAAGCATGACATGTTATAACTTTACATAAACGTTTGAAAACGTGGAAGACTTGAAGAACAGCAACATCCAGCATGCAAATTATCACACACTTACTTGTTAGTGGAATTCAATTGTCTCTGTTTCAAAAGCAAAAGCAGAATGATTAAAATCGCCAAATCGTCCTGAAATGAAATAGAATTAAAAGCTTTATTTAAAGTGACTCTGAATAATGAGCGTACCTTGGAAGATGAACGCGCCGCACTGCTCGATGAGTTGGAGTCAGTGCTGTACACGGATGGTTGTCCGGCAGATGTAGAACCACCTGTCAAGAAGAAGAAGAAATGTCACTTAATGTAACACTAAGAAAACAACACCTTAAAACACATGACAAAAGTGCGGTATGAGCTGGACTCACCGCTGGTGTTTCTCCTATGAGATGCAGGAGCATGTTTGTCACAATAGGACCTAAAAACACATGCCTGGCTGTTAGAATATGATCAAATGTTGATGTTAAGGGCAGATTTGAAACATAAAAATGTTAGTTATATGCTTATAAAGCAAGATGTTTGGAAAATGTGAACATACTTACACAACAACGCTATTAGTTGAACTTTCCAAGCTGATATTTCCTTCTGTCTTCTCACAGGCAAGGCAAAATATCTGAAATTGAAAATGCTACTTGTTACCTGCTGAACAAAGTTTGTGGCCGGATAAAACCTTTCCGTTTTTGTTTTAGGTACCATTTACTTCTAGAAATAAATACAATGTAAAGTAAAAAATGGATTCTATATTGATAAAACTTCTAAAATCCTAACATCCCTGCATCATGAACACAGCCAGCCACTGAGGTTTATTTTGAGTCCCATAGACACAATTCTGCTGCCGTAAAGACTCAGTAGGGCACAACATGTGTATTTATCCGCCCCTGAAGTTGGCTGAGAACTACAGAGCCCAACTGGTTTAGGAAATTACTGAGCCTTTTCTGTAAGATTTGCCATTTTAAGTGATTTGTCATATATCTATGAAGCAGAATCAATCAAACCTTGGATGATCCGGCTTCACTGGGAGTTTTGGAAGTTCTGGACTTTGAGGAGGAAGAGGGACTTCCGTTTATGGCGCCATTGTTTTCTAGAAATTAAAAAGAAAAATTCAACTAATAATGTATCTTAAACTGAAAAAGGTGTGAACAAGAAGATTGGTGAAAATTCCCACTTACCTTGTGTTTGTAGAGAGTGATTGTAGCAGTACAGCCTTAAGCATGAAAACACAGTTTACAATCAAACCAAAATATATACAGTATATAGTATATAGTATGTGTGTGTGTGTGTGTGTGTGTGTGTATATATATAGTATATGTATATGTATATGTAGTGTATATACATATACTGAAGAACTGAAGTACAGCATGATTTAGAATACAAGACAATTTTCTAGATAGGTAAACAGTTCTGTTGGACTAACCCATATTTCCCCCCGTCTGCATCCTCAACAATTGTCGCTTTAGCTTTAACAGCACACGGGTAGTGGTAGGACTTCTTGCAGCGTCCAACTTCACACCCAGCAGTGGCACCCTTCAGCTTACATTTGTTACATATCTAATGCAAACAAAAGAGTAACAGCAACTAAAATGGCTTCCAGCTCACACTTATTGGATTAAGCCTATGCATATGTAAAATATGATCAATATCAATAAATGTTTACCAGTTTGTTTCCTCGTTTCACCTCACTCAGCACATCCTCCACAAGGAAACCAAAAAGATCGTCAAACTGTGGAGAATTCCGGCAAAAAAGACCTGAGGAAAATAACTGGAACCACACACGCACGTGCACACGCATGCACGCGCGCGCACACACACACACACACACACACACACACACACACACACACACACACACACACACACACACACACACTCACTCAACATGAGTGAGGAGGAAATGTCTTAAGATAATAACACTGTAATTTAAAGAAAAACGTGTGTTTCACTGTAGGAGCAGGAGTTAACATCAGTTGTAAACAAAGGCTTTAGTGGATACAGTAAAAGCATAAATAAAGGGCAATACCCTTTGAATTCAATATGACATAGACATTTGTAAACATGAGCTTTGACCTAGTCCAAGTCTGCAAAGCTGTGAAATGTCAATAAGATATGAAATCTTAAGCTGTAGTAATATTGACCGACTAAAGAGCAGTGCTGATTGTGCTGGTATACAGTATCGGCTGATATTTGATATACCAGTAATGGTGAACCTGTCAGCTGATATGTAACAAGAACTGCAGTACTGGAGAGGCACAAATATGAAGTATTTAAGTTATACATCTTAAAAATGAATTACTTGTCTGGTTGCCTTTCCGTCACAGAGCACTGACAAGTTAATTGTTTTAACGGCAAAATGTCCTGTTCAGTACAGATATTAGTTACATTATTTAGTATCCAGTGGTGGAAGAAGTATTCAGATTATTTACTTAAGTAAAAGTAGCAAGCACTATAGCACTATAGACATACTCTGTTAGTCCATTACAATTAAAAGTCATGCGAATTCAAACCCTTAAATTAAGTAAAATAGGTGTTTTTAACAGAATTATCTTAAAGTAAGCTGTTAAAAATACCTAATATGCAGATAAGGGTCCCTTTCGGTGTAAGATTTTCTATTCTAAGCAGTTTAATAGTTTAGTTTGGTCTATAACATGCATATTACTTAACACAGGTTGTTCTTAAATCTGCAAAGTCCCTACAGCTACCAAATGTAGTGGAGTAAAAGTTAGACTATTTCCCTTTGAAATGTAGTAGAGTAAAAGTATGAACTTGTGTTATACCATGGTCTGGGTTAAACATGTCTGGTACTCAATTCTGATTGGCTGCAGGAGTCAGGAACATAACCATGACATCATTACAAAAAGGCACATTACATATCCTATGAATTGGATATTAAATATTAAAATGGATTACTTGACTCAAATCTAAGACCTGTGTGAGTATGACAAACCTCTGTCTTGTTACTTACTGTATTTGCTCAAAAAACTCAGATTCTTATGAATGCAAAATATGCCCTACGCCTTAGTCATCATTACCACATCCTTTAATAACCTGGTATAAGTGAAGGAGCTCCACACTTTGTATGAGGTTTTTATTGCCGTTTCTGTTCTCTTATCCGTTTCCATCTCCATCTTTTACAATAAAATCGTTCACTTTGTGCCTGTGTCTCCTTCTAGCAAGAGGAGAAGGGTCTTCAACCCGGTGCTTGCTCATATTAGTCATAGACAGTTAAAGAAGTGGACCAACAGATCCCGTTGTTCTGGACGGAGACCATAGACAGTTAAAGACCAGTGAAGGAAAATAGAAGCATTTTTCCGGTGATGATTAGGCGTTACTGCGCAGCCTTCAACTGAGCTTGACGACGTAGTCGTAACGTGGGCAACGTGTCTGAAAGTTGTCTTCTGGTAGCTGTGCCGAGAGAAATCTCAATCATTCCCAGTCAGCAGATACGGAGCACTAGGTATGTTAGGAGATTACATAGACACAGGCTAATTACTACTAACTAACATGCTAGTTAACATTAGTAATTAAACCTAAATAGCTGATGTAAGTCCAAACTGTGTATGATTTTCCTTCACAAGTCTCCGTCCAGAACGACGGATCTGTTGGTCCACTTCTTTAACTGTCTATGGGCTTACCCCCTTGATTTTAGCTCAATAGCTAACGTTAATCATTAAAGTCAATACAAAAAATAACAAAAGAGAGATAGCCTAGCTACTTGCTAATATTTACCAAACAGTTCTGATGAGCCGTGACTTCATTATTAGTTGATAACGGTCCGGTTGTCGTCGTCTCTTCAGACCGTTGACAAAGTACACAGCACAGTTTGTCACCGTCATCCATTCCTGCCAATTAACGGTAGATTAACTCCTTTTCGTCTAAAATAAAGCGTTTTATTACAGTCAATCTAACTATACACGTCGACCTGAATTCAAAGGCGTTGTAGCATGATCGTAAATTACTTCCTTGCGTTGATTTCACCGCCTTTATAATGGTTTGAGGTTGCCAGGTTGTATACTGCGAAATATCCCCCGCGGACCTCCAAAAATCACACAGGTTAATTTCTTCTCTTGAGAACGAAGCTATTTGTGGGAATTTTACACAGCTGTATTGTTTTATATGAATGCAGATGATAAAAATCTTTTTTTTAAATCCAACATCAATGTTATTATCTTTTTATTTTTTAAATATTTTACATATAAAGTACTTGTTCTGTTGTTGTGAATGACTTTCTGGTCACTAGAGTTCTGATTAGATGTCGAAAAATGAAATAAAAAAAGCTTGCAGTATTTTTACCCACTGCAATGTATTCAAATTTCGAATATAAGCATTAATGGTGGGCTTTGACACACTTGGCAACCTAGTTGAACAGTTTCACTTTCATTTCTGGTCGCGAGTATTTTTTTTCCCCCAAGCTTGTCTTTGTCCAATGTGAGGGGAGTGCAGATTTGAGTTGCGCAAAAAAAATAAAAAACAAAAGATTTGAGTCTCGAATGCTCAGATATAAATGCTTTACGGCATAACGCGTCACTGTCATTCCCGACATATAAATGATCTCCGATGAGCGTCGAGTCAGACTTGTAGATAATTGTCTATGGTCAGACCTATAGACAGTTAAAGAAGTCAGGTCAGCTAGGTCAGACCCACAGACAGTTAGGGTTAGACCCATAGGTTAGACCTAGTCCGGCGCTGGTTGAGTGCAGATGTTAGTTGTGCATGCTTAGATTTAAACGGTTTACGATATATCTGCCATATTGAAATTTGTGAAATCTATAATACATTTTTCTCATTACAAACAATAACATAAAATAGAAATAATTTCAAAAACGTTGTCGCTGTCTATGATTGTTTGATTGCTAACGTTAGCTCTAAACGCTTCAAGTGAGAGTCTTTGCTGTGTTTTGATTGCTAGCTTGTAGCTAAGCTAGCATAAAAACGTTTTAGCAATCTATGGTTGATTGGTTGCCAACGTTAACTCAAAATGCCATTCAAGTGACAGCCTTTGTTGTGTTTGATGCTAACTTGTAGCCAGCAGTGGACCAACTTCGTTAATTAGGTCCGTTTTTACTGTATTGACGTTACAGAAGTCTCTCGTTTGCATCTTGGAGGATATTTTTCGCAAAGGGACGCATGCACCAATCACAGCTTCCTTCGTCACAAAAAGACGCTTGCGCGAGTCAAATCTGCACTCTCCTCACATTGAGCAGTGACCGTCGACTGCACATATATTGATTCATTAATATTAACGGCATATGGCAGTGACAAAGCTATCGAAGGACTCTTTGTGTGTAATATCTGCACCCACAAATCCAGAAATTGGCTTTAGCTATACAAAAATGCATCGGTATTACGCTATTGGCCGATAATAAAAAAAGATAAGTGGTATTTCACACTTTACAAATGCGTTACAAGTAAAAGTCTGGCAATTTAAGTAAAGGTGTATAAAAATAAACAGGAACATTTTCTTATTAAAAAGTAAACACTTAATGGAGAAAAACGGCCCCTGTAACTTATAATATACCATGCATTCTTTTATAGAATTAGATCATTACTTAAAAGCAGAGTTGGTTGAGGTGGAATGCATGTTTGACTATTTTGTACAGGATTGCAATTAATAAACTATTTTCATCATTGATTCATCTGATTATTTTTGATTTGTAAAAATTAAAAAATAGTGAGAAACGCCCATCACATTCACTCAGAGCCCAACATTACAACCTCATTACATGTTTTCTTATTCAACCCAACAGTACAAATCGCAGCATTGTTAAAAATACATTAAAATACTTCAAAAGAAATGCAGCAAATCCTTAAGCTTAAGAAAATGGAAAATGTCTGGCATATTTGCATTAAAAACAACTTAATCAAAGATCAAAATAGTCTTAATCCAGTAATTGATTAATCAAATAATCGTTTCAGTTCTACTTTATCTACTAACGGTTGCTGTACGGATAGTATAATTTATAACAAAACTAATTCATCAAGCTCTCGAGATGTTTTATTTGAAAAATCCTAATTTGTACAGTAACTAAAAACTAAAGTTAAAAAAATGTAGTGGAGTAAAAAGTACAACATTTTCCATAGAAATGTGGAGAAGCATAAAAAGTGGGATGAAAAAGAAAAGAATCAAAATACAAGTATCTCAAATCTGTACTTATGTACAGTACTTGAGTAAATGTACTTAGGGAAGAGAAAGTCATAAGTCTACCTCGCAGTGCAATCAGGTATCAAGCCTTCATCTATAAACGAGAATAAAGAAGAGACAGTGACTGAATTATCCCAAGTCATTTATGTAAAAAGAAATTTGACAGGTCACAAAGTAGTGACGTCACCCTACTTAATGTACAATATAGCATCTCAAATAAACATTTCATGACAGACGGATATTAATAAACAATATGTACATTCAGAACATGACCCCTTCACGCATAATAAGTTAGCGCTATACAGTGATCTGATTATTCAAATGGAGAAACATTTTTAACTGTAGCGTACATGAAAACTCACAGAGTTAGACCATGAGGCCCTCAGACCAAAAGCTTATACACAAAGTCTGGGCAGCTGGTGGCAGAACAGGTTTCAAATGATGACAAAGACAAGAAGAGAGTAAAAACCCAGTAAGAAAAGAAGACTAAATATATGTGTATGTAGCCATTTTCATTTCTTCAAAATAAATTAACACATGTAAAAAGAAAAGTAGAGGACAGGGGGTGATCAGACTCTCTGAAAACATTCATTCAAGCTAAACAAGCTGTACGCATGTATCTCTTTCCCTGTCTTTTATTTACAGGGACAGTGGAATTACAAACTCCTGCCTGGGTGAACACAAAGACAACGGTCATCCACATATAATCACCAATCTTTCTCTACTCTTGCACACAAATAGATGCATTAACTGAGATCAGTCCCGCTGGCCTATTCACACATCTATTATATTACAAACACAGGGATCGTCTGTTCTTCATTACAAAAATATACAGATAAGTGTATGACTGAATTAAGCTCACTTTACTATACTGTGTCTGTGGTGTATTTATCTATCCAGTATTCTGTATATTCACTGCACAATTGCACCACAATTAAGTCTATGACATGTGCACATAAAAGATAATTGGTGCATGATTTAAAAAAAAAATATATGAAAAAATACAGCTTTCTCTGGAAGCCTGACAAAATTCTTTAAAAGTACCAATGTTGGCAATATAGCATGGATAGCCACATGATGCTAGCATCCGCAAGGGCCGTTTGGCGATGGCGGAAGTGATGAGTTCAGGGTTTGATGTCAGAGAAGCTTGTGTAGGTCTCACTGCAGCTGGACGAAGTGCTGAGGTTTCCAGAGCCACTGCATTCTGGTAGAAACGCACACATAAATTGAGGATTAATGTAGGTCAGGTGTAGTATTCTTGCTTAGCAACTATCTGCTCAAGGTTCGAGGTTCTTTATTCGTCATGTGCACAACAATAACAGTCGTTGGCAATGAAACTCTTAGGCCTCAGCCGCCTCTAACAATGCTTATTAAATAACTAACAAAATACACAATAAAAGGAAAATCTGAATCTAAGGCAAAAGAAAAAATAAAGTAAATAGTGTAAGTTAAGATAGGCTTAAATTTAACAAATAACATGAAGTAGTAAAATTATATAATAAACATTTTTGAGCAGACAGTATTCCAATAAATTAGACTGAATGTAACAAAGAAATTAATAATGAATATCTGCAAAATCTTACAATATTTATGCACAGAGGTATAAAATTTGTGTTCTTGTCTCAAACACTTAATTTGGGATTGTTTGTTTGAATACCTGAACTTGTGAGGGACTGGCAAGACTTGGACTTTTCAATGAGCGTGATAAGATTAGCAGCTGTGATCCAGCCCTCCTTAGAGCTGCTCAGGTTACGTACAAACCTGGATCTCACACACACACACACACACACAACCAAAAGTGCTGTTTTAGCAGTTCTACTATAATCTATTTTTTTTATTTTTCATTTGCAGAAGGAAGGCTGAACTCTCACCACTGTCCGTCATCCCCCTCTTTGACCAGCTGCACCATGTCTCCGCTCTTCATTGAGAGCTCCTGAGCCCCCATCTCATAGTCAGCCATCACTGTATATTTTCCGGCACACTGTTCAAAGTCCAGATAAGGAAACAGAAAAGGATACATGACTAAATTTAGAAAAATAAATTAAGTTAAGTCAAATTAATCCAGAGTTACATTAACATGTATGATAGTTCTGTGCTATGAAAGGACAAACCAATCAGATTTTGTCCCCACAATGTGATGAATACAAGTACAGGCAGGTTGACACGTCTGTAACACACAGTGACTCACCAGCTTCTTGCCGTTGTCGTCCTCTGGGTCAGAGTTAAGAGGATCCTCAGCACTGGAATAGCCGTCATGCTCCTCTGAGGCATCCAGTGACAGGGAGGCCTTGTTCCAGCCTGAGGACACGGACACGGACACACACGGACACACACACACACACACACACGGACACACACACACACACACACACGGACACACACACACACACACACACACACACACACACACACACACACACACACACACACACACACACACACACACACACACACACACACACACACACACACACACACACACACACACACACACACACACACACACACACACACACACAGACACACACTTTTAGTTTACAGCTACATTCATCTTCAGCTGCTGTTAAACATGTGTGTGACCTGCAGTGAGAGATCTACAAAGAGTGAAAAAGTGAGGAAGAACCACAAAAAGTTCTTTTGAACAGACAAGGAAGCACAGCTAATCCCATAAATCCCAGCATGACACAATCCGTTCCACAACTATTACAAAAAAACTTTGAGATTGGGGAGACTGGCATGCACCTTCATTAAAAAAAAAAAAATGACTCAAACAGAAAAAGTGTCAGGCAGAAATTCTTCCATATCAGTGTTTTTCTATAATTTCTGACCCTCCTGTTGTCCTAAGGTCAAATTTAACCCCTTTAAAGAATGTCTATCTGAAATATGGGGTTCTTTTTAACCAAATTACCACAAAAAACGGATTAGATTCCATCCAACTTTCTTTGCAAATACAATAGATCACTTTCGTGCCTGACTAAACTCATTTGTACGTTCCTCTGATCTTAACTATTAGTCAAAATTATTCATAATTTCTGCTTTTTTAACTCAAATATTAGATCTAATTCTATGAGGGTGAGGTTTATTGACCATGAATTCCAAAAACTAGTGTAAAACTAGTGGTAGTAAGTTGGTGTTCTGAAAAAGGGACGAAAATGTCAATTCGTTGTCCCTTTTTTTAACCCGGGAGGACAACACAAGGGTTAACTAAGCCTGAAAGCAGTGTGACGATGTGTAACAGCAAAGTAAAAACTGAGAAAGGTTATAAAGTTTAGGTTTATCGCGGTGAAACAGTGGGCCCAACACGGTGTACCTCTCCACTTTGTCTGTAAGAGACTAGGTGTGCTGAACCACCTGGCCCTGCTCAGGTGGAGAGGGGGAGGATGTGCATCTGAGGGACAGGAGGCAATAGAAACAAAGCTAATCACTCACCCTGCAGCAGCTCCCGCCAATGAAATGTATCATTGTTAGAGACTTAAGCTGTGCTCAGGCATCATGGATGAACAAGCAATCAGACAGGGAGAGTATGCAGTTATCGTTGAACAGACTAGCTACCTTTGAAGCCAAATGGCGTGGGGTCACTCTGGCGTTTCGTCTTGCGATCGGGGCTCGTCGGAGATCCTACTGTCAAGAAAGAAAAAGGAAGGACAAGGATGGTTGTTGAGGCAAGAAAGAAATCAAGACCAAATTATTGACATTCAAAAGGCAATTTGTGATGAGAAGCGCGTTTCCGTTATATGGTGAGCAGCAAAGGTTCAACTCTGCCTACAATGACACAGACATACGTAAACTGACAGCTGGATCATAAAGGCTAATTCTAAAGGAGGTGAGCACCTGCAAAAGGCACCTCAGCAACAAAGGTCTTCTTTGAAGAAGATATTTTGACATGTCAAAGCTGGAAAAGCCCCGGGGCAACTAACAAAATGAATGGTGGCTCAATTCCATTTAGTTGCTTCAGTTTCAGTGTCCTGGTATTTTGCACGCCGTCTTACTGTTACACTGTAATGGCTTACTGGGGCACTTTAACACAACAGAAACATTGTTAATGTTTTTAGTAACACCGTTGCTTTTTCTACTATGACACGTAAAAGCTGAGAGAGAGAGGCATTTTACTGGATTGAAAAAAACTAGGGTCTAGAGCTGTGTGATACCTGAAGACAGGAAGATCATCATGGATGGTATTGTATAACTTTTATCATCAGTGGCCGAGGGCTCTGTGTAGGGAAGCATGCAGTATTTGACCTACTGATGAAATGTCTTAGAAGTATATTATATCTCTGTCCATGTTGTTACAGTAGGTCAACTTACTTGTCATATTTAGATGAGAAGATAGATGCCACTCTTATGTATGTACAGTAAAATTGAAGCTACCACTAGCAGCTGTTAGCTTAGCTTAGCATAATGTCTGGAATCAGACTCTGTCAAAAATCTGCTTACCAGCCCAGCAACATCTAAGCAGCTAACACGTCATTTCTGGTTTGTTTAATCTGTACAAAATCCAAAAGTGTAAAAACAACAAACTGTGGTTTTACGGGGCAATATGAGCCAGACTATTGCTTGTCAAAGATCAGTAACTATTGTCACTATAGAGCCATGACAGTGGTAGCCAACTTATAAATCTAACTTTAGGCAAGACAGCAAATTAGTGATTTTCCAAAATGTCTATTCTTTAAATGACTCAACAAAAGTCAATGATTTTGACTTACTGGAAATACACTATTTAATTTCACAAATGCAGAAGATGATGTGATATGTTGCATATGAAATTGAATGAATGTCCTGCAGTTACCTTTCTGAGCTTTGAGGTTACTGAAGCCCTGTAAAGTAAAGCGCTTTTTAGCCACAGCAGCTCTGTCTGAGGTAGGGCTTGTCACAGCCTCATCTGACCCAGAAAATGAGGCGGGACAGACAAAAAGAACAAAGGAAGAAGGAATGAAGGGTAAGTTAAACAAGTATAGAGGAAGAAAAGGAATTAAGGGGGTAGAAGTTATATGATTTAGTGGAAAAGACAGGGGTTAATCACACAATACACTAAGTGTACTGTAGTTTGTACAATACATGTACTAAGAATGCTCAGGACAGATTTGTTAAAAACTTTAAATACGTAAAGTGTTCATCTGTCTGACTGGAAGTCTTCTAGTCTCCCTACTCACCTCTTCCTGTTGGCTTTGGAAAAGAAGAGGAGTTGGCATCAGGATTGCAGGGCTCAGGTTTCTTCTCCTCTCCCCTCTTTAAGCTCTCCTTACTAGACTTTAATGGACTATGGGTGGACAAATGCAGAGAATAAGATGCTTCAACAGACAGATTTCTCCTGGTGGGGTGGGTGTGTGTGTGTGTGTGTGTGTGGGGGGGGGGGGGGGGGGGGGGGGGGGGGGGGGGGGGGGGGGGGGGGGGGGGGGGGGGGGGGGGGGGGGGGGGGGGGGGGGGGGGGGGGGGGGGGGGGGTACTGTACAGACTGTACAGACTTACCTTAGGCTGGGCCCAGAAGGGAACTGGGAAACCTGATCTGGTGCCCTCTGCTGGCTGGCTTTTGAAACAGAGAGGGAGAACAACCACTTCAAAAACACAAATGATGAAACATTTTTGAAATAAAACTTCTTTCATAATCATTACTGATAAGAATAGTACTGTTTTTCATTGACTGGTTAAACATGGATATCAGTATTAACATGACATTTAGTAATAGATTTTAAAGAACATCCTCGCTTTGTACCTCTGCACGCTTCCAGCTGGGTTGTCAGAACCTTCCTGATCTCATTTACCCAAGCAGTTTTTACTTCAGCAGTTTGCGCCTGAAACAAGGTTAAAAACCTATAAAAAATCTCAGTGTAAACTGTATTATGCTTACCACTGTTACCTCGCGGTAGATATCCATATGCATGCCTTTTGCTCAGTACATTGTTCATGAGTAAGTTCATCATTATATTGTATTTTTCTAATTGTCAACAACTTCCATGAAAGAAAACTAAAAAAACAGCGATGTGCATCCCTCAAAAAAAGGCTAAATTTTCTAAAACAGCTAGGCACTCAAAATACACAGTTGTTTGAGCAAACATTGCTAAAACAACTCAAAATTTTGCATTTGTTGGTCTTCATTTTTAGCTTCATATTACTATAAGTGCAAGTGAGATTTTACAGGATATAGATGAAGGATCGACTGATCTCTATGGCACAGAACAATCAGGCTTTGAATACAAACAACAACAATGCAAACAACTTAGTTGGATCAATGTCATTGGTTTTGTTGACAATGACAAAAAATGTAGAATATCAACAGATTTAACTTATATGTGTTATTATACCTGAACAATATAAACCTCTTCTCTGGAGTTGCACCAGATTTCAAACTTCTTGTTGTCTCCCTTTGCGTTCTCAGTAATGCCAACAGCACTCATCTGTTAAAAGATATCAAAATAGAAATGTATTTTATAAATAAAAATAGTAGACGGCAGTATTGGAGACAAACACTGCAAACTTCTCAACATTGCAACTATGGAGGTGCTCACATTCAGAGATTGTTTGAAGCTGTATGAGGGAGCTTTCTCGTAGCCTTCCCCGTTCTCCTCCCTCCTCTTGCAGAAGAGCAGGGCTTTCTCGTGGAGGAAGAGGTGCCTCTGCATGGGCTTGAAACGGGCCAGGTCCTTAACTTTGGCATGACCTTTCTTGTGTTCCGTCCACACGCTGAATGAGCCCTGCATCAGCAGCTTACCCAGTTCACTCATGTTACCCTGAGAAAAGAAAGAGTTAAAGATGCTGTTAGATGGCGCCAGTCGACCACATGCTGCTTTTGTTCTATAATGCCTCATTTTATATCAAAAACAACTCAATCTCTGTCCCACTAATGCCACTCTTTTCTGTCTAGTCTCTGTGATGTGACATATGCCAGTTTTCATCTGAAATGTCTGCATTCTGACCTGAAAAATGTGTGTATCCAATGTGCTAGATGCTGCTAGCCCAGGACATTACACTGAAACCTCACCACGAATGTTCAGCATGTCTCTGTCTATTTTACGTCAGTGACCTATAAAAAAAGTGTCTGCTCTGTGATTCATAAAAGCCTGCGTCCTGTTAAACGTCTAACCTCATATCCTGTAATGGCGATCAGGTGCATGGAGTCATTGACAGCCTTGAGGATGCCCAAGATGGCAGTCAGCGCCTCCTGCAGGTCATCGGCCCCCTCACAGCTCTTGCTGTACTTCAGCATTTCCTGTGGGCAGAAAGACAATAAACATGACTGAAGACCAAAAATTCTACTCAAAAGACATGAGATAGTATCATACCTTCAGTAGCAGCTGGTATTTGGTAATCCTCTGAACAGGCTTCAGCAAGTAGGAATCTAAGCCCAGTTTATGCTCCAACTTCTTTTGACACTCCTGGTGGGAATAACAAATAATTGTGTCAAATAAAACACAGTAAATATGTATTTAACAACTTAATAGCTTCTGACTGTGTTCACCTGGAAGAAGGCACAGTCTGAGCACTGCCTCCAAAGGCTTTCAGAGCGAGGCTTGTTGTGACAGTACTTCTCATAAATCTGCAGCTCTGTCATCTAGAGGATGGCAGTGAAAACAATTTAGATTCAAGAAATGGTTTCATTAGCACAGTTGGATTCACATGTCTGGGCTGAAAATCTCATCATTCACTCACCCTCTCTAGAAAACACCTTCCAACCAACTCTGGGCAGTCGGTGTACTGCTCCAACTCCCTCAGAAAGGTCCTGGAAACATGAAATCATGTTAGTGATGAAAGAAATAGATCTTTGGGGGACTAACAACAGCTCAGTATCATCAATGACAGGCAAACATCGCTTCTTCACCTCTCGTGGAAGTGGTAGATTTCTGACATGTTGCCAAACAGAACCTCCTTTTTGTTCTGCAAAGGAGCAGGGATGAGATGAGCCATTGCTGCATTGTCCATCTCAGAAGCATATCCCTGCAACACACAAAAAAAACATGAAACTCTAGACACAAGTAAAAGACAGAAGAATACACATTTCGTGGAGTTAATAAACACCTGCAATACACAGAGCAGCTCCTCCACGTAGGCTCTCTCAGTTTCCAGCAGCTCGTTCATAACATGCCTGCAGACAAGGACAGAATTAAGAGTGAGACGAAGAGAAGGGCAAAACAACAGAGAGATCGAATTAAGGATGAGATTCAGAAAAAGATAGATGCACAATTCTGTAGATAGTAAGATAACCGTTTTGACACAGTCCATCTGCTATGTGATTTGATTACAGATGAAAGAGCGACGGCTGATCCCTCACCTCCTAAGCACCGCCAGGTTCTCCTCCTCCTCCGACAGAGAGGCATGTCTGCTGTTACTGTCTCCGTTCTGCAGTTGGCCGTTTCCCTGGGAAGAAAAACCCCCCGTGATAAGGGACAGACAATACAAACTTCCGAGACAGACAGCATGCAGACACAAACAGAGTCGTGACAATGCTCTACACTCACTTTCTCACAGTTGTTCCCACAGTCTGTATCTGAGCACTTTTTGTCCTGCTGTGGTCTGTGTGCTGTGGAACGGTACGAGGAAAAACAGTCAGAATAAATGTAGGGAAATAAAGAAATGTTGCATCCATCTACTGATATATTGTTGTAGATTGACTGATTGATAGATATTTTTATTCATGTGTCATGCCACTAAGTGGCCCATCCCACACAGAATTACATGACACAATAAAATAGTAGATAATTTCACAGCTTTCAGTCCATTGTGCATACACAAAACATTCTCTACTTTGCACAAAACAAAGAACAAATAAAAACTATTACAGCAGCCACTACAAGTAGATTATCTAAGCAAGTTTTAGTTAGTTTAGTCAACACTATTTGAGGCGTAACATGCTTGCTAGTCTATGTATAACGCAGAATTAGAGCATACCAGTTAGGAAACGTAAATTAAGAAATGATGATTGAACCTTTTTTTGTTTTATTAGAAATTACAGGGATGTGATAGATCTAGTACCTGATATGTTTATTAAAATGACATGGTTTTAGAGTGACATACAATGTTTTCTATTAAAGTAAATATCAAATTACAGTTTAAAAGAATATTAATATTACCTATGAATAAAAAGTAGAGTCTGCAAGATTAAGTACAGCCCTTGTTGCACTGAGGCTTTAGTGTGCTGATAGAGAACTATAAATTTAAGAATTTATTCTAATCTCATATTGTTCATGACGTAGCTACAAATTCAAAGCATTCAAATTATTTCTGCTGCCTTTTCAGTCAGCAACAGCAAATCTTGATGAAGTTTATTTAAAACAAATGAGATAAAGTGTAGAAAAGTGTCTTGAAGTTTACAATATACATCATGCTGCCAATACATTATCTGCAAAATGCAAAAGGGGACCTCAAGAAAGTCTCATCTGATACAAAGAAACAGACATTAAAATAAAGGGTTTTCCAATAAAGTGTTGCCTCATTTAAATTTGTGTTTAATGTATTGGTGAAATTATGTTGATACAAGCTTTTTACTGAAGCTGTTCACAGGAGTTCATCTTCTCATACAGGAAAATAAAGACCATAACAGCCCTCATGACTGTGTTGTGTTTTCTTTTAAAACTATAAAACACAGAACAAAAGCCATCCCTTATTGTATATGCTTATAGTTGCTAAGACATAACTAACATTCCTAAAGTGCCTGTCCCTCAGTTATGTCTGTGTTATTAGTGCCTACAATGAAGGTTTCTAAAATGTAGCTTCCATGTTGTTTGACAGGTAAGGTACAGTACACGCCATTAGTGATGCCCACTTTATCCAGCTACTTTATCAAGTGTTAAAGGGATGTTGAAGTCTAAAGGTGGGGTCTAATAATGTACATTTAAGTGATTTACATCATGCAAATAGCATTGGGGCCATGCAAAGAATGAAGGCTCTGCAATCTGTGAAATAAATGGACTAGGTGTGGATGTGTGGAGACTAACCGGGCGAGCTGACAGGGGATTTGATGAAGGCTTCAGGTCGGGGGGCTACAGGCTGCACCGGCCTAGTCTGTTTGGCTGCTAGCTTCTTCAGGCTTACCCTCCTCTTGTCAAACATCTCCTGCATGGACGACTGCTTTTGGAAAACCTTCTCCACTTGGTCCTGATACACAAGAAGTTTAGAGGAGTGTCAATACTTGAGTATTTTTTTCCGTCATTAGAAATGAACATAAACGTGTGTTGTCAAGCATTATTTTAATTTTAAGACATACAATAAACAAACTTACATCTGTAATAGATGTTTGTGATAGCTTTGCAGTACAAAACATCCTCTTGGTTGCTATTTTCCCAGCAAAACTAATGTCATGATTAAGACAGTTTCTCATGTCATCTAATCAGATAACTGAAAGAGCAATGGAAATTACTTGCACAAAATGTTCATCCTCTTCTGTGTAGCAATAGATTAAACTAACAGACATAACATCTTCTTTGTGAAAGAAAACATTGCTTTTTGCTTTGTTTTGTTTTGTTTTTGAAAATGTGGTCAAACATTTTGATAAACTAGCATCAATTATATCACAATGTTGTGAGTAAGTGGGTGAGTGGTAACACATTACTTGAAGGTATCTACATAATAGTCACATGACACGGTCATAACATTAAACATTAGGTTTTGTCATGACAAGTTATGGTTGGGGTTTATGTGTCATGACTCTGTTATGACAGTGTCATGTGTTCACTTCATGTCACTCTTATGATACATAAACCCTAACAATAACTTGGTATGATAAAACCTAATGCCACTTACTAAAAAAAGGGTTATGTCATAAACGTTTATGACCGTTTATAATGTTTGCCGACATGTTCATGACAGTGTTGTGTCCCGTCACTATGTAGATACTTCAAAGTAAAGTGTAAACAAAATTGTTAACAAAAGTCTGGACATTGGTCATATCAGTTTTTGATAAATGCCCCAAATTGTCACATACACACATGTATTAATTGTCACATTCAGTTTGACACTGACATACTAATGTTTGAAAATGCAACGCATTTATTCTTTGTTTGGTCGTCTTACTCTGAACTGCTGGTTGAGCACCGTCTCATAATCTCTCCAGATGGTACTGAGGTCAGTCAGTTGGTTCTGGCCTGAGTTATCCAGGTAACGCTCCAGCTCCTTAAGGGCTAACTCCGCCCCCTCATGTGATTGACACTTGTCTACTGGCTGAGACGCAAGCAGGTATATACCATCATCGACCCATTTAGAAGCCTGAGGAGGACAGCAGAGGAGAAAGAATCTGTAAAAACAACAACAACAACACACACACAAGACAAAGCAACTACACCAGGAGTGTGTGGTCTTCTTACTCTCTCCAAACAGTGGTGCAGCTCCAAGGCTTTGAGGAGGTGGTCTTTCTTGGCCTTCAGGTTGCTGCTCACATCCTCAGTGATTGCTCTGAGCTCGCTGCACTTGGGCTGAAGGGAATCTTCAGCATAGTGGGAATTCTGGATCAGGTCATCCCCCTCACGGGCCAACAACGAGACTCTGTTCAGCACCTCCTGTAGATCAATGTGGAGGCATACTTGTTAAGTATTCCTTCTAACAATAAATCGTTTCCTTGTTGTTTAAAGATAATTTTTCGGGCATTTCAGACCTTTATTTTTTATCCAGATGAGGGTTAAACCTTTAAACATATTTTCCAATCAAATTTAGATTGTATGGCCTTGGCAGAGCAATGCACTGTGTGTTTGAAAATTATAATGAAATTAAATAATGCTCATTTAGACCTTTTTCAAGAAAGTAATATGTAGGTACTGTATGTATTATGATTTTATGAATATGATTATAATAAACACATTATTTTGTAACACTGACTGGCTCACTGAGGTCTGTTTTATCCCACCAAAAACAAACCCACCCCATTTTAAAAGATATTACTCATCTATTCATGCCTGGTTAAACAAAGCTTTAATTGTTAGGGGTGGGGTATTACTTACACACACTCTCTCCTCATAGGTGGTGAGTTCACACAGGATATGGTCAGCATGGGCCGGGCTGATCCCCACTTCAGAGAAGGTTGCAAGTTTCTCAGACACTTCATCCAGCAGAGCCCTCACCTGCAGCAGAAATACCACAGTCAGTTTTCAGGTTTAACAGGGATCATGTGGTCTCTGTTAAAGTCTTGTATGGACAATTTCACCTAAGCTAACAGGCTCCAGCTCACCTCTCTGTATTTGTGCTCAAAGTGGCGCAGTTGGAGACACTGCTCCAGTTTGGTTTGATGCCTCAACCAGAACTCATCAAAAGCCCTTTCTGTCTCATCTAGCTGAGACAAAAGTCTGAAAGAAGTGCAAAGAAAGAGATGGGGACAGCAAGAGATAGAGATGGATTGTTAAAAAAAAAAACACACAGAGGAGACCAAAAGCATTGAATAGGGAAATGAATAGACCAGAACAAGCAGTGGAATTCTGACTGAGGTATTTGGACATATTTTCTGTGTGTGTGTGTGTGTGCGCGCGTGTGCGTGTGAGTGAATGTTATGTAGAGCTAATGTCTGTTGACATGGGATTCAGGGCCCTCAGTTTTCCTTAAAAAAGTGTGCACTGAGCACACCTTGCCAACTATTATTACACTCTACTGAAGGCAGAGCTGAGACAGCTGTGAACAAATTATCTGGTCATCAACAACAACAAACAAAGTCTGCTGGCTTAAATCTTTTGTACATGGATCAATCAGAGCAAAAACAATAACAGCACGATTTCTCAGGCGCTGACACTCGACTAAAATTACTACAGTGTGTATCTTAAATTGTTAGTAATGTTATCTAATAGTTAGAGACAGAGTCAATGATCAGCTTGTTCATATATATATCTATATTACCCATCAAAAATGACAAAAGTATATTTCAAAGTCACAAATCTTATTAAATTAAAATTATCAAAATTAACAAGTTATTTGTAATTGAGAAAAGTAAACAAACACATTAAGAAGCTGTAATGTGAAAATGTTTGGTAAATTAAATAAATGGTTGAAAGAATATTTCATTGCCATGATAAATTACAAAATGACAAATTATTTGACTATTTTCTTTCAACTGTTTTAATAATTCACTTATCTCTTAAGCATAAAATAATAAACAAAACATGCTGCAACATCAGTTTTCTGAGAGTCACTACTCAATAGTTTTAATAGTGCCAACAGTAACCCAAATACAGTGTTACTGTAACCATAATCATTTTCAATTGAAATGTATACTACTGTATACAGAACCAGATGTGTTAAACAGCTGAAACATTATCTCTTTCATCTATCTTGTTATTTTATGCCATTGGTAGTCTGGATTATTTGTTCTCTAACATAATTACAACACAGTCTGGTGTTTACTAGCCGTCCTGCAGCTTTATTATCTCTAGTGGTTCTAACCTTTGCACTGTAGCCAGGTTCTCCAGTTCATCCTGGTTCATGTTGTGGTCGGGGTCTCGCAACACAGGCTCGTTGATGCTCTCCAGCAGCCTGCTGCCCTGACCCAGAGCCACCAGCAGATCCTCCTACAGGCATACATGGACAGATTGGGTGATATAATCCAAATACATATCATACTAATACTGTACATATACCTAGTATACTCTGTGTGTGTGTGTGTTTGTGTGTGTGTATGTGTATATGTTATACGTATATATAAAACAATGTACTATGTGTGTATGTGTATTTTAATGCTGTTACCTTCATTTTGTTTTTCTTGTCGGTGTGGGTGCTCAGCAGGATGGTTGTGGCCTGTATTTCATTAGGAAGTTTCGTTTCAGCCAGCTCAGTCCCAAACGACTGCAGGGTCTGTGCAGTTTTCTTTACCATCAATGCGAAGCCTTCAATAGCCTGATGCATGCAAGCCACAACAGAGATTGTCATCATGCAATGCTCATAATGTGATCAAGAAAAAACAACGATTTGCAGTGACTTCATTTTTTAGATTCAGTGGATTCTGATGTAGTATACTTTGTAGGAGTTTTTTCTACAGTAGTTTGTTCTTGATTTTATAAGACATAATTAATGGAGGGTTTAATTCTTAAGTATTGGCCATGTTTTGATGATATAATTATCATGTATTAACTTTTATTACACTATAGTATGTTGACATATATGCAAGACACAGACATATTAGGGTAGGTTAAGCATCTCAAATTTAACTTATTAGTCTTTACCTTTTACATGTACTTTTTCACAGTATGCATTCATTTATGTCACTCATAAAGTACCTTGTAATGTGAAAGAGCGTTATGTTTTCTATGCTGACCACTAAGGTGGTGTACAGTGTACATACAGTGCGGTGAGAGATCCACTTCTCATGGCAGTACTCCTGCGTTCCTCCGAGTTCCTGGGTTAGCTGGGAGCGGTCAATGTAGGAGTGCAGCTCCGTTATTGAGCTCAGCATGATCACCTGAAACCAAAACACATGAAACTATTATACACAAAGATAATAATCATATTAACTAGCATTTTATGTACTTTTATGAACATTCTATTAAAATACAAGTCACCGAAGCAGTGTTTCCAGAGGTAACAGGAGTGACTGTACGCACCGGCACCTTCATCTTGAACTCATCCTTGTTGAACTTGAAGAGGATGTCAGAGAGAGTACGCTGCAGGAGGGCTGTGGGCCTCAGAATCAGAACCAGCTGGAGGTTCCCCGGAAAGGAGCCCTGAAAAGAGAGATTGGATGAAAATGTTAATTATTTAACCGAGCAGACAGAATCCTCTGTCCTGAGTCCATTTTACATCACGTTTCTGTAGGACAGGCTCTGTTCTTTCTGCTTAAAGTCTGCACGTCCTATAAATTATTCCCTGCTCTGGTATCCCATGTAAAAAAATCTCGCTCAAAACGCATTAAAGCAAGTACGTGGAGTGTGTAGAGTCCAAGAGAATGGAAAATATGTGGGAGATGTGACACCCTCCTGTAGCAGGGACATCAATCTTTATGTCCCACGGGAGGTTTCTGCCTCAATGATGAGGTAGATGGAGTCGCCACCAACTCACACATGTTTGCGGGCGCACATATAAAGATATCCTAACTAAGCAAAAAAAAAAATGGTTTGTTAGATACTTTCTGAACATCCTCCTCATATTTATCATGCTATGTAGATACCACACGCTCAGCTCAGCCCAGCCAATATAACCAAAAACTGCCAATTAAAATGTCATGATTGACACATAGTGACAGATTAAGTACTGCTGGGAATACAGTTGGATGATGGTTGAGGGTGGACACTGATCTTCCCTCTTGAGGCAATGCAGTTGTTAATGCTACTTTAATTAGCTAATGACCTAAACGGCTGCGTCATACTATTGGCCTCCCTTCCCGAGTGAGTTTGGGAATGCTGCTCCAAGCAGAAATGACAATGAATGCATTGTTAATAAAAACCACGTGGGATAGGCACTGTTAATGGAATTAATAAATCAATTCAGTGTTTGTCCTTGCTTACCTGCCAAAACCAGGAGGGGCAATGTGAAAATGGTCAGGCAAACGTATTTAATTTGCTTAATGTCACCAAAACCCATGAAAAGATCCTAATTAAAAACTGATACAATTAATCCTACCGACAAGTATTTCCTTTTTGGCCAAAGCCTGATATATCTTATTCTTTGGGCCATATAGCTCTGTCCAAAAACTATTTAACAAAAAACCTTAATGAGAACACCTTTTCACTGGGTAATATGTCCCTCTATTACTTAAAAATTGGCAGTGTAGTTTATTCTCCATCACACAAACATCCAGGTACCATGAAGCCTCACTCTGCAGCTTTAAATAGTCTCCAAGTAATGCAAAAATTTGAGTTTTTGAGTAATGCTTGCTAAAAACTACACTGCCCTGCTGTTTTAGAAAAATATTTAGCCTTAAAATATGAAACTATGTATGCATGACCAAAGATTTACATAGTTAGAAAGAATGAATGCACAAAAGAGATGCACTAAGGCATTGGTGAATTTTCATCGTTTCATTGGTTTTGTTGTCTCCAACCTTTGCATGTATATTGCAGCTTCTAACCATTCAACTGTGCTGCTTGGATATGTGGTCGCTGGCAGTCATGGTCATGGTCTACTACTTGATCTTGTTACACACACAAAGCCTTTGAAGAAAAGCCAGACATATGACAAGGGAGGAGAAAGGAGGGTTTGCTTTGGGGACTGACAGTATCTCTGCAGACTTAATTAGGACCAGTCTATACACACACTTTCTGTCTGTCATCAGATCAAACTAAACCATACACCGTGACGGGCAGTTTTTTCTTGAAACACACTGACCCACAAATAACACAAGTACATATATACAAAAGTGTGCTCATTAACATAGACACACAAAAAGACAAAGGGAATCTTTAGACAGGATGAACATGTCCTCATGTTTTTCGCTCGCACACACAGGCACAAACCCTCATAACATGTACACACTGAAAAAGCTTGCTGAGTGAATACATCCCAGCATGCATTGGATATAATGTGACTTTGCCAATGAACTAGTCTCCACTAAAAAAAACATACAATATAAGCAGCTTGAAAAGTGCCAGTTTTCAACATCATCCAATTAGCCGCCTGGCCGTATCACCCCAAACAGGACATTATTGCAGGGATGACTGAAGTATTACCAGCCTGTCAGTCTTTAAAAGTCCCCCTTGTGGAAATAATAAAGCTTGATTTAATTTGAAATGAGCAATGTGGTCTCCAGTGTCTCTTGAGACCACGCGTGGGGATATTTATCCCTCATTCTCTCTGAGACATTTCATCTTTTCCTACATCCCTCTCTTTGTTGAGTTATCACTTGGCTGTCTTTGGTTAATGGTACTGTAGACCTGTAAGGATCTGTTCAACACTAACGATCCTCTGTTACCTGTACAACAATAAACATTTCTGTACTAGACTTGCAGGGAATAGAAGCTGAATGTGGATATGAATGAAGCTGAAAAATTGTTAAAAACTGACTAATTAAACATGAATCATGGTGCTAGTCAACTACCCATTATTTTAGCCCAAAAAAGCAATATGCTGGGAGATTGTGTGAGGGGGGGGGGTGATTCTCACCCACACACATGTATTAGGAGAGCTGCCAGTGTTTTATCCCCTTTTTTTTATCCCCTATGAAGCACAGATGAACAGATACCATACCAGCTCCCAGGGGAGAAGACTGAAACAATTGGAATGAACAAAAGAGAGCAGAACCCGGATAACTTCTAAAGCTCTACCACTGAATTTTGTTCAGAAAGATACATTTCATGACTAGTATCAGTCCTCAAAAAAGGTAGAATGAATCATCAAGTAGAAATGAAAGAGTTGATAGGAATATAAGTTATGTGGTAAGGACAACTGTTTCTATTCCTGCAGGAGCATGCGGCAACTGATTACAGTGCACAAAACTGGAAATATGACTCAAACTATGTCTCTTGAAGGTCATAATATGAAGCAGAGATGATAAGTGGGACATTTCAATAAATGAGTCAACAAAACATGATGTCCTCCTGTCAGCATGTGGCACCTTATTTGTCCCTGAGGCTTTGGAAACACATGGCAGGCTGTGATGAGATGGACTTTAAGGATGAGGTTGGCTCATATCAACCCCCCAAGGGTGGTAGTGATATTAGTGGTGGAGCTGCGAGACAGAGAGATGGGGATGCTCTGACACCTTTCTTTGACCTAACAAACCTCCTCCCCCGTATGGGTGATGGTGCAAGGCCAGTGCCTCTTGAACCTGGGTCCTCCTATTTAAACAGTTGATTAAAAGGGCTGTTTCTCTACCACACAGACACAAAGACATTAACCACACAGACAGGAAGTAAGTGCACGGCCACATACATTCACAAAGGGCAACTTACTGCGATACGAAGCAGGGTCCCTTTCACGGCTGCCCATCGGTCTTGCCGGCGATCGATGACCAAGATGAAACCCACGCCCGTTGAAGACAAACTGCAACAAATTCACCACAAATGAAACAGTTGTCTATTACAACAGCACAGTGACAACACAGTAAATGGTGAGAGGATTTTTACCTCACAATGACAAAAAAGTATTAAATAAATCACTGCAGCATAGACTGAAGGGCCATAGACACAATATATATATATGCATACATACATACATACATACATATACACACACACACACACTCTCTTAAGGACTGAAAACACAAGAGCTCAAAGAGGAACAAACACAAAGACATAAACCATACAGAAAGTTTTCTGTCGCCGTGTGAACAGTGAGACAGTAGAAAACCTCAGTGCTTGTTCCCAGCTCGTTGTTTTGTTAGACTGCTCTTTATCTTCTTAGACAGCTGGTGCAGTCCATAAAAGGATAGGCTGGAAGTACCTCCAGATTTCTTGGCCATCAGCCCCCAGTTCTCACTGTGCCCCCCTCCCCCTGCCGTCCTCTCTGATCCCAGAAGAGTGGAGGGCTGTATGGTTTACACAGCACCAACAGCACTAACAATCAATAACAACCGCCTATGCATACTTAAAAACATGTTACACCCACTGCGTAGGTGCACATGAACACCTCAGCACTGTCAGAACAGTTCATGGAGAATCATAACTGTAATCCTTAAGCAATAGTTTTCGTGTCCGCCATGCTGCACACACAGTTTGGCAGCAGATAAAGAGCAGTCCTTGTTTTGGAAAATAAAGCCAAACAAAAGCACAGGAGATGATGAGGTCCTTTAGATGTAGATCCTAGTGTGCTGTGCTGTTTGAATGGGAGGAAACAAAACGCTCCAGACCACCACAGCGTCCGGCCTGCCCCCCCTGCACTGCATCTATCAGCCTTCCAATGAGACACTGGGAGCCGCTGAGAAACAAGCCTATCACAGGATGGCTACAACGTGATGAGCAGCTCTAGTAGCCAGTCCGCAGATCTCTAGAGATGTGTGTGTGTGTGTGTGTGTTTGTGTGTGTGTAACATTTACATTCATAGGGGCACATAATTTCCCTCCCCTTTTCATCCTTTTTCTTGCACTCAGTCATCCACAGACTCTCACAGCCATAAACAGCTTAACATCCCAGCCGTGGAGGAGGAGGAGGAGGAGGAGGAGGAGGAGAGCAGGCGAGTGGGACAAGAGCTTTTACTGCCTCCGAGACATTAACGGCTGCTGTGATGGGAGGAGGTTTCTGGTGAACATAGCATCTAAGCCTGAAATAAATAAATCTGAAGAACAGGATGAAATGACTCCCTGTCCCATTCTGTTGTGTGTGTCAGATCACTAGCTACTGATGGTGTCCCATTTGATTTTCAATATATGTCAAATTATTCAATAACATTGGTTTACTCAGCTTTGTCCGTTTTATTGCCGGCTTTAATTTTTATTGGTACAATGGGTATA
Source organism: Etheostoma cragini (assembly GCF_013103735.1). Taxonomy (NCBI): domain Eukaryota; kingdom Metazoa; phylum Chordata; class Actinopteri; order Perciformes; family Percidae; genus Etheostoma; species Etheostoma cragini. The sequence continues at coordinate 11,032,721 of NC_048417.1, forward strand.
GATGAGGCCATGACACATTTACACTGATGTCTTTTAAAGGTCAGGTTGATTAAGTGCACCACACCCTATACATAACAAATAATCAAGTTTTTGGATTCTAAGTTCTAAAAGGAAGGATTTTGAAAATGTATGAACATGTAAATGGGCAAATGGACATTTTAAATCATGTAATGCTTTGTATAGTTTTTGTGTTGTAAGCAGACAGTGTCTTGAATATAAATTGTTTAGTTCAAATATTCCTAGAAACCTCCGGTGATGTTGATAGGGCACATGCATGAGTGTTCTAATTATAATTGGATTCCTCAGGACAAAGTGTTAAGCTCTGAGTTGTGAAAAAGATCTACCTAATGGCAATGCAGTGATGAAGGAAATTTGCTGCATGAATGCATATGCAGACGTAGCAAACACATACTGCTGCACTCTCCCCTTCTTCTGTCGTACTAAATAGAGCAGAGAAAAGGGACTGCTTTAATATAAAAGCACCGGCATATTAAATTACAAACAGAGTAAATAAAATGAGTGCAGAATGTGTTTCAATTCTGGGATTATATTTTAGTGTCCTCTATATCATTTTTTAAATAAAACTTAGAGGAAGACTAGATCAATGTATTTGCTAAGCCAAGGAAAAATAAAAAAGAGAGGAGGAGAGATGGAAACATCGTCTTACAAAGGACATAGCTATACAGTTTATTTCCTGAGTGTGTTTATAGATGCAAAGCCGAAAAGGAGTTAAGATCCAAAAAAAATCACACTAATATTATTATTAGTCAAAACTTAACACATGTCAGCTTTAATAAAAAACAAATACTTACATAATATGATAAAAATCATGCACACATATGGTATGATGAATTCAACATTAGAAGCTTGCCATTATTATCGATCCAAAGGTATTTGTTTCAAACTAGCAGCAGCTGTTCCCTGGCTGTGGACTGTGTTAGCCCTGTCGGGGGTGTCGGTCCCTCAGGTAGCTGCAGCCATCTGCCTCTGTATACAGAGCAACTTGAGGCTCAACGCCATCTCATCCCTGTGGATGACCCTTATTCAGATAACTGAAAACCTCAACCGTCGTAGCATGAAGGAGGTTATTGAATACACTCAGAATGGAAGAAAAAAAAACATCCTTGTGTCCCAGAGGTTGAATTGTAAAGCAGTTTACATAAAAGCAAGAGTAAATGCTAAAACAGGCTGGTTTTGTTGATAATAGCTGAATAAGTTTCAGTACTCTCTCTCTCTCTCTCTCTCTCTCTCTCTCTCTCTCTCTCTCTCTCTCTCTCTCTCTCTCTCTCTCTCTCTCTCTCTCTCTCTCTCTCTCTCTCTCTCTCTCTCTCTCTCTCTCTCTCTCTCTCTCTCAGAATTGCTGCAGTTTCTGTTTGTATGCGCTTCGCCAGTGTGGGCACAATGAATGAAGGATGGGACAAACAGGGAAGAAGCTAAATCAAGAAAACTACATTACATGGTGAGGAAAATATCAAACAAACATTTTTAATGTACAAAAAACAGTTGGAGATAGTAGTGGAAATAGTTGGAGAAAGGGATGGTTTTGTGCCCCCCCCTCCCCCGGTCTATTCTATTCAAAGCCAGTCTGCAGAAGACTGATAAAGACCCTGGGATTATTAATTGTCCATTTTATTCACTTTACCCCTACAGATATCTATGCAATACACTGAATGTCTCATACACTAAACAAATCCTCTACAGCTAACATTTTTTTACAGTGAAACTGTGTTTAAAATATCCACCGCCACCTACTGACTTCATACACTAAGGCAGGGGTGTCAAACATTTGACCACTTTAACATCAGAGAATATCAGAGTTCTTTTTCCTTAAATTTACCACTTTATATATTTTATTTTAGAGATTCAGATTTTTTTTCTCTGAATATTACCCCTCTCTCCTGGGTCCGTAACATTATTCATTTTTCATATAAAGGCCATAGAACGCTGTTGTAGCAGAAGTAACTTGCATTTGCCAACATTAAACCGACAAGATACAATTTCAGATCTGTCTGGTGTGGTTTACTGGTCTAGCCCACTTGAGATCAAGTTAGGGGTATGTGGCCATAAAATGAGTTTGCCACCTTTGCACTAAGGCATCTACAATTTCAGATTTGTTTGCAAGACAATCAGCCAGTGAGGGACTATACCTGGGCACACTAGTCAGGTAGGTCAGCACGTTGTGAAACTCTCCGTCCGTGATCTCTCCAAACGCAGGGAATTCTGGGAACACAATGATGGGGCTGCCATTATCTCCTCTACCGCCTACAAAATTGAAAAACAGAGTTTCAGTCATTTCTTTTCATTTTTTATTTGCACAATAGAATCAAGGCTACATAAAAACAAAAAAGACAGATTGTGCAGGTGAGATAAAGAAAACCCATATGGGGCTTATAGAAGGAATCTCATTTTCAGAAGAAGAAAAAAAAACTAGGAATTATGAGCAATTACAAAAGTCCTGAAATTACAAATTAAACTCAAGTAAGCATGGAATTATAAAACAAGGATAAGGTTAGCTAAATGAAACAACAAAGGCATACAATAAATTAAAGAATATAATGTGGATGTGTGTATGTGGGAGTGGTTATGAGAGACAGAAAGGCCAAATAAAGTCAGACAGGAAAGGTTCAGATCAGTATAGACAAGAGAAGTTGACTGAAATGCAGTGTGGATATAACTATTCTGTAGTTGCTCCCCTGTATCTAATAGAGCATTGACAGAGACCAGTACGGAACATTGGAAGGTGTAAAATATTTGCCTTATTATTGCCTTATAAATATTATGTCTTGTATTACAACTCTGTACATCAGCATTCAATCTTAAACAAGGCAGTGGTAGGGAAGCTGGCAGGTGCAATGTCTTAAAAATAAAAACACAAGTTTGGTATTTATTTATATTAAAGATTGATAGAATAGTCATACTTTACATACAGTATAAGAATTACATAACAATGTTTCTGAAAATCTCCTTGGGGATGTTGCATATCAGTACAATGCTCATATGCATATAGGACAGTTTAATATACCGGATATGGCAAAGAAAACAACTTAAACTGATCATAGCTATAATGCTGTCAGCCTCTGTGTTGGGGGCTCTGTCAGTCAATCTGACAAGGAAAAGGTATTTTGGTTTATTACAGTTAAAAAAAAAAGGAAGAGGGCACTGTGGCCACACGGGGGCACTAATGTTAAAGATGTGTTGCTAAAGACTGGAGGCTGTACAGAAAAAATACAATATCCATCATAATCAATGATTTAGTTTCACACCCGCCATTTAAAATTAAAACCAAAAAAACGTGTATTGTAAACATATTACTATGAAAATTTACCTCACAAAAGTCAACAGTTGAATTAATAATAAATGTTAAAAATTAAACTACCTAATTTATCACATTATCTTATCCCCTATCCCCTTACGCCCCCATCTTACCACACATCTTTACCTTAAGGTCCCTGGTTTCAAGCATTTCCCTTTAATTAATGACTAAATAAGCAACAACTATAAAAGGTAACTTTTGGAAAAGAACACCCCTTGTAATCAATCATAAGGAGTTTAAGATCAGCTTCCTGTAGACTCTGTGGATGAGCTTTGATTAACAGGGGCCTAATTACTGTCATTAGATTCATAGTGCATGGAAGTATGTGACCTTTTCCTAAGGAAAGGACTTCGCACACTCAAACCAGTAAGGAGAGCACAAAGAAAAATACACAAATTAAGAAAGAAATCATGTGAAACTAACCAAAACCCTTCTGATGCTGGCAGAAGGATGTGTGTTATGTCGGACCCCATCCCTCATATTAAGAAGCTAATTGAGAAAATGTGTTTTGTGGACCTTTAAGAATAGCAATTTTAGACTCAATAGAAAAAAGTGAAATAAAAAGGAATAGAGAAAAAGAGGTGAAACACAACGATTGGTGCTGACACAGACATGTTCAGTCTGACTTCGTACACACACAGCTGCTCCGTCAGTGCATGTGACTAGAATTTCAAATCTGTCTGCCTTTTACTCTCTCATCGCTATAGCAACAGCAAGTGCATAGTCATGGTTTCAACGTCTGCTTAGATATTTGTCTGCAAAATGGTGCACGACACTGCTCCAGCCACACAAGGTCACCTGACTGAGACAGACACAGACACACAGACAGACACACACACAGACAGAGACAGACAGACAGACAGACAGACAGACACGTCTGTAGGACAAGATATAACTGCTGTCGCAAATATCTGGCAAGCTCAGTGAAAGGATCAATGTTGTGAAATAACACAAAACATGAATTTTATCTTAAGCTGAACATCTAGAGGCAGTAAGCATAATACTTAGGTAACAGTAGAAGACAGTGGGTATCTGGACCGAAACTTGACAAACAGCGAAGAGGAAAAGGAGGGAGGTGACATTTGAATAGCAAATGATAACTGCCAGGAGAAAACTGTCTACAGTGACTATGCAAAGATCAAGTGGGGTAGTTAAACTCTAAATGATTCCCCAGGTGGAGATGAGACAGATGATTAGTGGTGTGCTTATTAAGTAATAAACTAACAGACAGCAGATGAGAAACACAAATCCCCATGCACCCACACTGACATACAGACAGAGGCAGACATGGAAGTATCACCTGAAAGGAAGGCAAACCGCTTCTTGAGGTCTTGGGTGATATCAGCAGCACGGAGTGGACTGCTGTCCAGCTGCATGATCTCATCTGGTGAAAACAGAGAAATGCAACTATAAGTGACATCAGAGCTGAAGATATACAGTATGGAGGGAGCCTGAAGTTGATTTCTCAAATCTGTTTAATTCATCTGACACTTAACCAACTGATATAAGCAATATAAAGAGCTGCTTTTCATACATCCTAGAGGCAGAATTAAACACACATTTTCCAAGAAATATAAACTATGCCCGTAACATTTCCAGCACATTAAGCGTTGCTGTTGTATATCCCACAGATCTGTTCTGTTGTAGATAGCATAAAGTATTGATAAATGAACAGGCTTTGTTTGTTGGTTGGTCCCTTCACCCCACCTTTTACAGCTCTCTACCACCACCAACCGCCCCCCTCGCCCCCAACTCCCTTTATGAGGATTAAAATAATCAGATTTAAGGTTCATTACCCCAGCAGAAGATGAAGATACTGGTTATACCAGGGATACGCCCTGTATATCTTTGTATATCACCAATATAGCATTGCATGTTGGACCTTGTCACAGTAAATGTAAGACAGGAAAATACAGTACATTTCCATTACTGTCTGCGTGGTAGGATGACGAACAAATAGAGACAATTACTCCGACAAAATGAATAAGGAAAAGAAGTAGTTTACATCAAAAACAGCTGTCTCTGCCAGCTGCTAGGTTTCATGAATACACATTAAACAAACTGTCTCCCTACAATTTGCAGCTTTTGGATTGATTTGTATTCAAGGATTTTTTCAGTATCACTTGTTGAACAAAAACTGGCCACAGTTCAACTTGAAAATGAGAGCTGTGCAGCAAGCGGCAAAACAGATCGATACAGGAAAACTGGCACAAGTACAGTTATTTGCAAGAGGATTATAATGCTTTTGCTTTGCAATGTGTGTATTTGTATAAATATGTGGCATCAATATAGGTTAATTATGCTTAACCTGAAAAAGAAATCCTCAGTAATGGCCAGATCTGCTAACCGGATGTTATAGTATATGAGTGCATATTTTATACCTACAGTGGGGCTCAAAAGTTTTGGCACCCCAGGTAAAAATTTTATTAATGTGCATAAAGAAGCCAAGAAAATATGGAACAATCTCAAAAAGGCATCAAATGACAGATAGACATTCTTATAATATGTCACAAAAAGTTAGATTTTATTTCCCTCATTTACACTTTCAAAATAACAGAAAACTTTGGGCACCCTTTTATAGCATGCACCGGCCCCTTTGGAAAGCTGAGACCTGACAGCGTCATGCATTGTTCTCTAGGTGACTTTTGCAGTTGCCATTTTTTTTGTTTCTGTTATTTTGAAAGTGTAAATAATGGAAATAAAATATAACTTTTTGTGAATTATTATACAAATGTCTAATCTGTCATGTTATGCCTTTTGGAGATTTTTCCATCTTTTCTTGGCTTCTTTATGCAAATTTATAAAATCTTTTTACCTGGGTTGCCCAAACTTTCGAGCCCCACTGTAGTTCCATCCAAATGAGGCTCTGTAGGCGTCTATGTTATTAAAGCTAAAAGACCACATACAGAGTCATGAAATACTCAAAGCACTGGCTTCATCAGCTTTTTATTACTTTTCTACTTTCTTTATAAAAGCACTTCCAGCCCAAGATGCCCAGGGCTCCTGCATGCATCTTTTACCATTCACAAAACTAAATTTCGACACTGTACTAGTTAAAAACAAGCTTGAGGTATGAAAGTACAGGTGGAAAATGAAAGGGAAAACAACGAAGCAGGGGCATCTAGGGACCAGAATAACATTACAGGAAGGGAGTGAACAGTAAAGAGCAATATTGACTTTTCATCTTAGCCTGACTTTGTTTGCTCTGTTGCACTGAGGCAAATCATACAGAATTACCAAGTACTTCCCACATTAGAAAATGTGTAAAGTAGTTTTATACAGATTAGCTTTTAATTTTTAAAGTTCGTGACATTAAGGACAAAACAGATTTGCCCATTGCATTTTAAGATTTATATAACCTTAAAAAATAATCCCATTACGAAGACATTTTTGTCCCTATAGTACTTTTGCTCCTGGCTACAGGACTTTGGGAGATATATACCTGAACAGATATAGTGTAGAAATAAGTAGAGTCTCTCCTGTCTTTATTTGTCCTTAAAATCACGATCATACAAAAAAAAAAAAAAAAAAAAAAAAATAGTCTCAAGGATATCAAGAACTATATTGACAAGACATGGATTTTCCTGTAAGGCATTTACATACTTGCCCTTTAACATCAGGCTCAGAGCCAGGCCAAAATGATCCACCTAGTAAGTCCACCTCGGAGCATCACAAAATATCAGTCATTGTTATCGGTGTCTTTCCCCTCTTAATCCTGTATGTTTCCTGACTGTGTCTTTACAGGCACAGCCCTTTTACTTTGAGCACTCCTCTGACTCTAGTTTGAACAAACAAGAAGTCTTGCTGTTAACTCTTTGTATGGCAATGGGACCTAGCAGATGACTTGGCCTTAGGGTCAGTACAGTGACATTCATTGGGCACACACACGCACACAAAATTCATTCAAGTGTGTCTTCTTGGTGTAGCATTTTCAGTCTCCTTTAAAATGTTTTTTCTCTGAGACCAGCTGGTCCCATGCTTCTTGTGTCAACACAACACCAAAGGATTTAACTATTAAGGGACTTAAAGGACCATACTTGACATGTTGGATCATGTATTTGCAACAACTACTGTAGAGTGTCCACATGTCCAAAGCGATTTATAATAAGTGCATCTATAGGAACAAGTGTTTAAAGCTTTAGTGCGTAACCTTTTTATATTTATTAACGTCTATTACATTTAAGCCATTGCCAAATGAGTTGCTACAAAGCTAATTAGGACTTTCAGCTCCACACAACTCTCTCTGTATTTCTCATTATGGCTATGTTTAGAAGATTGGGTCTTTCGGTGACTTTCCCGCGCAGTAGCTCGAGTGAAGATAATTACCCCTTCTAAGGAGTCAATCATGTTTTTTTTAATCCACCGTGTCCTCCTTGGCTACAAGCAACTGTATGAAGGGGGTATGGTGGCGGTCCACGGCCACGTAAGGCTTGTGTCATGTGGACGCGCCCACAGTTTTGTTGTCATTACTTAGAATGACTCATGGGGGAGACAGAAACTACACACTTATAGCTTTACTGTCATTAAAAATAGGAAGTGGTATATTGTGAATAGAACAAATGAGAAACTAATAAGGATTGACCTGTAAACTGATTATTTAGCTTCTGAATAACTGAATAAAGGACTACATTTATATAGTATATGGAAGATACATATAGTTTAAGTTATGTTTATTAAGTTATAAGTTCATGACATCACTACGAGAAGAACAGACAGTCCCTGAGAGAAAGGAGCTCAGTGAAATCAGGTTATGTCGTCACATATCTGTCTCTACAGCTTCTGTTCACTAAATCCTGCATGACAGTAGGCCACCCCTGATGTTGACGCACAGATTACCCTATTCTACCATGTCCAGGAATTCAAAGATACACACAGACAGGCACAAACATACATGTGTAGTCTTGTATATTGTCTATCTCATACACACACACACACACACAAAACTGGCATTAACATCTTGTTTAAGCATCGTGACCTGAGGTGGTATTCATTTACGCAATCAATCTGTTCCCTTATCTATTGGAAAACCTTTTGTTCATGATATGGCAAAAGGTTGCACTGGTTCATCTAATATAAGTTAAAAGCCTACCTGTGGTTGGACAAACATATTGTGCAGCATCATGGCCTGTTCCAGTTTTTTTACAATTTGTATTTTCTTTAGAAAAATATTTTGACTTTAGAACCAAACCTTACTGACTGATATCTGCAGATGTTCTTTGAAACAGTTTTCTACTCCACTTTTCTTTTAGTTTAACCTCAAGCACCAAAATGGCTCAACATTAGTTAAGGAGCCAAGAAAATGAGATGAGACTAGATAAATGACCATATCTGATGTTTGCAACTTGGTAAAGCAGTGTTGCCATGTTAATAATGGCCACTCACTGCCTGAGGACACAATGCTGCAACTGTCTAGCCATCTGTAGAGCGCTCACAGGCTCTCACACGCTCCTCGTGGAATCAAGTTTACACAGAAAACTCCAACGGTTTCCACTTTTTGACCGAGCCTTACTTACTTAGCCAGCCACACCTTGCCCCCAGCAACTCCCACACATATCAAAACCAACCCCTCACCCAGGTCAGCAATAGCTGCACTTTGTATCCAGAAATAGGGTATTCTGTTACTGAAAATCCCCTCCTGAAAGTCAGCAGATTTGAGTTTCAGTCACTTTTCAATCCACTTTTGGTCACCATTTCTTAGCCGGATGAGCCAGTTTCAGATACTACTGTATTTCTCACAAAAGAGACACTGAAACCAGAGTGTCTTTTACTATCATCAAGTATAAATGATGTCTTATAAAAACAAGTATATGATTATATATAACTATACTAAATTAAGATAACTGAATTAAAAGCACTTTTTAGAAACTGTTTATGAGAAAATATACACCCTGAACAACACACACACACACACACACACACACACCTGGCTATCTTTGTGGGGACCAGTCATTGACATAATGCATTCCCTAGCCCCTTAACCTAACCTTAACCATCAAACCTAAATGACTAACCTTATCCCTTACCCTTACCCTAACCATAGCCTAACTCTAACCCTACTCCTAAAACCAAGTCTTATTCCTCAAAAAGCCCTTTAACGTTATGGGGACAAGCATTTTGTCCCCACAAACCTGTCAGGTCCCCATAACTATACTGTATTCACAGTTTTTGGTCCCCACAAATGTAGCAAAACCTGGCCCACACACACACACACACACACACACACACACCCCCCCCCCCCCCCCCCCCCCCCCCCCCCCCCCCCCGGTTTAGACGCTAATGTTCTTTAGAGGTCTAACGATGAGGATTACTGTTCACACACGCTCACGTCTGTGGGCAACGAGTCAAACGTTAGTGGGTCACATCACACACCTGGACTGCCTGCCTCTACTGACACCGAGTACAAAGGACAAGAGCAGAAGCCTAAAACTGTGGATCATCAGGCCAGAAAGAGTGGAAACATGAATTTATTCTGAAAATATGTAATACTATGGGCAATGGATTGTAGTTGGGAGGGAACCAAATGGAAACCCACAAACAGAAATGGGGGAGGGCATGTGGGAATAAGGGGCTTACAGTCATGGTCGTGGAGGGGGGAGTGACAGATGAGCCCATGTAATGTCAGGGGTGACAGGGTTCAGATGGGCTTTAAAAAGGGGTTGAAATGTTTAAGGTTATGGTTAACGATTGTGCTGCTATACTGGGTCTTTAATCAGACACGCACAAAAAAAAAAGGATACGTTTGTGATCAGAAAAAACAATGTTGAAAAACAGCAATAATCCTGTTCACAAAAATTAAAAATGCATGGCCTAAAAACCTGAATAGCCCTAAAAGATATATCTAATAGACAAGCATAGTTGTTGCCCCTTCTGTTCTGCCTCAGTTCATCAACACCTGTTAAGAAAATATATTTATCCATGGTTATATGAAAATATATTGCAGTAATGCATCACTCTTGATCATTATTATAATGTCATATGTATAGGTTCAGAGCAAAGTTAGAGGGCAGGTAAACCCAAACAGAGGAGGGCAGGTAGAGTATGTGTTCAAATAACTAAACCAAATTGTTCTTATGACTGGATAAACTGCTCAACTGCACTGCACAAAAACAAATACTATAAAAATAGTTTGGTGAAATAAAGACTGTGACAAGGGAAGAATGTTTTTTTGTATACATAAACAAAAAAGATGAGGGTAAATAATGGCAACTGACACCTACCACACAACCATTGGCAGCAGCAAGAAAATCTGTAGTATCTTTCCACCTCTTCCAAAGAGATCCGTACATGACCCCGACGCTCATCTACAGGCAACAAACACACATCCAATGCTCCCTCTTCCTCTTTGACCTCTTCAATTTGATTATCCATCTCTAGTCCTCTCTCCGCTTTAATGTCTTCATTCACCGTCGACCCTGAGTCAGCCTCCATCTCACCATCCTCTTGAGTTAGAGCCCGTCCATCTCCTCCTGGACTTCCCTCTGTTTGCTCATAACTAGTAAACAAAGAATATGTGTGTCCTGTAACCACAAAAGAGTCCAACTTCCCTCTATCTGGGTGTTCATCTGAGCCTACGCTCACCTGTCCAGCCTTCAGCCTCAGCTCTAAATTCCATTCCATGCCAAACCCAGAGTCCAGCTCCACCTCAGCATCCTCCTCCATCAAGAAGCCTGAATGTGCCATCACCTCTCCCCCCATCCTGCCGTCCAAATCCACGTCATCTGCACTCCTCTTCCAAAACACTTGTTCCATGCAGCTATGCAAAACAGGTATCACCCTAACAATTTCCCTCTCATTGTGACTCCACCTTCAACCAGACTCCACAATCATCCTGGTCCTCTCTGTTAGGCTGCAGGTGCTCTAAAGCCTGCAGGACGTCACTCAGTAACTGTGGGGACTTCCTACTGCAACCTCGGGTTACCTTGCCTGTAGACAAAAGCCACAGTGTAGCACTCTACCCTACCTTCCACGTTCTACCAGCAACCCCCCCATCCCCCTTAAAAAAAAGACAATTACCTGACCCCTCCCAGTTGAATAGCAGTGCCTCTAACCTGCTAATAAATTACGTAGTCTGACCTCTAAGAAGGGATAGAGTTTAGACTCTGTAGGACTCGTCAGAAACAGTACAAAATCATACATGCAAGTTATTTAATACCATGTCACATTAGTTAGGTAAAACCTGCGGCTCGCAGTCCTTTGCTAGTGTTCATTTATCTAGGTCAACAAAACTCTTGCTCCTCATCTGCCTTATCTCAGAAAATGTGGACCAAGCGTACAAAGCCTTCATTCTGACCAGCCCATTCAAACACTGTCTGCCTCCCCATTTTACAATTCAGACTGTATCCATTCAAAGCCCCTATTCTTGTTTACAAAAGACCCCATTCTTACAAATTTAGTGAAAGACTTAATTCTAATGAGAACTCTCAAAGAAAGACACTGCCTCTTAACAGAATGTGGCAATTTAGATTTCATTTCAAGGAGTTGTATGAAAGATATATTTAGCTATAGACACAAGCATGTCTTCTAATTCAGCCATTATCTACAAATACAAATTCAGTGTGCTAAAATGTTTGGGCAAGAGATGTTTAAGGTGTTAAGTGTAAGTTAGTGTCACATTGCCAGACCTTCCTCCACAGTGCTGCAATGGAAACTCTGGCTTTTCCACACAATATTCTGGGATGGAAGAAAAACGTGATGTGGTTTATTGGCATTCCTTTAGACGCAATGACGGTGACTCTGCATAATAATCTTGGGAAAGAACTTGTTTTTGTTAAACGTGTATATTCAAAAGTTGTTTTAGTTAGCAACAGAAAACTCAAATTTGACGGATAAACTTACTAGCTGTCTGTATTTACCCTACACCGAGCAGGGTTCAGAATTCCGACACAAAGAAAGCGGAAGGTGTGGGAGATCAGACCTAAAAAGCGAGACATCCGGCGGAATCTTCGGCCGGAGCTGAACAATCCCGGAAATGGAATGTCGTTGATATAGACTAAGTGTGTGTACATGTATGCTTGCATGTGTGTGCGTTTTGTTTGCATTGTGTTTAACACGTTGGCTCTGTAACTAAGGGCAACCACAAGGTTAACAGTGTCATAAACCTTGAGAGATAAACAAAGAGCCATTAGGTTAAATAACTGCACAGCTATAAGTGAACAAAAGGGTCAAACAAAGGGACAGATCGCTGATCAACTTGCAGTCTGACTCTAGTTAAGAGACACTGATTCATTGTGCTGTCACATAAAGCCACTGAATGTGTACCAAGAGTGAAAGCAACTAGTGTTTTAAGTATACTTATCTTCTAACCCAGACATGTATCTGTCAGAATTTTTCAGTCAACACAAAATGCCAGAAGATGGTTAACATAAAAAACCCAAAGGGAATCACTCATTGCAAAACCTAGCCCTTTTATTGTTTTGCTTGATTTTTGTGCCAAAGTAAAAGGAGAGATCCCCTATTTTACTCATCAAAATCCGTTTACAAGTCTCATGTAGTTGCACATATTTCTGAAAAATTGTGTGGCTCCAGAGGGAGCTGCTGGGATCTGACCAAATACCTTAAGTGATGTCACTTGAGTCTGCATTGGTTGGGGCTGAAACTACAAATTTAGAAAACAAAAACAATCTTGGGGTGTGGCGTTACAAAAAATGAAATTACCTCTTTAGGCCTGCTCCTTCCCTGTGCTCTGGGCTAAACCTACCGCATAACACACCCGACACTGACCAAACTGTCAGTGGTCCAGTTGTATTGTGGGTAATGTAGGCACAAGGTTTTGACAAGGAAGATGAATGTGTGGAAAAAAACAGACAATTTCTCTGGTTTTGAGATGGAATACTCTTTTTTTTCTGAATTGAGTCAGGAATACATGTTTATCAGAGAAAATAAGGTAAGGCCATTGATTTTCAGGTAGAAAAAAATGTAAGTTGTACCATTTTTTATCTGGTATAAAATTTAAATTGGTCAACTTGACCCAAATACCATACAAGGGTTAAGATTAGCTAATTCCCTCTGCACAATAACGATGGTCGTTGCCACTACCAACTCCAACATCAACAGTGACTAGGACGTGATCCCTTACTGGTTTCTGTACCGATTCTGGCTTTACAGCCAACCTACAAACAGCACCCTTTGTAGGTTGGCTCTATGGCCAGTATCAATACAGTTTCCCACCTACAAACACAAAATGAGTTTTTTGAAGTCATTACAGGTCCTCAAGTCAAGTTGATATTGTTTATACAGGACGAAATCCCGGTTTGTGACTTTGCAATCGGTTTGTGTTGTTTTAAGAAGGTTTAGATTCTCAATTCAATAAGGAAAATCTACCCCAGATTGCAATAGACAGCAGTCCATCATAGGCATGGGCCAGTATGAGATTCTGACAATATGATAACATTCAGCAAAAATATCACAGTCAGTATTGCAATTACTCGCTTTAAAATGTAATCATGTTTTAAACCCCCCCCCCCCTGAACACAATGTATTTTATTTTTAAACACTCAGCACACTGGCATGGAGACGGATTACTAGTTTCTGCAGTTTTTGTCCTTGACCACTGATAAAAAACAGCTCATGCCTTAGGAACGGTATGATGCCAATTGTTAGTGGTTTTGAAACCGGGAACTTTTCAAACCTTGGTACACCTTGAAACCGGTAACCGGCCCATGCCTAGTCTAACATTCTAATTATACCAACAAGAGACACCTGTTTCTGATTCAGTTCCCCACAATGGAATAATGGCATCAAGGAACCATGTGATACCAGTTACACTAAACATTAAACATTTTTTTGTGAGGTTGCTTTGGAAAGAGAGTTTAATTAATGCTTTTTATGAGGTCCCTTTTGGAATCAGTTGGAGGTGGAATAACTTGCAGATCAAAGTTTTTGCCTGAGTAACCTAGCAAAAAAACTCTCAATGGGGTTTAAGTCAGGACTTTGGGAAGGCCATTCTAAAACCTTAATTCTAGCCTGGTTTAGCCATTCCTTTA
>NC_048417.1:11047115-11054931 GCF_013103735.1 Etheostoma cragini
ACTTATTGAAGACTCAAGACAGCCATAACATTGTGATTTTCTACAAGTGTATGTACACTTTTGACCACAACTGTAGTTCCACTCTACAAATTCACCTCATGGCTAACAACTTAAACAGAGCTGGGAGAAAATTAAATCCTTTTCCAAGACCACACAGAGCTTGCAGTACAGACAAGAAAACCAAGCACATATCCTACTGTATCAGGAGTCCGTGCATGCCAACACATACTCTATGCACATGTAGGCAGACACACGTACAATCCAAATAACAATCAATCCAAGTGTCAGTCACAGCAATTTTGGTAAGACCAAAAAAAAATAAAAAAATCTGAAGACAACCTCAATGAGACAAAGATATCTGCGTCTGAAGAAACGGTAAGACTTATGTCTGCGAGCAATAGTGAAATAGCTCACACGTACAGACGGACGTTCAGATTTTTCTAGCCTGCACACACAGAGAGACACAAAAAAGACCATCCTTACATCTCCTGACTCACGTGGTTTAAGGTGGACCATCGGCATCCCACTATCCCATTGAGAAGCACTCCTCCTGGCTTTTCTCCCCATGCTTTTCTCCCTGCGTGTTCAAAACCTGCAAAAAGTCCTTCTTTATGCAGTGGAAAAACACTGAGGTCTCAAAGTGGCAACAATCTGGCTGACAGGACACCAACGTGAAAACTCAGCAGCTTTCATCAGCAGTTCCCACTCCTTTGTAACAGCTCGTCTGCTGGAGGAGGTGCCGTTTACCGCAATGTCTGCATTTGCTGAAGAATCAGTTACTGCTATGGAAAAAATATCAGTGCAGCTGCTGAGATCTGGAAGTTGAAAAATGAAGTGGCTGCTTAAGCTGCGTAGAACAGACAAACTGGTATACACACAAAGACAGAGAAGCAACGCAGTGGGGAGCAGGGAAAGCCCACAGGAAACACTGTGTGTGAGGGTCTGGGCGTGATGCCCCGCAGAACTCTAGCCAGAGCTGCCAGAAGTAATATATTCCACATAAACACGTTATACCCTGGAAAAAGAAAACACACACACACACACACACACACACACACACACACACACACACACACACACACACACACACACACACACACACACACACACACACACACACACACACACAGTCACTTTTGGTCTTACCATCGCCATCTCTCCAGGAGTTCCTGCGGCTGGCAGGGTTGAAAGGGAAAGGAGAGCTCAGTCCAGAGACGTCCAGGTTCTGGATCAGATGACTGAGGCGGTTCACCATCCGGTACGACGCCTCACTACCCTCCCGCAGAAACTCATGCAGAGACATGAGAGCAGTCTGCTGGTCTCATCTAGAGAAACCCCTTGCTGCACCTGCAAAGCTCCGCTGCACACTCCAATAGACTCCAAATCACAGCCCCCAAATTCAGGCATGGGAAAGACCTTCTCTGTTGTCAAGCAGTCATGCTCTCACATGTATTCGGGAAGATGTCTGCATTTGCTGTATAAAAAACAAGCCCGGTATCCTCTGCAGACCCACATTGTTTTTGTTGTTGTTGAGGAAACAGCAATGCAGAACCAAAAAGAGCTGAGTCACAGTCTGCACAACCTCTAAAACAGTGTTCACACTGGAGGTGAGAATGGACACAGCGTTGCACAAACACACACACACACACACACACACAAACTCTCTGATGCACACGCATTACTTGTTGCAATTGCAACTACTGACAGCTCAGAGTAGCATAGGTTTCCGAAGAAGGACGTGAGGGGAGGAGGGGGAGGGGAGCTGGAGCAGAGGGCAGACGGTGAAGCACAAATCCCCTTCTGCTGCTCGGGCTAATTATATTCCTTCCACTCCTTAACTAATCTGCCTTTTCTTTCGCTCTTTCTATCTCCCGAGATTCTTTCATACATTCATTCCTGGTGAACTAAGAAAGCATGAAAATTGAAAATTGTCAACACTAAAACTTTGTGGTAGGCATAGACAGCTCAGGGTGTTTCATTAACTGAGGTGGAGGAGCAAACTTTTTCCAAATCTCTTTAGTTTTTAGTTTGCAAGATTAGATTTATCCAGAATCCTTGGTAAACCACATTTCTAAAGAAGCAATGATAGTACATGATACATGAATTTGTCATATTTGCTCGAAAGTGTTCTTATATTTAGATAAGTAGAGAATACATTTGGAAGCATAGAAACTCATACATTATTAAACATGGATTTATGATAAAAACTACAAAGGTCAGAGACATCAAATGATGAAAAGAAATCAACATTAAAATTAAATCAAAAAAGTAAAGTAACTTTGATTGGAGACAAGGAGGTTGCTGCCAAGCTTTTAAGTATGAGTGTTTTTGTGTTGTGTGTGAGTGTTTGGTTGTGTTTGGGTGGTTAAAAGCTGACAAGCAAGAGGCAGCTTGCAGTTTATAGGCTTGAAATAGAGTTAAGAGAGTAGCTGCACTCTCACACATACTGATGAGGCGACTGCAGTTCAGTTCTACAGAGTTCATGACACAACATTAGCCATCTAGCCATAACCCTTCATCTCGCGGTCTCTCCTGTTCCCCTGTTAATCAGGTCTGAGCCCTCCTTTGTGGCATCACCACCAAGCTCCTGAGTGTTTCCTCTTCTGATAGTCCTTCATCATTGTTTGCTCTCACACTCACATGGACCTGCCTGTGTGGACACAAACATATTCACATCTGCAGTAAGCTCATACTGTCCTCTTCCCAACAAGTTTTGACTAAAGCTGAAAATGACAAAGAGCGCCACAAATCATAAAACAACCAGACTAGAGTCTACAGCTATGGTAGTAGTGTACTTCGCAACAGCGATGGTTGGGGTTGTGCTGACATCAGCGTAATAACAAGCTTATGTTAAGCAGGTATAATGTTCACTATGTTCCTAGTTCATCCTGAAGGGGGATATGAATTTCCAAATTTTATGGAAATCTGTCTGTTGTCCCATGTATCCATACCTATCTACACAGCACTGTGTCAGCACTAAAGAAAGGTCTGGAAGCACCCATTATCAGTCTGCTATAGGAAAAAAAATGCTCTTGCATGTTTGTATTGCTTTACACATGAGACAAGCATAGACTGTTTGCTTCATTCAGCCCGCCTCAGATCAATCCGCACTCCAAAACTGCAATTAAATAAACTGAGAATGCTTTATAATTGCAAGACTCGCCCGGGCTCAGGCTCCTTGGAAACTAAAAGTGACCTGCCGGATCCATCTGGCTATACACCTGCTCTGCCTTTAGGGATGAACACCACAGCTCACTTTGGCAGGGTGAATGAACCCCTGACCTCAAGCTAAAAAGGAACCTTACCTGACACTCACATTATGGTAATAAAAAGGTCTTACGTACATCTGATTCATAAGCAACCTTCCTTGTTTGGGTTTTTGTCCAAACAATGCAATAGAGGAACATTTGATTAAAGACAAATTAATGTATCTAAAAGCAACCATTAAGTCATGAGACTGCTGGGCTACCTGAAACTCATCTTCACCTTCAGAAACCTCAGCTCTTGATTAGCTCGGTAACAAATATGGCACTAGACAGTCTCTCAAATGCAAGCAAAAAGGTATAAATACCAGGGCTTTAACGATATGCAAATTAAAACTTAATCGCAAAAAAATTAAAAGAAATCGCAATACTCAGCTCCATGTTTATGTGTCGCAGAGTGAGTAGGCAGAATTGCAACACACCCCTTCCAACTCCCAAAATGATCCTTCCCAACAACCAACAACATCTTTAAATTACTATTAGCATTAATCCTTTTGGTGCCAGATCCCTGATTGGTCTGGTAAATTTAGCTTACTGTTGAAATGACTAAAAGCAAAAGTGGCTGGGGGCTGACTGTGGATGTGTCCCCAGGCCAGGGCTGTAATGATAGTGGATGGTTGCTAGCTGGCTGGGGGCTGACCGTGGATGTGTCCCCAGGCCGGGCTGTGATGATAGTGGATGGTTGCTAGCTGGTTGCTGGCTGACTGTGGATGTGTGCCCAGGGCTGTTGCCAGCTCTTATCCTAACTGAAGCCTTGCAGAGCTGGGAGAACGAGGAAGACAGATAAGGGTGTGCTAAATACCTAAATTCCCATTAGATTAATTGTCTAATAAATAATAAACATTCTCAGCTCACAAAAAACAGCAACCATAACATAATATGTAACTACTACAGCACAGTAAATAGAACTGCCCCCAAGCATCCCGGCTAAAGATGAACACATTCCTGCTGGAAAAGCTGAGATATGTTACACTCACTGAACTGGATGTGTCCTGTTAAATCAAGTGGAAGTAGGTCAGGTGCCCAGTTAGAGAGACACTGCCTGTGATGAGGGCTGCAAGTAACAATTATTTATATTTCACTGATTAATCTAAAATCTGCTAAACTAAAAATCTACTCGGTCTACCACTTTTCTTTTGATTGAAATTTCTCAGCAGCACTATTAGATTGATTGCTATGTCATTTTGCACATATTTACATGGTTGCCCGAGGATAAAGCATACCAAAATTGGTGATCCCTGACTTTTCATGTAGCACCACCAGCAGGTCAATTTTTTGACTTATTCAGGAAAATATTTTAACATCTACTAGATGGTTTGGTGCCTAATTTTGTGCAAACATTCATGATTCCCAGATAATGTATTCCAATGACTTTGGTGATCATCTGACGTTTCCCTTAGCCCACCACAAGGTTGACATTTCGGGGTTTGAGTGAAATATCTCAACAACTAATGGATGGATTACCATGAAATTACCAGATTCATAATCTGTGTACCAAATTTTTAATAAAATGTAATCATTTTGGTGACCCCTTAAAATTTCATCGACCATTAACAGGTAAAATCTTAATTTGTCAAATACTACTACTGTTTATGACCAAAAACTTGCAAAAAAAAGTAATTACCATAAGTCTCAACTGTACTTCAGGTTTAGTGCTAATCAGCACCATGCTTACACAGTAAACTAAGATGGTGAACATGGTAAGTACTATTCTTGCTGTTCAGTCTGACCAACAGTCCAAAACCAGAAAAAAGTTATTCATTAATATAAAATGAAGAATTGCTAATTTCTCCATTTCATGGATTATTTTTGTGTTGACTAATACAGATACATTGAGCTAAAAAGCTTTGCCCACTCACTACTGACTAAATCACCACACTGATAGATGGTGGATTGGATCACTCTCACTGGCCATATTTAACATAAAGAATTAAAATACAGTCGGCCACACTGTCCAATGCAAATAGATCTTCTTGATTTTACATCACTTTGAGGATATTGCGGGTTTAGTCATGCTTATAGCACAGCACAGTCAGTCAGAAACCCGGAGCTAATTCAGAGACGAAATCTGTTTGCAGCTGGTTCTCTGGGGAAAAGTAAAGGGGTTCTTTGTTGTTTTCTGCATTGTACAACATGACACCTCCTTTTCAACTCAGGAGAAACAAGCAGTTCGCCAGATTAGATAATGCTAAACTTTGTTTCCTTGAATGTCTCTTTTCCTCACTCGCTCTTCCTCTCTGCTGTCTTCTGTGATCAGTGTTAGTCTCTTCTCTGAGCCGATTACTGCTCCCATCATCCTGCCATAGCGCATTCCAGTCACATTTCTACCAACAAGGAGAAAAATTAACGTTTTAGTGCTCCAACCAAATGGCTAGTGAATTTTCAAATTTGACCAGCCACTCAATAGCTTACCATATTTTTTTGGGGTAGAGAGTAAAGTAAATCTACCAACCACTTGCCTATTTTACAAGCATTTGGCTAGTAGATAGTGCTAATTATAAACCCTGGGTAAAATGATTGCAATTACTGCAAATGTTTAGTATTATGTTAGGTACTTAATGTATGCTCACAAATGTTTCTTATTTTGTTTTATCATGTCTGGAGTAGAGTGGTGCAGCTCATTATTCTCCTTTAGACCTGTAGATCGTTCAGTTTTATTTTTGTGCTTTGGCCTTGCAATGTCTTTCTCCTCAATCAAGTCCACCCACTCACTGCTGCCATACTGCCACCATTTCTGATGCTAAGGAGCAGAAGAAGGCAACAAGAGCCAACTGGTCTGTATTTATGATTACAGCAGGAGCCTCACCATCATAGAAGATTAAATGCTAAAAAATGCAAGCTGAAGTAAAATGGACAGTGTGTTTAAAGTATAATAATTAATAAATAAAATATATAAATTATTACTATTTACTCTGCATACATTTACAATCGCAACAAATACACCTAACATGAATTTATGATCTGAAAACTACAATTTTATATGACACTAAATGAGCAGCTGTGGATCTCTAAATGCAACCAGCATCTCTGATCTCCAATGAAACAAGATCAACACAACATGAAATGAAAAGTGTACTGTGCATGAGTGTGTGTGTGTGTGCATTCATGCTTGTAAGAGTAGCTGTGTGTTGGCAGTGAATGGATTAGAGATCTATATAAGTGGATCAAAAGAGAAGATTAGCAGCCATCAGAAATATCATTCAATCACTTATCTTGGTGGCCCTAGTTTGCTAAAGGAGAAAAATATGTCCTTCAGTGAGTGGCGATAAATCATGAGGCTGCAGGAGCAACGTCAGGACATCACATCTACAGTTTGGGTTCTTGTGTCGACTAAAACAGGCTCCAAAAATAGCTTTCTTTTCCATG
The DNA here is from genome assembly GCF_013103735.1 of Etheostoma cragini. Lineage (NCBI taxonomy): Eukaryota > Metazoa > Chordata > Actinopteri > Perciformes > Percidae > Etheostoma > Etheostoma cragini. Next base: position 11,053,745 of record NC_048417.1, read on the forward strand.
ACTGTGTAATGACCTTTTACATGCAATCAGAAATGAAGGGCCTAAAATGTTTCCCGGCAGCCGTTTTGACTGCTCAGAACAAATATGAAAGGCCATGGACATACAGGAGGGAGAAAACATAATAGCCTTGCCCTGACAGCAAATCTAAGAGATGATATGACTACCTGAATTGAAAAATCCAAGTTAAGTTATCGGTACAGGTTAACAGTACGGATATGATGATATATACAATTTACCATGTCCCATTTCAGCCCTCAACACCTTTCCCGATCATACAATACTGTAACTGATTATGGTGGAGTACTGAGAAAATAGGCCACCGAGGTACAGTATTTTGCAAATTTTACACACATCAGTGTATAGATTACATATAAGATTTAATGCTATTTAACATTATACATTTTGTCTGTGATAACTGGGCTATCTGACTGTATAATTTAAACTAGCGTCATAATACCATGCACAACTTTTTCTACCATTAAATCAAATAAAACACCTCAATATCAAATTCACCACAGCAAGCATGAACTGTATTTAGGCTTTCTGGCCAAACATAGCCTCCACAGCTAGAGGCAGACACAGCATGACCAGCAGCACATTAAACATGGTGTGGTTTCCTGCAGAAATAAAGATTCTTAGCTCATTCACATGAAGATCGTGAATTTTCTTTCATCAACCTTTGTTTCACCTTTTTTTGGGTCTGAATATTTAACCAAACAAAAGATACAACAGTGTGTACATGATTATATTTACCTACTTTGTTTCAGACAAACATGCATCCATTCTCTGCAATCATGGATACAATGACCAGGGACTACAGTTGGTGTATGGTGTGTTGTTGTCACCCACCTATGCCTTGAGTGACTGTCCTCAGTCTCTCCAGCAGCTCCCCCAGGGCCATTTCCTCTGTCTTCATCCACAGGATCATCCTCCAAAGGGACAGTGGAAGACCAGCTTCCCAGCCAACAGACACTTCTGCCGGAAAAAGAGACAGCTTGCCTGCTTTTTCCCAAGCGGTGCTTTGGAGAGTGGATGATGGTGAAGATGACAGGGGAGGGGAAATGTTGGTGGTGACAATTCCAGCCAAGCAGACGGGATGAGAGGGAGGCAGCAGAGTAAACTAGCCCACGATGCGACTGCCTGGATGCTGTCTTGTACGACACAAGGATGCTGAAGAGAAGAGATCT
>NC_048417.1:11054941-11058357 GCF_013103735.1 Etheostoma cragini
GTGCAGTTTGGAGGTGCTGGGATGCTTGTAAGAAATGGATGCTTTTAGAGGAGGCTACAGAGGAAGTGGAAGATGAGGAAATGATGCCGATGCTACGGCTATGACAGCCCCAGCTGCAGTAACGAGTCCTCCGCAGAGGGATGCAGAACGCAGGATGCCGACGATGGAGTTGGGGAGCAGGTGGAGCAGTAGGCAGCGTCATTTGCACATGCATGCTTCAGCCTCAGCACGCATGATGGTGCAAACCTGTGCAGACCTGTCAGAAATAGAGGGGGAGGGGAAGTGAAGGTCAGTGTTGCAGTTTTACACAAACAACTGATCTAATAGTGACACCCAGTGTGGAGGAAAGACATGACAGCGGCTGTGTTGTGGAACATTATCATTTGTGGAAATATACACAGTACTACTGGTCATGCACTGTTGATTGTGCTGCATTGCCACCATGTGACCACACTTGGTTATGACAAAAATGGTTGGGTTATTTTGCAAGGGCAAGAGTTGCACTTGACTGCAATACTTTGGTCTTTTTACACAAATGAAGGTTTATCTCTGTTTATATAGCTACAAGGTATAAATTAGGATTTCTAAAACACACAAGTTTACACAGACCAGAAAATTCTGAGAGGTAATATTCAACAAAAGATATTCCACAGAGTTGTGGAAAACTAAAAATGTCCAGAGCACTGTTAAGGATGCTGATCAGAATACAGAAGAGTTGCACATTTACCATAGGAGGACACTATGCTACTTGACCAACCGAATGACAGTAGTATAAAACATGCAATTATGTTATTTATATAGAACAAAAGATGCCAATTACTTTTTAATTAATTTGCAAAGGGTTGTAACATCAAATATTGTGATTTAGATTTCTTTAGTTTACTCACTTTGCAAACTGATAAAAAATAAACATTTATATTTTGAAAGCATTTTACAATTACAGCATTTTTTTTTACACCTGCTTAAGACTTTTTGTAAAGGAGGATTCAGTTCCTGAGGTTGGTTGCCATCGTCATGGTGCATCAGCCACAGAGAAGTTTTGTCCATTCAGCAGAAGTTTTATTTAATAAAACTGAACGAGGAAAATGATGTGTAACAGAACCGAAACGACCGAAGGGTCAGAGAATACAGAAAGAAACAAATAGAATTCATAACTTAAGTCAATCTTCACACATGTTTATAAACCAGATAAATAAGGTACAATAGTACGTAGATGACGCAGGCCTGGATGCACAGGAGGAATGAGGAGTAGACAATCTATCCATCATACACTAAAAACACCTCAATGTCACTAAAATTCCCTTCATGATTTCAGTAGGCACAGGAGGATCAATCATCTAATCTTGCCCATTACCGTCATCCTACAGCGTCAACCTACCCATGTGCGTCTATTGTATGATGTGGGCATACTGTTTGGCAAGCAGCACCTTTCACTCCAGGATAGATAGATATTTATTGATCCCAAAAAAGAAGCAAACATACAGTCACACAGCACAGAATATAAATGAAATACTAGGATACAATATGCATACAATATACATTAAATAATAGGAATAAAAATGTCAGACGATATACAGGATGGGAAAACAAAACATGCAACTGCCTAAAGGAGTATGCTAGAATGTATGCCAAGATGTAAATAAACCAATTATGCAAGTTGCACTTAGTGCAGTATTGTGGTGTCTCAGAATCTTATCTAGCACCCAGTGATGACGTGTTAAGTGTTATTGCCTGTGGTATGAATGATTTCCTGTAGCGGTCCGTGCAACATCGAAGCTGTTGGAGCCTCTTAGAGAAGCTGCTCTTCTGTTGGACCAGAGGGTGGTGGGGATTACCATGACAGAGAACAGTTTGCTCAGTGACCTCTTCTTCACCACAGCTTCAAAAGTGTCCTGTTTGCAGCTGATCACGGAGCCAGCCTTCCTAATCAGTTTGTTCAGTCTGTTTGTGTCGCTGGCTCCGATGCTGCCGCCCTAGCAGACGGCGGAGGAGAACAGAGCGCTGGCCACAACCAACTGGTAGAAGATCTCCAACATTCTGCTGCACACATTGAAGGATCTCAGCTTCCTCAGGAAATAGAGTCTGCTCGAGTCTGCTGTGATTCTACAGGTGCAAATGAGCTTGCTGCAGAAGACAGATGACAGAGTTGTCCACTCCGAAACGAGGCTGGTAGGCAAACTGTAGAGGGTCCAGAGAAGAACTCACCTGCGGCCTCAGGTAGGCCAAGACCAGCCTCTCCAGCACCTTCCTCACATGGGATGTGAGAGATGCAAAATATAATGCAATACCATCAGGGAGGCGTATGATTGGCCCCAAATTTATTCTGCAGTAGGACATCAACCCCAAACACACAGCCAAGGCCATAAGAACTATCTTCGGTGTAAAGTAGAACAAGAAGTCCTGGATATGATGATACGGCTCCCACAGAGCCCTGATTTCAACATCATTGAGTGTGTCTGGGATTACATGAAAAGACAGAAGGATTTGAGGAAGCCTACCTCCATAGAAGATCTGTGGTTAGTTCTCCAAGATGCGAACAACCTACCAGCCGGGTTCCTCTAAAAACTGTGCAAGTGTACCAAGAAGAATTGATGCTGCGTTGAAGGCAAAGGGTGGTCACACCAAATATTGATTTGATTTAGATTCCTCTTCTGTTCATTCACTGCATTATGTTAATTTATGAAAATAAACTATTAACACTATAAACATTTTTGAAAGCATTCTTAATTTAAAAAGATTTTTCATACTTGCCTAAACCTTTTGCACAGTAGGCTACTGTATAGGCCTATAGCAGAACTGTCTTGATAAAAATTATGATATGAGAGAATCAGCACCCAAATGGAGCTGAACTATTGGCTACTACACACAATTAACTCTCTCCTTTTCATGGGAAGATTTCTAATGGAGAAACGTCCGTATGAAACTCCCCTCTGAAATTGGAATCTCCATTTTATTGGTAAAAAAGGCAAATAAGCAAACAAACAAACCAAAAAAAAACTAAATCTGACTCCAGCATTGAAAGTGGCCAACCTGCCTACCGTGACATCTCAAATGTCTTCGGCGAAAAAGCGTCTAGTTAGGAGAACTCCGCCGATTGTATTTACGAACAAAAGCTGTAACTAGCCTATACAAACTTTTTTTCTGTCAACGTCGTTGGTGCCTTGGGTGAAACGACTATACATTTTAATAAAAAATATCTTGGGGTGTGCGGTGTTAGCAAGTGAGCTTACCAGACCTCTGTAACCCGCTCCACATCTCTGCTTGATGATTGCTACTCGAGGCTACATTAGCCGCTACTAGCATAACACACCTGAATCTCCGAAGCAAACAAGTTGCATCAAGTTGCATTATGGGTGATGTAGGAGCAATTTTGTCAAGGAAGTCGATTGCATGGATAAAAAGACGATTCTGCTGCA
>NC_048417.1:11058495-11062700 GCF_013103735.1 Etheostoma cragini
ATTTTCACCCTGAAGTGCAATGTTAAATCTGTGTGGTCCTCTTAGGCTAAATTAAACATCTGAACTACTGTTTATGGGCATATAAACTACTGAATGACTGATAAACTGGAGTGTAAGGACTGGTGAATGGTTACAAAAGTAAGAAACTATCTGAGGACTGATGTTGTCAGGCATGGAGTAACAGGGTCTGAAATGACGAGAAGTTATTAGGCATGGGTAAACACAATACAGAAATGACATGACATTAATAATATGCAACAATAACAGAGTAGGGCTACAAGTGTTTTCACTCTTTCTTTATTACAAGCAGAATGACAATACAGTGCTTTGCCCTCACTTTGCTACATACTGGCAAAAAAGTCAATAAGTGAACTTTTAAAATCTTTATATAAAAAAAGAGTAAATTCTCAAAACTTGTTTAGTAATAAAAACAGTGCTGCACTGAAGGTATGATATGATGCGTGCTGCTCAGAGCACAGAAGTCAACATTTCAGACCTTTGCCAAGCTCAGGAGTGACAGGATCAACACCTGTTCTGCTGATGGAATGGACTTAGAAAAAGCAGTTTGACATTCTGATTAGCAGTAGAAGGCTGGTGCGATAAACCCATTTGAGACAGAGGCTACAGACAGTCCATTCCTAGTTAAATTATTTGGTCACTTTTTTCCCCTCACCCACTACATTCTTCTTAGAAAAATAACGTGAGGAAGAGTGAACACCTATAAACCTCAGTCGACAGACAATAGACCTTGTTTTAGGGGAAAACTGATCTGTTGTAGAACAAAGTGCAGTGTGTAGACCTATTGATAAATCTCTAATGAATCATATAATGTATTTGTTGCTCTAATTTTGGTTACAAACTTGACCACACATTCTAACAGATTTAAAATATAGTCTTCTCTCTGGGATACAAAAGTAGCAAAAGAAATATTCACAATGGACAACACAAAAATGACAAGTAGTAAGAAAAAACGAGCTGTGGAGGACTTAGATAACAAACCGTTATTGAAGATTGACTACAACGAATTTCCCATTACATTATTAAAGTAAAATAGGCCTTATAGCAATGTTGTGGTAGAATTGGTATGTGACATAAAATAATTCTGGATACAGTATGGCAACAGCACAGCGAGGTGGGACACTGCATAACAAGCACCAAGGCCCATCATTTTATCTACTGAGGTCAGGATGCTGAGCCCCCAAGTCCAAACACTTGCAGGCTTTGAGTGAAAAATTAACGTGACAAATCCAGACCTTCAACCAAATTGATAAATTATCTGTGCCCCAGTGAAAAACTACCGAACACCTGTTATTAAATCTATACATGTTGGCAGATGGTGATGTGTATGAAAATAAACTGTATAAACATACAAAAAAGCTTCGGAATCTGACATTCCCGAGTCAGTTACTTGTTGTGCAACCAGACAGATATGCTTTTGACAAAGAGGACTTCATGATGTTAGAAATGCAGAAAAGAGGTTCATCCATAATGAGCTTCAATCTTCAGCTGGAGAACATGACGGACTAATCAGTTAAACATTCTATTGATTTGATTGTGACATCGCCAATTCAAGTCTCCCATTACTTACTACAGACTAATATGACACTCCCTCTCGCTACAATATATATATATATATATATATATATATATATATATATATATATATATATATATATATACTGTATATACTGTATATACTGTATATATATATACAAGTTTAAGTTACATCCATACATCAACAGTGGCCACCATCAATAATTTTAGACTACAGAAAAACTCATGAATAAATGCAAGAGAAAAGAACCTTATAAACGCGACATATGACATTAGCATTCTTATATTAACTTTTGCATAACACAGAGCATGGCAGCAAACACACAAGCACAATGCAGCAGTGAGGAGTAGCAAGTCAATTAGGACATCCATAAATTAAGACCCCATGAGTCACTGGCTGTTGCTGCTTCTGCTGTTTCCCTTCATGGCCACATGGAGACAGGAGTGGGTACAGTATGCTTATTGTTGGAACAAAAGAAAAGGTGGTGAGATATGGTTCATGATAAATGATGTCTGAGATGAATGAAGGGTAAGGAAGAACTGAGACAAGAGCAGATCAGCATGCAGCAGAGATCCGACATGCTGCACTGGCAGATAAGAAAAACAAAAGTTGACACAATCGTGAGAGGAAAAGAAGAGGAAGAGGAATAATAGACACACTGTACCAGACACGTATGCCCTCTGAACCTCCCTGTCCACCTACAAACATGTTTAAACTGACCTAGAAATATAATCCACTAAGTATCGGTATCTATGAATTAAGGCAGGAAGGCAAGAATACTGCACATCCCTCTTCAGATTTTCCCCGTTTCCTCCTTTCAGCTGAGGGGCGTGTGTGTGTGTGTTTGTATGTGTGTGTGTGTGTGTGTGTGTAAGGCTTTGTAATACACCTCTTCTGCCTTTTTTTCCTTCCTTTGGCTCCTAGCCTGCTGCTGTGTGGCTACCTGTAAGGCAAAGGTGTGTCACGCATAAACATTAACAGGCAAAATCATGCATACACTCACGCACATGCACACGCACGCACACCTAAAGGGCTGATCTCGACAGCTGCCCCTTACTTGGCCAGACCACATACTGTACATAAATGTTTTCAACAAAGACGCAAAAAAAAAGGACAAGAAAGTGGAGGAACAGGCAAGAAAGTGACTGGAAATATGACGACAAGGACTATAAAAAGGCCTGACTGTTGACAGGTTGAAACAGGACAGTTCCATAGTGCATTAAACAACTTTGCACATGGTTCCCCTTTTTTCAATTAAGAGTTTGGATAGAAACTTTGAAGAGACTGAGACTGGGAGGACACTGAATTAAAAAGATGTTAACAAATTATGAAAATGAGGTGTCAGGGTAATATCTACCTAAAGGATTGTTCACTCAGGTGAATCCCAGAAAATGCACATGGTGAACTCAGCATGGAGGTTGATGTGTGTGTAGACATGTCTGTTCATATTTTGCTCTATAATCCTTCATCCTTGCGACGCAGATCTTGGTGGCACATCTTTGGGTGTACTTTTTGTTTCAACCCACGAGATCCACACATACAATAGTTCCTGCCTCGCGTTTTTGTTCACACGGAGGTCTCCGGCCCTGGAGCGTAGTAGGCAAATCCCGCCCCTGAGAGTCGGAGCACGTAGGGGCTGAAAGAGCACAAGTCTGCCCCTCCACCTTCTGCCAAGTGGACCAGTAGTTTCTGGGAAAAGGGATCAGACCTGCAGAGTGACATCATCTCTGCAGCACAGAGGTGGAGTTGAGAGGAGTCCGTGCTTGTGTCTTTGAGGGATTGACGAGAGGACTTTGGAGTCAACTCGGCCACACCACCCCACAACAGCTTCTCATGATCCTACAGAGAGATGGACACATCAGCACAAGAAAATCCAAAACATAGACAGCAGTAGAAAAGGAAATCAAATCATCATGCAGATCAAGTTATGTACCTGTAGATCAAACTTACATAACAAATAGTACAAAAAGTCAATTAAGTGTGGCTACTGGACATAATTTACTGATCAATTATGGGAAATCCTCTGAAAATTGCCATTATGATCAATAGTTAGATTAAGAATGCCCATTAAATAAAAATACAAAAATTTCACTTGCTATTCCATCTTCTAACACCAGATGTCATCAGTATTCCCAATAAAAAAAAGACACTTTTCAGATACAAGCTGCCTGGGCAATAAGTTTTGTCTATGTCATCAATCTTGGATTAATTAACCTACTAGTGACCCTGCCTAATAAAATATGACCTCAGTTAATAAGGAATTCCTAAAGTGTTTACAAACCGCTCAAACCTGACAGTCATCTCAACTAAACCCCCTCTGACCCAGAACCTTCAGATTGAGCTTGTCCAGCTTAGTTTCACATCTCTCTTAAGCTAGAGTCCAGGACCAAAAAAGGAGTTACAACACGCCTACTACTTGTTGGAGCCCACATGACAAGTGGCAATGGATCTTAAGTAGCCTGAGTCTAATAAAGAAAGGATAAAATGTCTCATTTGGCTGCTACTCAGATAAAGTTAATTCCAAATGCATTGATAAGCACAGCAGGCTTTGCAACTAGCAGTGCAGCGTTAAATGGAGATTGTGATTTGCAAGAGTAAGTTTGACGCAAGGAAATTTCTTGTGTAGAGAACACACACACACATACACACC
>NC_048417.1:11062772-11137587 GCF_013103735.1 Etheostoma cragini
CACACACACACACACACACACACACACACACACACACACACACACACACACACACACACACACACACACACAGCCTGAGCCATTGCACGACAGCATGCCCCATGCAGTGTAGAGCAGCAGGAAGCATCATGGCAGCAGCATTAAGAACCAGACTCCCCACAGTCAACACCCTCTGTATGCTGTTACCATGGTGAACCTAGCGGGGTGTATTCTAGGGGTTGCTGAGAGGGGTGATGTGGCTATGAGACATCATGGAGTCATAGGTCCTAGCAGCTTTTTCCTCCACTGTCTCCCTGACAGGTCCTATCAGGATGGAGTGGGTTCCTCTCATTGCTTCCCCCTCCACCAGCACCAGCAGCTACACAACCCTTCAGGACCCGCTGTCCTTACCTTCTGTGGATGACGTTAAAGGAAAGAATGAGATAATTAGACCTGTTCACACCTTGTGTCTTGTGTCCAGATATACTCAGTTGCCTAGGCGAACTATATGTTGACTTCCACTCATCTATGCAGCTACAGAATAGGATCGGATCATCACAGGCACATTTCAGAGCTTAGTGCCCCTTAATTTCCCAGAGCCCAAGGTGACGTCTTTAAATATCTGTTTTGTCCAATCAAAGTCCAAAACGCCAACATATTCCATTTATAATGATACAAAACAGAAAAAAAGCAAATCTTCAAATTGAAGAGGCTGGGATTTAGTGATTTTTGTTTTAAAAAGAAAACAATAATTTATCTCTTATTGTTGACTGGCTTCTTAATTATTCAACTATTCCTTCCAGCTCCCTTAAAAAAGAAATTGTGTTATACATAGAACAAATTCAGCATATCCAACAGCATTTTCTGTTTCTGACAAACAATCTTAGGAAAACTGTGGTCCCACACATACCAAATGTATTTCTAAAAAATACACTACAAGGTACATAACATAAAAGACATAAAAAACATACCATGCAACAGTAAATATAAAACAAAACACAAAACACATGAAATATACAATGGTGAGTTCAAAAATGGCAGGAAACATGTTTAGAAGAAAACTCTAACCTGGCTTACAAACCAAACATTGTGACTCTATTGTTATTAATAGCACCCTAGTAGTTAGTTTCCCATTAAGTGAGGAGTTGAGACAGTGATAAGTTGTGTACACTGGGTCATGCCACCATGCATTCGGAGATGAGGGCTTAAAAGAGAGAGTCACCTCCTGTTTCTGCTCCTCTCTCGTCTCTCTGGACCAATCAGAAACTCATTCTGCTGGAGGACTGAGAAAGCATGAAGATGGTGGATGGCTCCACAGTAAGGCACGGGCGATTGGACTGCAGTTACCCCGAAAGAGCGAGCGAGTGCACAGTCACAGGAGCAGTGGAGGGAAACAACAGAGGAGAGAGGAGGCAGTAATGAAAAAGGAGGATAAGGCAGGTGAATGCAAGGGAAAGGGAGAATGGAAGGATGGAGGATGGTGTGAATTATGGTAGTCCATCAGGTTGCAGTGAGAGGGAAGAAAAGAGAAGAAAGAGCACAGCAGGGAGAAATCTGTCAGACCTTTCATTCATTTTTCCATTCACGGTGAAGCTTGCTTCACGGGAAGGTGAGGCTAAGCCAGGGGGAAGAGAAAGTCATTCTAAATCACGCTAATGCTCAAAGCTATTAGGGATTCTAATGGTCTTCCTGGATGATTAACGGGTGGAATAGATTTACAGCTTACTCATATGGTTTCTTAAAGTCAAAATATTAGGCAACAGCTAGCATAGGAGAGGGCTCTACTTACTATACCAGGTTTGTGAACTTAAATGTGCTGTTAAAAGGCACAATTTTAATTATCATAAAAAGAGGAAAGCAATGATTGGTTAATGGTTTTAGCAAAGCGGAAGTCACTACATGACAAACAACTAATAACTAACTTGGAAACAACGCAATATAAAGCTGCTGGTATACTGTGGAGCTGGTGGCAATATCTACCTGTGCACGTTCGGTGGCTGTAGGACACATGGTCCTGCAGAGGACCTTCTTGATGACATCTGGCAGCAAGCTGACCGTTATGAGCAAGATGATGCTGAGCCACGCCGGACCACTAGACAGCATCTGCATGAACACGTAGTACATCCTCTGGTAGTTCAGGAAAGGCCTGAGCAGCAACATGAAAGACAGAAAATCTTTTCAGAAATCTCCTAAAAACCATAAAACGTTATACAAGGTTGAAAGAACAAAGCTTATTATACCAGATGATGCCTCCCCAGAGAAGAGAGAAAATAACATAGAAAAGAAGTGACCCCCAGATGACAAAGTGATTAATCCAGGTCCAGTGGTGTGTGTCCAAGGCAAGCTGAAACAAACAAGAGTATATATACATAGTAAACACACCACTCAATTAAGTCAATGACTTTGCCTTTAGGGTTTACTGTTGTTCAAACCAAGCGGCCAGTGTTGTCGATCATTTAGGTGACATGCAGCGTTAATGAACTCATTTAAATGGACTGCAATACGATAGGACCACCCCCCCCCCCTTTTAATTTTCAAAGACATATGCTCACACACCTTGAGCGTAACTGTGAACACCAGTACAGTAAAGACGAGAGTCCCAAAGGTCCAGTTCCCAAACATCTGTGAGGTAAGAGAGGAAGAAGAAGGTTAGCGGCCACATCAATCACACGCCCCTGTGGGGGTTGTGATGGGAGACAGAGATCAAGACAAAGAAAGCATGGAATTGATTTCATAACGACAGCTGGTAGTTTGTACCAATGCACCTAACTTTGCTTGAATTCCCAATCAATAATCCTTTCCTTTATGAATTGGAATATTGAAAGAATTTTCATTTTGAACCTTTTCTGTTGCTTTTGCCCTGGATGCCGGAACAGTAATAATAAAAACCCACCAACCCCAGGAACTGCTTCCACAGATACATGGACATACAAATTTACACACACAGATGCACACACATATTACACAGAAAAACAAACAGATGTTGGATCTTAAACTATAGCACATACTAGCATTACTCTTTTTACTACCACAACAAAACACAAGGAAAATGTGGGGGAGCATCTAAGGTTTCTACTGTGTCAGTGGAGTTGTTAAAATCAGGTACTGTGTGGGATTCAGGGCTTTACAGAGATGAGGGGAATAAGGAGAACTAGAAAACTACACATTCAAATGAAAGTGCATGGATGATTTGAAGTGAGAAGGGATGAAACTGGATGAAACGGTCAAACTGAAAGCTTAAACGGTACGACAGGAACTAAAAAAGCGTGAAAGACAGAGAGAGCTGACAGGGAGGGAGAAAGGCTTACCATCTGTGTGTTGGTGGTCATAAGCTGAGGAAGACGAGGAAGTAGAACAAGAAAAAAGTAGAAGAAGAGGAGCAAAATAAAGAGAGAGAGGAAGCAGAGAGAAGGAGGGGGAAGAAAATAGAAAAGAATCAGGACAAAAGGTAAAATGAATTTCAGGATGTTTCAACTTAAAAAACAGGACCAAAGGCAATTAAAAACAGTTGACATGATACAAATTAACAATACAGAGAAAGATGCTATTGCGTTGTCGATATGAATGGAGATCCAATGTTGCTGACCTATAGGGGGGCCTGGGACAGAAACCTTACTGTTACAGATCCATAATAACAAATACATGACATCCTGTAACACTTAATTTGTCTTTCATGAGAATCCAATGGAGATGGATGAGTGTTTGTAGAGGAAGCACTAATTTTGTGTCCATTCATTTCTTTAAATTTCCCTAAAGGACACCTCAAACACCCCAGAAACTGCTCTATTTGTACTTGTTTCACTACAGATCACACTGCCTCTGTTGACACAGGGGCAGAGTCTCACCTGGCCATTGCTGGTGAAGGTGGTGTTGTCAAACAGGAAGTAGGCACCAAAGAAGAAGATAACAGCGTCAAATACACCCAGGCACGTCCAATACAGGAAGACAGGCCAGCGGAGGAGAGAGTTCTTCGCTATGTCCCTAAGAGAGACGGACAAAAAAAAAGAATAGCTGAGTACAAGAACCAAACATTGCATCATAAAAGTCACGGAAAAGGTACAAATTATATATTTTTTAGCATTACTGCGCCAACCTGTACAAGGAGGGGTCCCTCTTGAGTGTCTCCATGGTGATGTGCTGCTCAACCAGGCTGTAGAGGAGGATGGGGAGCGAGGTGAAGCTGATGTTGTACAACGTCAAATAGGCGGTGTCGTACAGAGGCTGCAAAAGGAAAAAGACATTACAGACGACATTAGACATCTTAAAATGTAAAGCTACGTTGATAGATTTTTTTGGCCACTTGAGGGCAGCAGAACAAGCTGAAAATATAATGAAATGATCATCTTAGAAAGGTTATTATCATGAACATGTTATGCCTATGCATTAACATGCATATAATTGTCTAAATACTACTTTTTTTGGTGGAACATGTGTACGTTCAGAAGTACGTTTTAGAAGTTTTTTTAGTTTTATGTTTTGTCGTGCAACAGAAAACTCTGATTGGACAGATGGTCTAGCTAGCTGTCTGGACTTACCCTGCAGTGATCTGAGGGGCAGTTAACCATAGTCCTCATAAATCCACCGGAGTATAAATTCCAATACAAAGACAGGGGAAGGTAACGGATATCCGGCTAAAAAGAGTAAAATCTGCCAGAATTTCTGTTGGAAACAGTGCAATCCCGGAAGTGGAATGCCGTGGAAATAGACTAGTCCAAGTTCAACATTCAACCTTCTATTACCTCTGTTTTAGTCTCCACCAACTAAATATCTGGTCCTTCAGCTGCTAGATTTTCTGCTTTGTGACCACCTAGTTGCTAACTTTGTTTGTGAGCCATTTGGTTCTGGGCAGGTGCAGTGGGTTTACTAGAGCTGGAAACAAGATTGATGAGAGTGTGGGGCTTAAAAAACAAAAGAGAGGTAATAATCCTAGTAGAGTTGAGTGGAAGGGTAGGGCCATGATTCTCTGGGGGGTTTGTCTCTATAAGTGACCCCAATTATGCAGCTTCAAAAGTAAACATTATAAAAGCATGAATTAATACATGAAGCCAGATTAATGCATGACAATGTGAGGGTGTGTAATTGCCATGTATACAACACTGTCAGTATAAACTGCTTACCTGCTGGGAGAACCCACAGAAGAACTGGTACAGGAACTGAGGGAAGATGAAGCAAACATTCTGGAGAAAAAAAGGAGAAAAAAAAAAACACAGAGAAAAGTGATAAGCTTGTGACAAGTACACGTGAAGAGATTTGAAGAATCTAAAAATGCTACTATCAACACATTTCTGTTTATGCAGAGATTGTGTGCTATAAGCTCACTGAGTGGGCCGCAAGGAGCTGGCCTGCCAAAAGGAAAAAATGAATCAGTTGGCAGGGCACTGCTTGCTGTGGAAGCCGCCCACACTGATCATCATAGCCATGAATGCAGGAGAGAATGTTCCACCAGGGATTCATGAATCCGGTAATCTGTCAGAGTAGCTGCAAAATCTGGTTCTTTGTAACTCAGTGTTTCATTGGGAATTAAGATAAAGTGATTAAAATATGTGAGCCAGTGAAGCGCTCGAGGCATTCGTCTTGTACAGGTACCTTGTAGAAGAAGTACTGAACAAGTTCAGCAATTCGGATGTAATAGTAGTGGCCATGAACGAGTAGCATCTTCTTCAGGTGTTTAAACTTCGGGATGGCATAGTCACTGTTCCTTGCTGCCTGTCGGCCCTCTTTACCCATGATGCCTTCAGGAAAAGAAGAGGTTGGTTACATATTATCTGAGGAATGTAACACAGCTATGAGTGTAACCCGAGAAGGCGGTTTTCTAAATATAGTCTAAAGCCCAACTAATATACACTACATAGATGAGCCAATGCTGTCTTATCACCAATACTTTGTATCGCTGTATGTGTCGACAAATATACAAAATGAAATGTAGTGCATATGTGTTTTATTAACTGAACTCGTGTGACCATCTTTTAATATACTGCTTTTTTTAAATAGTTGTTAATTATAATTATGTAACTTCAGGTTCAATTTTGAGGTTCAATTTTCAAAAATCTTTAATAGTTAAAGTTTACTGACAACCGGTAAACATCCTGTCCCAGAACATAACTGTATTTCACACACACCCACACACACACCCACACACACACACACACACACACACACCACACACACACACACACACACACACACACACACACACACACACACACACACACACACACACACACACACACACACACACACACACACACATATATAAATCAGATTTGTTTTACTCTCAAATATCAATATCAGAAGGCTTTAGAAATCAACTTTGGTTCTAAAAGAAGCAGAAACTTTCATTTGTCAATGGCCACTCATTACGGTATGAACTGAGCTCACCAATGCCCACATGCGCTTCCAAGATCATGCTGACATCGTTGGCCCCATCGCCGATGGCGAGGGTTATGGGGTGCTCTTTAGAAGCTTTAATTAGCTTCACAATCTGCAAAAACAAAGACCCAACTTCAGTCACTACCACTGTTTGTTATTTAGGAATGTTCCTGGAGTATATTTGTCAAGTGAAGTGCAGCTCTCTCACCTGTGCTTTCTGCAGTGGTGCCATGCGACAGCAGAGCACAGCGCTACAGTTGCGACAAATCTCAAGAAAGATTTCTCTGTAATTGCCCGAACCGGCACGCTCCTGGTTGGCCTTTAGCACTGCTGACAGAGTGGCTCCGTCGATGATCAGGCCAAAGTCGAGGCAGTCTACCGACAACCTGGAAGAAAATATCACAGAATCATCAACACGCAACAAGTGTAGATCAGTCTACAGTCTTGATATTCTATTGATTTAACCAGATTAATCTTCATACTTACGTTTTCTTAGGTTGTGATGAAAAAAACCCGCAACTGTCTTACTTTTTATGAAATTGAAAATCTTTGGGTTTTGGACAAAAAAACAAAGAAACAGCTGGTTGGACAAAACAAGACATTTGATGATGTCCCGTTGGACAATAGAAATTCTGACGGGCATTTTTCACTAATTTCTGATGTTGTATGAACCAACTGATTAATCAGGAAAATAATTGGCCCATGTATGATCTCACGTCAGGGTTTCTTCACGTTTCAACAAGTCAAATTTAAGATTTTTTTAGGCCTTTTTAAGACCACTATGAAGGAAATTTAAGACCTATATCTCAACATCAACTAAGCCCTAAATTCAGTTTTTTCGAGCCAAGTATCACTAAATGGATTTTATGTCTGTGGTATAGTCCCAAAAAGACTCGAACCAATAACACGAAAGTTGACTGGCTGCAATATGAGTGGCACGTCTCTATTGTAGTAGTAATACAGCAAAATTATATTTAAACTAGCAAAAGATAGAACTACAACACCACAGAATTTTAAAAAGATTAGCATAATGAGGTAGCGTTGCATGGATGTAAGAAAATTAAGACCTGTTTAAAATGATTTAAGACCTAGAACACAATACAATTCTTCAGTGAATAAAAGACTTTTTAAAATTTAGATTGGAAATTTTAGACTTTTTTAGACTTTTAATGACCCCGAGGTAACCCTGTCATACCCAGAAATAGAGCGTTGTCTGAGAACCGTCCTGTTCAGTTCAAACAGAACATCATGCAGACTCTGCTCTTCTGTGCGTTTTTTGGTCAGCTCCAGGATTTGGGTGCTGCGACGGAACAGCTTGCTGGCATAGCAGGTAGCCGCTGCCGTCTCCATCTTGTCCCCTGTCAGGACCCAGACTTTCATCCCAGCCTTGTGCAGTGACTCAATGGTGTCTGCAGCTTTCTCCTGGAGCCTGCGCATCGATAAGTCGATAAGTGTTTCAGCCTCCAGTGGGGTAGGTTAAAGCATCCATCAAAACACCAATCAATCAATTACAAACTGGTGATAACTTATCAATGCATGACCACCCCTGTCCCTGCACATCAGCAGTTAGTCAAAGTGTCAGGCAGCTGATCGATCGGTTTTGGAAAACTATACTAAAACCTACCTTGTAAGAGCTTAAACATCTCATATTTTAAGAAAGGAGAAAATAAAACGGAGAAAAGGAAACAAAAAGGCAGCAGTAACTGTAGTGAGTCACCTATCAGAGCACACTGAATCTCTTTGGCCTTTTTTGAGTCATCACAATACTTTGAAGACAGCTTCACAACTCATTAATCTTCCCCTCTGTGTCCCCGCTGCTGCACTTTTTTTTAATTCTCTCTCTCTCTCTCTCTCTCTTTTCATGGTGACCAACCTGTCCTCCACTGCCGTAGCACCCAGAAGCACAAAGTCTTTCTCAATGATGTCATAGGCCTGCGCCAGCCTCTGCTCCCTGTCCTGCAGGGCCAGCTTGGCTTCGTTCAGGTGATGACACGCCTCTTGGTATTCGCACTCTGACAGCCTTCGATAAGCAACACACAGAGTACGCAGCCCCTCCTACGTTAACAGTGAAGAAGAAAGTGATGGAAGGTCATCACTTAAAGAAACATGAATTTCTCTAAATGGTGTTTATTTCAAAAGTGGCCTGATACAATGTACCATCAATCCCATTATATATTTATACTACTCAAACTGCACACTTACTATAGCATTCTGTTCCACCCGGGCTTTAACCTGCTCCAACTTCCCAGATACTACCCGAGGAAAAATGGACGAGTCTGCCCCCTTACAAAACAGCAGGTATTCGCCTGAGATCCCAAAAAACACAAACAAAAAAAACATTTTAAACAAACTGCAACAATCTAGTGTCTGATCATGGATTTATAAAATGTATGAACGTAGCATTGAGCACATCTTACCTGAGCTTGACCTGACTATGACGCTCATTCTCCTCCTGACAGAGTCAAAGTTTAGTACATGGAGCAGCTCAAACCTGCAGGAGAGACATAAGGGTGTTGTTTTTTTGGTAAATTTTCTAATTTCTGTTTTTATTTTCATTGATCTTCTTTAGCGGGTTTTCCTACAGTCTTACAAATGGATATAAAATGTGCCCACCTCAGACCAGCTCAGTTCTCATTGCACATGGTCATTTATTTTATGTGGATCTAGGCTTTTTTTAACAGGGCCTCCATATTTGGTAAGTACCCACTCTATGTTTTGTTCATGCTGATGCTGATTACATAAAAAAAACGGAAAGTGAAACAGGTATTGCAGGGTTTGATGATATTTTCAAGGCAAATAGTGACTTCAAGAGACAACATTAATTATCTGTATGAAGCTAACTCAATGACCTGCTTTCTGTTTCTACTTTTGGATATTGAAGATGAATGTTAAACCTTCTAATATGCAAAGTGTAATTCAAATGAAGTGAACAACAATACAGGCGAAACATCTCAGATTGAAGATCGACATTTGCATTAAGTGGATTTTAGTCTAGTAGTTTGTGCAAAGGGCCAAAAGATTCAGATTCCCTGAAATGGTGAAAAACAGTAAATGTGAGAATAGAATCTATTTCCTTTCCATTCTCTGCAAAGTCTGCTGGATGCACCCCCCTCCCCTCTCCAGCTCCCCTGCTTCCTTAAAATAGCTCACTATTGACAGGCCACTGCAGAGAGTGATGGAGCGAGAGGCTGGGTACATGAGCACTTCCTATGGATCAAAACATTAGACCCTTTCTTCAAAACCACTCTCTAATGGAACATTGGCGTCTTTCATTCTTCCAGATCAGTTGGACATTTTGATCTGATTGAGCAGTTTCTAAAAACAACGCTCTGCCAACTCTTTTGTGGTTGTAGTTTGTTTGTAACCTCTGTTGAACATAACACAATCCGAGAGCCCTTTATCTCCAGGCAGCTGATGCATGACCTCAACCCCATAAACTAAATTACTCCTATTTGATCTCCTGTGGTGTAACCACAACAGATCTTTAACAGACCAACCTTTCAATGTCATCGTCTTTGTTGAGGATCTCCATGTAGTTGTCTTTTAGTCTCAGATAGGTGTAACCCAGCCTGGCACCAGGAGTGAAGGAAAAGAGGAGAAAGAGAGAGAAAGGATTCATTCAGGTATCAATATACACACTAAGCGGTGCCCAGACAGCTCAGTTGTTAGAGCGGGTGCCACATATAGAGGATTACTCCTCGACGCAGCAGGCCTGGGTTTGACTCCAACCAAGCCCTTTGCTGCATGTCATTCCCCCTCTCTCTCCCCTTTTATGTATTTAGCTGTCCTGTTAAATAAAGACCTTAAAAGCCCCCAAAAAATCTTTTTAAAAAATTAAATTAAATTAAATAATATACATATAGACACATATATATATGTACATACACACACATATACATATATATATATATACATATATATATATATATATATATATATATATATATATATATATATATATATATATATATATATATATATATATATATATATATATACACATATATACACACACACACACACACACTAAGCAGTATTACTGATTTGTATCACACAGTTCTGACTCATTTGGCGTAACTTGAGCACAGACACTTACTACAGTACATCACATCTGTGAAAGCAATATGTTAGAGCAACAAACTCTGACTTGTCACCATGTGTGCCACGTGCAGACCAAATATAGCACTGTGTTAAAAACAAATCAAGGGTCTATGTTGGTGTGGGCATGTTGATTTAGGTATATATGATCCAGGAAGTACAGTTACATACAGAAACATTTATCAAGTCTTTCCTGGTCAAGCAGTAGCGTGTTCTTGCCTGGCTAAGTTATTCTCCTGTCCTCAATCTGAATGTAATTATGCCACTAAATTAAGACACAAGCCCCCAAAACAAGCGTGCTGAATCATAGGCCTGGCAGATTTTCACCATGGAAGACACAATTTTGGTAGTTTGTGTGTGTGTGTGTGTGTGTGTGTGTGTGTGTCCACACGGGACTATGAATATAAAGAGCTACAGTTCTTGCACCATTCATCCTCAAATTGAAGCTGAACGTCTGAACTTGCAGAGGTCCAAGCCAAGAGACACTGTCCTATTATAAGGACTGCAATGTAATTTAGCAAATTGTGTATTTTAGAGTGTTAACCTTTTCATTCCCTCCACCAAAGCAACCTCATCTGGTGAGGAAGAGATGTAGAAGGAGGTGGGCCTGCCCTGGTGGATGCCCCTCTTGATGCCATCCACCGTCTCCTCCTCCTTCACCTGCACTGTGTGACACAGACACAGCGCCCGGAAAAACAGGTCCTCGTGTTCCTACAGACACACAATCATACATTGTACCCTTTTTTTTGGACAAATGCAAGTGTTAATTTGAAAGTGCAATTGAAATTAAATATAAAAGACTTTCCTAATTTAGTCATCAATTGAACTACATTTACCAGAATTTGAGAGCAATAAAACAGAATATCCATATAACTTTTATCTAAAGTTTTCTTCACTTTAAGTTTTGGCAGGCAATGCTCTTCTCTCTCTCTCTCTGGTCATTTGTGGTGGCTTCTGCTGCTCATGCTGACAACACACTTTTTCTTCTATTAAATCTAAACAAATCACTGTTGCCTCTGTCAAAAATGCAAGCCTCATCACTTTTCTGTGTACCAGAGGATGTTTTCATCTATGTAAGACAAAGCACTAGGAATTACAAAGAAAATGTTTCCATGAATTAGATATGCAGACTGTATTCCTACTGTGTGTATCCGCAAAACAAACATTTGGTAATATATAAATGTCAGAGCTAATTACTCCTGCCAAAAAACATGACATGTTGGTTTATCTGCGAGCGTGGCTTACTTACAATTTCAACTAAAATATGTTAAGAGTTTTCTTTACTCCTGTTTTGATCTCTATTCGTCAGCAGAGTTAGTACAGCCAATAGTCTATTCAGGCTGGATTTAGAAGCCTGTTTACTTTGTCAAACACACATAGTACTTACTCTCCTGTATCCTCCAGGTGAGGAGTCAATCATGTCTATACTGGACGCAGCACTGAGGATTTGGCCGTTGCAGATGGCATGCGGGATGTAGACGTTCCCATCAACGCAGCATTCAATAAACTCCATGTTGTTCTCAGTGAGAGTTCCTGTTTTGTCAGTAAACACATACTCCACCTGAGAGGGAAGGAAGAAACAGGTTAAAGGAAGGGTGCATCCGCAAATTTGTTTCAGATATTGTATGCATATGTCTGTATATATGTTTGTGTGTGTGTGTGTGTGTGTGTGTCTGTGTGTACGTGGGCGTGTGCGTGTGCTCATGTACCTGTCCCAGCTCTTCATTCAAGTCAGAGGTGTTGACCTGAGCACCCTCTCCCAGCTCTTCATCAAACATTTCCTCATCCCAGGTGATGAAATAGGAGCCCAGGAATTTCTGCATCTCCACCGTCACGTACATAGACACTGGGATAATGTAATTGAACAAGACCATGAAGGCCAGGAAGTCTGTGAATGCTCTGATCACCTGAAGAAGGAAGGAACAGTTATAAAGTTGTAGGTAAAAGAGATTAAGGACTGGGTGTCAAGATTGCTTTCAAGTTAGAGGTTGATGAACAGACCATGTGGCGCTGGCGCTCGTTCTCGGTCCTGTGGTTGTACCAGGGCTCGTCTCTGTCTGGAGACCACTGCCAAGCATATTTCAGAACAGTGTTGATCACCGCTTTACTGATCAAGATGCACAGATACACTATCAAAAAGGCATTCATCGACCTGCAAAAAAGGACAAAGGTAAAGTTTAGGAAGAGGAAACATTAAATGTACCAATCCCACTATTAATCCAAATCATGCAGTTGAAGGAGTGGGGACGTTAATCATACTTTTCTACAGCAGAGCGCTTCTGAGATTTAGACTGGTAATTAAGTGCCATCTTAGTCTCCATACCAGTGTAAACTGCAACAGCTGAGGGGAGAAAAATGCTGAGTTATCAAGACAACAACACCATCAGCCTGTCCTCCAGTTTGGCTCAAACGTTAAAGTGACATTAAACAGAGTGAATCTGCATATTACTACCATAAATATGTTGTGTGTTCTTCAGTGTGGCTCCTCTAAGGAGCAAATTCTCAGCCCCAAGTGGTCTGCCGAAATAAAAAAGAATTTTTATCTGTCTTCATTTCAGAAAGAACATTAAAGACATTTGCTTAATAGAACAAATGAGTTGACATTGTCAATACAAGCTATAACCTGAGAACAGAAAAGGACCTGATTAAAATAAAAAGTACTTACCTAGCCACAGGCTCTTCTTTGTCCTTGTAAATATTGATGCGTCCCACAAATCTGCAAAAAGTCACAGTAAAATGAAATCAAGCGAAAGCATCAAGGACGTATCTGTTTCTAAGAGATTGTGGATGATGATGTGTGTAAGGAAGATGCATCAGTGAGGGTATGTCACACTCACTTGTAGAGGTCAGGCTGTGGTTGTTCACATTCAATAGTGGCATGTAGCGAATCCACCTCCTGCTCCGTTCTAAAGGCCATGGTATCTTGTACAGCATAATAGGTCTGTGATAGAAAGGTGGAGGATGGGGGAATAAGAAGAAGAAAACAGAGGGAAATGTCACCCGCAGCTACTAATGAGAGCAAGGTTCATTTGACTCCTCTGTCTGGCTTCCAGCAGATTTTCTAAATGACTAGGCGAGTCATGGACGGGAGCTGTTACAGACTCTGTTCTGGATCAGCAGAGGACAGCATGCTGGGCTGGTGAGCACATCAGGGGGTCACCCCGGGGGCATGTATGAGGAGATTGGGTCAGTACTCAACGATACGCTATGGAAGGTGTGTGTCTGTGTGTGTGTGTGTGTGTGTGTGTGTGTGTGTACGTACGCTCAGCCATATGTGGTGGAAATGAACATCAGAAAGGGAAAATGTTAAAGGCTGTGCGTTGCGGTGTGCCGCTTACATCATTAAACGTGTGTCTGAACTCATTTGCTGATTGATAAGTATCTTATTTTCATTATTGATAAATATGCTAATTGTTTTCTCAATATATAGTTGTCTGAAAATGTCAGAAAATACTGAAAAATGCATTACAGTTTCCTTAAGCCTTATGATATTTTCAGTGTATTATCAGTGTAATAAGTGTATCAAAGAAAAGCTCAAAATTCTTACATTAAGAAACTGGAACTGTTTGATAGTTTAATTTAAATTTAGCTAACTTGTTTTTTAAAGACCTACTGAATCATAAAGCTTTCCTGTTTTAAGATAAGATAAAATAAGATAATTTGTTTATTAGTCCCCAATGGGGAAATTACTGCACTACACTCTGTGTACACACTTTTGTTAGTACTCACACACAGGCCTAAAATACACACACATGCTCAGGACCTATACATGCACTATACATGGAGAGATGTCAGAGTGAGTGGGCTGCCAGCTGAACCAGCGCCCTGAGCGGTCGGGGGGGTACGGGGCCTTGCTCAAGGGCACCTGGCAGTGCCCAGGAGGTGAACTGGCATCTCTCCAGCCACCAATCCACGCTCCCAACTTTTTGGGTCCATACGGGGATTGAACCAGTGACCCTCCGGTTCCCAACCCAACTCCCTATGGACTGAGCTACTGCCACCCCTTTAGGATCAAAGACAGTACATTTTAATTTTCTCCTACTTTTACAGCACTAGCACCTTGTGACTGGACTCCCCGTCCAGGCTGGCTGTGGTGACATAGCAGGTCCCATCATGGCGGCTGGAAGAGAGCAGGATTAGGTCACAGGGGAAAGTCTCGTCCTCCCTCACCACGACAATGTCCCCCACCTGACAGAACAGGACAGACACAACACACACTCTGTCATGGTTTCACGTCAACAATAAACAAACAGGTATTTTGACACAGATAGTGAAATACAAACAGACAGACAGACCTGCGGTAATTGTCTGCTCATCCTTAACCATTCCTTTTTTTTTTTTTCTCCAAAGGATTGGGAAGTTGCATAACGGATAATGCGAGCGGAGCAGCTTAAGCTCTGATAAATCCCATCTCCACGGTGACCATTCACATGACACACGCTCTCTGAATTTGCATGATTAATATATTCCTCATAATTCCTGCTCCCAATTCACACTCTGATCCTCTCTGTTTGATCTACGGTAGTAAGAAACCTTTGGTACAGAAAACGCTGGACGACATATGAAGGGAGACTGAACAAGAGAGGTTGAGAGTTTCTGATGTAAAAAGTCTTTCTCAACTAATGGCATCCAGTGAAAACTCTGCTATGGCAACACAATACATAAAACTCTGTAACCTTTAAGGCTGGGCAGCTGTATTGAAGACTTATTCTAGGTGGACCTCAACATCCCACAAAGTCTGCACGCTCGACAGGAGCAGCAGACGCAATAGAAAGGAGATGTACCTGCACCCTTTTGTACTGTCAAACACAAATGTGAAGACTGAGATTTACCGTATCGGTACAATCATGTTATGTAGTCTGACAACTTTGTTTTCATTCATGCTGGGATGATATGAGATAGACATCTGCAGAGTAATCTGCCAGCTCAGTGAAGCTGGTTCATGTTTTTCAAATAAATCTTTACCCCTACACCTGCTACCAGGAATAGGACTACTACATGAAACAAAACAATTTTAATTGGTGTCTTATTAACTCTACGCAATCATCTCGCTACCATTCTTCATGCCGTATTCTGGTGAGCACTCTGCAATCTGTCCTGACAAAGTAACTGACTTCCAACAATGTTGGAATCATTAATCTCTTTTGTAGAATCAGGGTTTCTGCAGTCTTTTCAAGACCTTTTTACAAACTCATATTAGTCAAAAGATACCAGAAAACTGGTAAGGTTAATAAGGCCTACAATATTTATTAACTGCATGAGTTTTTTTTCTCATAATTATGAAGTTTTCTTGCTACTGACAGCAACCATATTTGCTGCAGGTCTAAACGCGCTGACTGGAAATCCCCAGTAAAGGTTTGAACAACCTCCTGCTTACACAATCCACTGCTGCATCAGTTTCACTTGTTTACATATAACAGCTCCTGACAGACCAAACCCAGGTACAGAAAAAGACAATAAGATATAATAAGCACTTTTCTATTTTGTACTTCTGCAATTTTACATGTTTTAGAAAGCAACAACACACTGTCAATAAAACCCCATAAAAAGACGAATATTATCTGTGAAGGCAAAGCCTGGCTGTTCTTTAGAGCCATAACCTCCATTGTGGTCTAAAAACTATTCAAAACATATCAACAAGCCACACAGCGGTACTGTTTTTTCCCTGTTAATTCATCACAATGAACATGGGCACCGTAGTTTATTATGAGTCAACCCCACATAGTCTGCCCTGCTGTTGTAAGCGCTTAAAACAGTCACCAACAAATGCACTATATGCCGTTTGAGTAACATTTTCTAAAAACTAGTGTCCATCTGTTTTAGAAGATTATTTAGTTTTAAAAAAGTATATATTTATGACACATTTTTTAAGATTTACGTTTTCAGTAAGGACTGACAGACAGAGGGGAGAACATATTGAGAGGCGGACTAATGCATTGTTGCTCTTCATGGAATTTGTTGACAAAAACAAGAATATGTGACTTGAGTCCTATCCTCTTATGACTTCTGTGCTGGTTGATTTATCAACACCTTTGGTTACTAATGGGAACTTCACCTCATATCAGGGGTGATTCTAGGATCAGAACGTATAGGGCGGCTCAGCCCCTAATGGGAACATGACACAGATATAGTGGCATGCAAAACAAACAGCTAAATTGGTAATTTCATTAGTTCATTACCCAATAATCTCTGAGCTAGCTACTGATCAACGTCAGCTAACGTTTTTTGACACTATTAACACTATGATGAAACTAAACCTGACATTTTATAAGTCACAACCAATTTGACACAACGTTCTTACATTCAACAATTAAAGTTTACGTTTCAATTTGGGTTCTAATCTGCGCCATGAAATTACCATCTTCTTCTCTGGGAACTACCAACAATAATCTTCACAACCGCACTCCTGCTCTTCCTCTGACAGATTAGATAAAGACTCAGGCAAAGACAGGAGTCTGGCACAACCACCTCTGATTGGCCGATTGGAGAGTTACACTCAGTAAACCGTAATACAACTTTTTTTCTGCCACATGGCATTGTTTTGTCCTTGATAACATCTCACTTTGGAAGACAGTAATACAACAGATACAACTTATTTATTGATATTGATTTCAATGTTGATTGAATTATGATTATTTTTAAAATAATGTTTCCAAAATTGTTTCATTGGTTCACTAACCACCGTTCGATTGAGACACAAGAATAATGGTAATAGTTAACAGTAATGGACAATTCTGCTTCGTACCTGTAGAGGGACCGAAGGGGAAAAGTGCTTTGGTGCCTACTGTAATTCTTGGTGGGTAACATAAGATGACAACATCATGTAACAAGCTCAGTTATTTTTGGTATGTTTTTTTTTTTACCACAGTTCACAACTCTGGGTTAACCCATGAGTTCATCAGTAAAGTTAACTGTATAGACAACTAATCTAATGGTAATTTAGCTAGCTAGCACACCCCTTTCTGCCTCACTCTACCGGCGCTGCAAGGCTTCAGTTGGGATGAGAGCTGACAACAGCCCCGGCCCGGGGACACATCCACCGTCAGCCCCCAGCCAGCTAGCAGCCAGCCACTATTATTACAGCAGTCAAAACCAAGTCAGCACTTAACTCAGGTGCTAAGGACAATAATGGCAGTTCACTAAACCATTGGGAAACAGCACCCAAGTCAAAACAAAGGCCATTTGTAATGTTACACCTCCATTAGCATTACTGGTGTGCCCACCCCCCACATTAATAGTAGCAAAAATGAGTTTTGATATAAGTCTAATACATTTTTATGAATGAGATAGAAGCACAATACCGAACAGTGATCTGCTATTACATCAGAATGACAAAAGATGATGACAGGAATATCCTAACTTGTGAAATACATCAGCCCTGTTTACTCGCCACAGGGGAATCTTGCATGGTCCACCTGGGGACACTATAATTGTTCCTCTACTACAGATTTGTGGCAATTAATTGGTGGAAAAGACAAGCAAGAGCAAAAGAGGAAGGAAACAAAGTTAGAGAGGACTGCAGAGAGAAAGCAAAGGGAGGAGTGTGAGAGACAGTTATAGAAAAAGTGAGCTATGCAGCAGTACAGTACTGTTGCTTTGTGGCCTCGGGTGCTATACTCCTCTAATGAGGCCATTCTTACCCGTAGTTTGTGACTTTGTGTCCTCACCACCTTCCCCTGCTGCACCACGTCCACCGGACACTCGTTTATAGAGCAGTCAGCCTTGTGTCTGAGCCAGTCCTCGTAGCCCTGATAGAGCAAGATGGAAGCAGCAAAAGAGAGGGATAGACAACAAGATTGTAAGATAAAAGCAAGAGAAAGGTTTTGTTGACGGGGGAAAACAGAGAATATAGATTATTGTGCAGAGAGAATCGGGGGCCAGAGCATAGTATGACATAAAGAGAGACGGAGGGGGGAGGTGAAAGTCATCCACTGTAATTAATTTGCAATGAGCTCCCTGAGCTTAGTGTTAGTGACCTGTTTAAAACGTCACCTTTTAGATTTATATTCCAGCAAAATTACGGCTTTCTCAACCAGAATAGCTCTACAGTATCTATCACTGATAGTACCCCATCCCTCGGTACCGGGACGCAGTAGAGAGGATGCCTCTCCACTGATCCTCAGCTAGAATGATTAACAGAGGAGAGCATTCATTATCAGATTTCTCACATCACCAGACATATTCAATGGCATGTCCTTTCGCTGAGCGAGGAATGTATATACATATAATAGAGTAGCCGTTTGGTAGAGAGTGTGTATTTGAGCCTGGGAGTTTGTGTGTGAGCAGGGATTGTTGTGGGCAATATTTCCCAGAAATGTGAACATGTTTGTTTGTGTCCTACCTGTTTTATTGCGGTGACAGTGATAACAAAGAAGAGGGGCAGGCCGCTGGTGACTGGGCTGGTGGGGGTGTCGATGATGAGCTGCAAGGGAAAGGAAGAAAGAAAGGAAGGGGTAGGGGGGAGGGGACAACAGAAACAAGAAGGAAGAAGAAGCCAAGTAATGCAATGCAAAGCTTCTGTAATAAGAAATCAAGGACCAATCTGGCAGATTTAATGTATCCAAGTAATCAAATCTTGTTTGATTTCCTCCATCGGCTCCATCATATCTATTCTGGGATAGTTAACTTTTTCATGTTTCCTTTCCTATTTTTAGCCAGTACGTACTATGCAAATGTAAAAAGTAACAACAACAAAGTGGGACCTTTTCAATGGACAAAAAGAAAGAGGAGTACAAACATTGCTGCTGTGTACCATGCCCAGTTTGCCCCGTTAAGAGGCTGTGGTATTTCACATGCTACTGATAAAATCAAACAGCACACAAAGACCCAAGCTGTGGCTGTGTTGGTCTTCTTCATTTTTTTAAGATTATTTTTTGGCCATTTTTGGCCTTTATTTTTGACAGGACAGCTGAAACCATGAAAGGGGAGAGAGAAGGGGAATGACATGCATCAAAGGGCTGCAGGTCGGAGTTAAACCCGGGCCCGCTGAATCGAGGAGTAAATCTCTATATATGGGCGCACGCTCTAACAACTGAACTATCTGGGCACCCACATTCTGGTCTTCTGGTCCTTGCATGATTATTCAACAGGTGGTGCAATATAGTGTCTCAAGGAAAAAGCTTCTTTTTTGATTGAGACATACACGGAGCGGTACAGCACCCATTATTTCAGGAAAATATGATATTAGCAAATGTAAATTATGTTGGTAATCCTTATCCAGGTGCAGGATTTCCCTACTAATCTTGGATAATGGCTTTTATTTTGAAATCAGAGAACAATGAGGCGTTATTATGAATCCCAACATTTTTCTTGACAAGACACACCCTGCGTGTGTGACAACATTCTCCGCCATGTCTGCCTCTTGCTTTAGGCCCATTTGAGATGAACCGCGCCTCGCTTGTAAAGTGGACAAGAGCAGGCGGCAGCAGCCGGGGGCGGGGACAAAAATCTGATGTCAAGTCAGACAGGTTAAAGCTGTTTCCAGCTGCCTTCAGGCTGAACAGGAAGTCACAGAAACACTCACATCCTGTTAGGTCAGATTCCAATTTAATAAAATGTTATCAGACCCATTTATCAGCTTGTACACAGTCTCCAGCTATTTTTAATATGAATGAGTAGCTGTCAAAATGCTCTACATGCGATCTCGTGCTGATTTTAATTAACCACACACAGTAGATAATCTGTGAACTGATTTAGTCTCTCTGACTTTTCAACTTCATTATCAGCCACAACACATATGATTTGAACAGAATAAGCCTTTAAATCAGACAAATAGCAAGTAAAATCTCTCCGATTCAAAAACATTAACATTTTTATATAAACGTCATCATGTTGAATAGATTCTGAACCAATCAACTATTAGATCAGCCAAGAGGCAGGAGTTTCCCAGCATACCTTGGGTCCGCCTGGGTCTTGCAGTTGGTGAAAAGCAACTTCGCTGGCGAAAACCTGCGTCCGACATGATCTCATGAGGTTTTCGTTGCGCCATCGGAGTGGGAATGTGTGTGAGTGTTTATCTGATGAGCAGATGGCACCTTGTACGGCAGCCTTGGCCACAGTGTATGAATGTGTGTGAATGGTGAATGTTTCCTGTATGATGTAAAAGCGCTTTGAGTAGTCGCTAAGACTAGAAAAGCGCATATTTTTACTTTACTCTTATGCCTCTTCCAGAGTTCACATCATCAAATTTCACGGCTTGTATTGCCAAGCAACAATAATCAACAGGGCAATTTCTGAAGCACCCAATGGACTAATGATCAGCCCACCATGGACCCTTCCAGATCCACCACAAGCCACTGTCGCCCCTCTAGATCCTCCACAGGCCACAGTCGCCGCTCCAGATCCACCACAGGCCACAGTCGCCCCTCCAGATCCTCCACAGGCCACTGTCGCCCCTCCAGATCCTCCACAGGCTCCCAAACAGACAACCTTAGCCCCTGAAGACCCTCAACAGCAACCAGTAATCTCCACTGGCATCAAAGAACATCAAAGAGCACAGGTACTGTGTGCTGTCATGATTACAGGGATAGTTTTTAACCAACGTGAATATGTGTTGAAAACTTGAAAAAAATCCATGTGCACAGCAGTAATGAGCCTAGGTGTCAACTGGTCTGAAACATTATCTAATGATTATGGCACAATTCTAATACGCACGCTCCATTTGTTGTATATATATATATATATATATTATTTTTACATTTAAACGCATTGCTCAGTAATGGTTACGGAAATCAGTAATGGGACGCAGCTGTATTATGGGCTGTCTATCGGCAACCGAGGATTTCAATACACACCTAATCACAAATGTAAAAAACCGTATGTACTGTAACGTTACACAAAATGCCACGATACTGATGGACTGTACACAGATGGCACTGGACACCCAAGACAAAGACCAGCCATGTGCCAAGAACCCTTGCAGTTCTCCACCAAAAGAGTTGGTTAGCGAAGGCAGTTTATTGCACATAAACATGTTACACACCATTAAAACCTACACAATCACTCATGCTTTTGTACATCCATTAAGGACTGTGAAGTTACCATGAGCGAAAGTATTGGACTGGATGGCAATGTTTCCAAGAATCTTTCGGTCAGTAAAAAAGTGCAAATGAAAAGGAAAAATTACTTATTCTGAACACTAAACTGCACCTATTCATAGTAACATGTTTAAGAACAAGCCATTGGTCAAAAATAAGCAATTTAAATGCATTTATGATTGCATGTGAGATTTATTTCTGAATTAACTTGGGTCTTGTAACCAGGTCAAGCACCCAATCCTGAATGACGTTCAAAAAACAATGAGCTCCGTGGGGAGGTGATGGAGCCTGCTGTTCTCCAAATAGACTCTCCAAATCAGATAAAGGCACTTCAGGACGTCCTAGAAGGACAACTGGATGATGGAAACGGAAAGGATGATTTTCTCATTACCTTTCAGCACCAAGACAACATGGAAACGTTCTTCAAACTTTGTGTTGATGAACAACACTTAAAACTCAATGCCATTTTCCTTGAAGAGTGATATAATACGATCCATACCTAAGATCCAGACCAGTACATTCTCTTTGGACACCGTATTTAACGAGTTGGGCAATGGGCGGGGTTAAACGCTTAACTCCGCCCATATAGGGGCCTGCGGATTTGTAGTCAGGGGCTTCTCTGATGTCAAAGCAAGTCAGGATAAAGTCGTACGCACTCATCTGAATGGTTAGTGCACATGGTTGCCTAAAGTCAATTTAAGTTGTATGTGTTTAGGTTCTTAGGTTGTATGTGCAGCTCAATCACCAAAAGTTACAAAACCCCAAAAACCATTTCTTTGGTTTCCAAGGTTTACACATTTTAATTCTATAAGAAACTATAAGAAAAGTTAGTAAAGTAAACTTAATGGGTTATAAAATGTCACCTATTTGATGAACTGCCAAGTCTTTTGGTACAGACATTGATGTTCCAATCTAATGACATTTTTGTGATTTCATGTCTAGTGTTTTGCGTGGACCCCAGGAAGCTGTGGGAATCTAATGGGAATCCTAAAAATGAAATGACACTTAAGCAAATTATCTCCAAAGTTACAATGTTTTCACCAAGTTTTCTGGTTCCACCGATCCAATAACAAATAACACACTCTATCATCTAACTCTGAATAATCCTCATGTTTTGAGATCTGTGACATATAAATGTTAAATTTGCTTAAAAATACTGAAGAATCTTGGAAAATTACCAGTAATGTAATTTACACTATTAAGTTACCTGTGTAGGAAAAATGGGGCAGTGTTCAACTGTGTTTCAACCTCTCCAGGGCCCTGAAAATACTGGGATGCAAAGCCATGCATGATGTGTAGGTATTAAAAGAATAAAGGAAAAATCCACCCAGAAATGCATTTTTTGTTTTAACAAATAGACAGCTGGGAGAGTATTTCCGTAATACTTTATAATAACCGTCATTAATAGATAATAAATTCATTGTTAATTAATCTTTAACTAATTGTCATTTAACTGTTAGCAAACCATCATTTTAAAGTTAACAAACAAATTATAATTGATGAAATATTAGTAGTGTTGTAAATTAACAGTTTATTGTTACACACATCATATCCCTCATTTACTATATTAGGTGGTTACTAGTTGATTTGTAAACTGTCTATAAACACATCTGGATGGCTATTGTGAAGTTGGGACTGATGTTTTTCACAATAAGTTATTGGTTAGTAAGTGCTTGGTAAAACAATGATACATTTTTTGCCCTTTATTAAATTATATTTAAAAAATTCTAAATACAGACATATATATATACTGTATATACTAATTTATACGAATATATGTGTATATATGCATATATATATATATATATATATATATATACTGTATATGTATATACATGTATATAGATCTTTTTTTATATGTTGCAACTATATAATAATCATCAAGACACTGTTTATTGAAACCAACTAGTAACCACTGACAAAGTACCAACTATCTGTCTAAATAATGTTCATAGATTGTTTACAATCTTTTTTTTAAATCATTACCAAGTACCTAAAATAGCATATGAAAGATGTGTGTAACAAAAAACTGTTAATTTATAGCACTACTTATAATTAGTAAACATTATTAATATAATTTCATTGTTTGTTAACAGTTAAAGGAAAATTAAGTGAAGATTAATTAACTATCATCTATATTTACCATCTATTAATCAATTCACTGTTCACACAAAATTCACTGTTGTGTTTTCAAATCAAATAAAGACAGGTGGAAAAAATGACCAGTGATTATGGGTTTCATGAAAATCTCACCTGGACCAGAAATATGCCCAAGAAGTAGAAGTTAGCGATTCTTCTGAACTGCTCAAACAAATTCTTGGGAATAAAGTTCCAGAAGGTATACTGTGGGACAAAGTGACAGCAGAATTACTATCACACAGATTAAAATAGAAAAGGAAACACTGGCACATTACCATCCGGTCCCTCTGGCGAGAGAATTGGTGCTGCACAGCTTGATGAATACAGGCAAAGTGAAAGTGAATTTTTAACCCTTAAAAACATGGCCACAGATAAGATTACATGGTTGTCTAAATATGAAACAAAAGAACAGCATGGTGATAAAATATGTTATGGTTCTGACTCCGCTCACCTTGGAGGAGACGATGCGGTTGTCGGGGTAACGCTGAAGGATGTAGGCCTCAGCTCCCGGAGGAGGTTCTTTATGACCGATGTACACCGTCCGACTGTCCACCCAGATCTCCTCCCCTACACACTAAGGGAGAGAGAGATAAATGCATAGTTATAAATAGCAATACAGGTGGAGAGACAAAATGGGGTTAAAGCACTCTATTCTTGGTAATGTGTTTGCCTACAACGACTTCAGTCACTTCTTTAAACTAACAACTAAAGGATGAGTGTGTGTTTGTTGATGTGTGTGTGTGGGATCAGCTCTGAGTCACACAAGTGTAGATTTGTCATTCATTTAACTTTTCATTTCTTCCTTCA
Source organism: Etheostoma cragini (assembly GCF_013103735.1). Lineage (NCBI taxonomy): Eukaryota > Metazoa > Chordata > Actinopteri > Perciformes > Percidae > Etheostoma > Etheostoma cragini. The sequence continues at coordinate 11,087,201 of NC_048417.1, forward strand.
GGACCTCTCTGCGGTCTGCACTCCAAAAACACACTGTTGGTTTTACAGTCCGATGCCTTGATACAAAATAATGCACATTGGATCGTGTGTATTCAAACCTCCATCTCAGTTCATCTCTCATCTATAAGTAAGTAGTTCCCCGGGAACAAAGAGTGCATTCTGGGAGTTTTGTGCAGCACATATTTTTTTCAAGGTGTCCTTCAACAAACACTATAGTGGGAAGAGAGCTTTCCAAAATGAAACAAGAGTTAAGAGACCACGACATTCACCTGTTTGTTTCCATCTGGCTTTCTACATGACTCTTGATGTTTTGGCCTGAGAGCGCAGCGTGAACGTGGCTTTTGGCAAAGCAGCCCGCCTGACACGGCTCAAAGCAAAAGTGTTGAACATTAGCAAAAAGTTCTAGAACAAGCACTTCAGTGGAAGCAGCTTCACTGCTTAAAATGTCCTCAACATTTTTGCAGCTCATCGCTGCGTATGACCAAATCTTTTATCGTTCAGAGTTGCGATGTCTCCTCAGTAACCTTGTAAATTCAAAATACGTTTTAAAAGTTTACACTTACATACTACTATAAAATTAAGGTTACTGTAACTTTTCCTTATGAAATCTGCCATATAAAATATGTCAAAATAGCAAATCTCAAAAGCGGAAAGCTGGGAGTCCCCAATCTAAACTTATCCACAGTTATCAACAGGCGCTTGGCATTGGGATAAAAATAAACATTGAGCCAACAGTGTCAGCTGACTTGAGACCCCTCCAAAACATTAGGGGGGCAACATTACCCAGAGAGATACAGCGAAATGGAAAGAGAGGGATGTGGAAAGTGAGGCAGAAAAAGAGTAGCAGATTGAAGTGGAGCAAACAGCGGGAGAAGAAGACTGAGGAGGACAAAAGAACAAAATGACTTGCATTGAAACTGTGAAAAAAGGCAACGAGGGAGGAAAATGTGTTAAGAAAAAAGAGAAAGACTGACCAACAGGGAGAGAGGGAGACTAATGTCAAGTACAACAAAAAAAAAGCAGTAGATGTTGACCAGAAAGCCGCTGCACTAGTTATTTTGGTATAGGGTAACAGACCAAACCAGTTAAAAACACGCCCAATCCTTCATAGACATATAGACTGTCATGTTTACATGGTCTCAAAACACTGTGTCAATAGAAAGTCAAAAATAACTCCATGGCTCTGTTCCTCAAACATGGCTGAAATAATCCTGCCTGACATCATGTTAGCCAATTAAAATATCCTATTAATACGCAGCTTTAAATGCTGATTGTGGAAATTGTGATAGTTACACCAACATATTGATGATTTAACAATAATGTACATGTTTGCATGTAAAATCCTAATTTTAATCATCTAATCTAATCATCAGTGGAACATTGTTTTTTATTATTTAACATTTTGTGATTTGGCCTATATATTCGGCAAATATATAGACTGAAAATAAACATAATAAAGTATCAACAACAATAAGGTGCAATTAACCATTGTACATAATGCTAGAGATGTAAACAGGTTCACGTTGAGTGTCATACACAGACAGTAAATTCAAAATATGTTTTGTTTTTTTGGTCGGAAAAATGAATGAAGTGATCAGTTGCCGGTTAATTTTCTGTTAATTCACAAAATTGCTAAATCGATTTACAGTTCATTACTGGTCCTTATTAATATCATGATTACAAGACAGCATATCCACCACATTCCACTTCTGTTTTCAAACATTTTCCTGCTAAACCCACAATTCCCCAATTTGTCTCGTCATATTTGTGTCATCAGTTTTTTATCCCTTTTGTTCCCTCCATCTCCTGGCAGTGTGTGTCACGGAGAAAGACACAGAGAGATTGCGTTGTGGTTTGTAGTTATCTGTTCATTAATCCTCACTGATCCGTATCAACCTCCGGTCCACTGTTCCCTCTTCACTCCACTGCTCCATCAGACAAAGTGGCTGGCTGGTTAGTTGTGGGATGTGGAGGCTTTGTCTTTATTAACAACACTGAAACAGCCTCCTAGTAGAGAGGCAGGTCTTACATAACCATCAATCATCAACAAATACAAGATGGATTTGATAACAGTAACAATTCCACCACTGCAAGTTCTCCTTTCATGTTTCTAGTGGTGCAGAGTGTCGGGAAGACGGTTTTAAACTATAGTTTCAACATTAGAGAACAGAAACAGGTCTGCTATTTTTAAGGTTTAAAAAAGCCCAGCAGTCTCTATAGTTCTGGAATTTTCCTCTGGCTTTCTATCTTAGCACTTTGCAGGACTATGGACCTTTATATTTTCATTGTGGGAAAGCAACCCCTTACCCTGGCAGGGCCATGATCTATCCCCATGGTGTTGCTCCTTTCTCCCACAGAGATGTAATAAAAGGTACACATCATTAACCGGCCTGATTAAATAGCTGTGTCTCATCAATCCTCCACTGCAGAAGCACACAGCATGTTGCGCAGGTATCCCTCATTAACTCAATTTCTCTGATTGAGCTCTTCCTTTATGAACTTCCCATGTTAGCTATACAGGGAATGTTGGAATGTACAAACCCTGATTACACAACACCCATTTGCAGTATGTAAAAATCTAGCGCATAGATTATCAATTCCATGGTCAGTGTTATGGGAAAATATTAAATAATAATTGTAAAAAAAAATAAAGTTAAAGCTGTAGCGGGTAGTTTCAAAAAACTGTAGGTGCATCCCCTTCTCCTCCTCCACACAGTTGCTAATAGCCAAGGAGGACACGGAGGGTTAAAAAAAACTTGATAAAGAGGCAATTATCTTCATTCGAGTTTCTGCGCAGGAAAGTCACCGTACGCTACAATCTTCTGAACATAGCCATACTGAGAAATACAGAGATTTATGTGGAGCTGACAGTCTGAATTAGCTTTGTAGCAACTCATTTTGCAATGGCTTGAATTTAATGGACGTTACACACTGAAGCTTTAATTGAGAGTACTTAACAAAATGAATGCATGAAAATTTCTGAAATACCTGGAGTTGGTTGCAGTAGCTCTTTATATTTTCCAACTTAGCCTATTTATAAGTGTTTATTAAGTGGATGTTTAAACATCAATAAATTACAATGGGTTACACCACACAAACTAGTTCTTGGAAATTACGTGTAAATTAGTTGTTGTTATATTATGCGCAATATCACGTTACAATATCACGACTCACCCTCGTTATTGCAATATATCAAAAGTGAAATATTTTGTTTAGTTTGTGGAGCAATGCGTCCCATCCGTTCGCTGTGGGGCTTAGTTGTGTTGGATTTAGGGCCTGCTTGGAACACTGTAATGGTCATATTTCATCGTCCAGTTACCTTCCCACTTACCCATGTAAGCGCACGTCAGCGCACGGGACCACTACGTGACAAACCTTGTGGAGCGTACCACGTGTGTGCATATTTAACAGAAAGACAGTGTAATTGAAGAAAGAGATAGAGACAACACAACAGAATGAACAAGAGAAGAGAAAGACAACTTGTGCCCTGTTATCTTTATTCAGTGTGCCAATGTGCTGCAATAGCAACAAACAAATTGCTCTCTCCCTCTCTCTTCCCCTTTTCACTATTCATACATCATGGTTGGTCCAAATACAGGAAATCTTGTGGCGGTTGCAGACATTTAACTATGGAATTCAACAGACTTAAACTTTTTGCTTAAATGTTTAAAAATATCAAAATAATATCGATACGACCATATTCAAAATCAATATCGCAATATCACATTTTATCAATATCGTGCAACCCTTCTACCAACTACTGCCAGATTTGGCTGCTACATAGCTACTTGCTCACGTTAGCTCCTTAACATATAACTGGTGGGTAAATTATAGGCTATAATATGAAATATATGCAGTATATATATATATATACATATATATATATATATATATATATATATATATATACACATAAACTGGAAAGATTTTCAATCACACAAATATACCTCCAATATGAAAAAAACATCACGCTCATAACATCAGGTTAAATGACTAGCTAAATAGCATTGGTTAGGTTAGCATCTTCAGGTATTTCCCACTCATTCTAAAAAAAATGGGCAGTTAAATTTGACATTGTTCGTTATATTTGGCAGTTATGTTCCAGCTTGTGATGCTACAGTGAGTTACAGCTTTTCAGTTACACATTACTAAAGTCTTTACTAGCAAAGACATTGCTAACATTTTTTTGTGCAATTCAATTTAATAAACCGCTAGTTTTCAACTAACTTAAGTAGTGTTACCTACAGTCATAATGAATTTAGGAATAGCTGGTGCAACCCAATGGTTAGAGCCCTGTCCTATTGATCTCATGGACCGTGTTTCTTTTACATTCAAATGAGAAAAAGTAGTTGCTAAGAAAAATTTTCCTGAGTAAATTAAATCAAGGGTATGAATATTGAAGTATTTCAATATTCCTATTACTACAAGCTATGAGATTGGTTGTTGCATTAAATAGAGATAAAAGGAGCCTTGGGACCTTGATCAGCTTGAAAGGAAGGAGGCTACGTGTTCAACATGCACTCCACTTCTACTCATTAATCATTAATCACCATAGCAACACAGTATATAGCAACAGACAGCTACGCTGTGTCTGTTCATAAGCAAAGCACCACATAAAGGCTTCCTTCAGTATAGACTGAAGATCAAAATTGTGGGATTTTCTCATTAGTTTAAAGCTGTGGAGCTCGATTTGAAAGAGATTATTAGGCTTAAAAAAAGTGAAGTATTACTTTTCCAGACAATAGCCTTGAAATCTTTTTTGTTCTTATATTTGGTTCTGCTAGGACTTTTTGGACTATATTCTCTGTGGACAACCCCTTTTTTGGAACAAAGCACTGAAAGGATGAAAAGAGTGAACATCAAAAGCAGCAGTGAGGACAAAACTAATGAAGTAAGGAGAGGGAACATAGCTGACGGGAGTAGTGCCATTAGTGACAGTTATAATAACTTCTTGAACAATATTTTGGTATTGCTACGCAGGTGCAGACAGAAAACACACATGTACCCCTATTCTGGTTTGGAAAATTGAAAAGAAATATCGACCTTTAGCCTCCACATACTGCCTCAACTGCTGACATTGATGACACAAATAACTATATACCAGCAATAATATCAAAGGATGAATATAGGAAGATTACAATAAAATGACAACATTTGTATTCGGTTGTTGCCCCAGCCTCCTCTCCTACTTGACTTGCTGTGATCCAACTGTTACATAAGTCTTTAATCCAGCTGTGCTACTTCTCTTGTCCCCTCTCTCTCTTCTCTCCTTTTCTCCTGCCACTGTAATCAGAATCCTGCATTTAACACCGAAAACATCCCAATACAAGCTTAAAAATAGTCCTATAATCAAATAACTGCGTCCAGACTACAGTGTGCTGCAGGAGAGCAAATAATGTTTTCTTTGATATACAGACGGGCAAGCAGGCAAAGCTTTGTCCAAACACAAATCCTGTGTGTTTATGTCACCTACAGTCTCTGTCTCCCCGCCAGGGCCCCGTCTCTGAGGGGAGCAACGTCCAGGAATAGATTGCCCTTAACCGTTTGTAGCAGCTAATGTGGCAAACAGTAATCTAGCAGGTTGTGTTCTGCCTTTCAACACCAGCCAGGGGAATCAACGAGCTGTAAAGTTGCAAGAAACCTTTCTAAAGCCCTTTAGTACTCCGGGACTCTGCTGGCACCCATTTGATCAAAGGGACATTGCTGGCCTTTCTCTTTTATCTGCTGAGGTTGTGAGAGGTCTCCGCATGAATAACAGTCATATATTCATAGATAAGATGTAAAGGCGGGTGAGGATAGAGGGGGGACAAGGGTAAATCAAGCTAAGGAAAGGAAGAAGCAGTGGCGGATATAAATCAAACTGTTGTTATCACAAGAGGCTGCTGTGAAAGTGAAAAGGAAGACTTTAAAAATAAGAGAACATATTCAAGTCCCCACAAGATATCATACAGTTTATCTTTAAATATGACCGCCAGCATCCTACTTATCAAGCTCATGACCTCATGCAGCTTTGCACCAGTCTGAGGCATCACGCCACCGCTATTATTATTACCAGACGACAAAAAGGCACCAGAGACAAGGGAGTGGAGACAGTGGACACATATTACACGCACACACAGACACACACACAAACACACACACACACAGACACACACTATACTATACTATATATCTTATTGCATTTACGCTTAGCCATTCTTTTATGCCAACAGAGAAAAAAGTTAAACAGATTCAGGTTATTACGCAAAGAAATGTCCCATTTTAACTTCACACTGCAAAACACCATGACACCATATTTTTCTTCACAAAAACTATTTACTGAACTCTACAAGCTCAATTAACCAGCAATGTTTCTCAGTCAGAAAATCCAGAATACACTGCCTTCAGAAAATTACATTTCTTTCTCATATACAGTAAGTGCTTTACTGGATAGATCTAAATGACTGTCTAGACAGATGTTATGAAAATATTATTATCTCAAATAATAAACTGAATTTTAGTTTGAACTGATTTTATAGCAAAGCATCTGGAACTATGTCATTTAGCCATTCCTCTTTTTGTCTATAATACTTTTTAACTGGTCTACTGCCTAAAAAATGTTCATTGATTGTTCATCTGTTCAAGTTGTACATTTTCAAAAATGTAATGTCCGTACCATGGACAGTAATTGTAATTATTATCCAGTACATCATAACAGAAAAACCCCAAACTACATCAAGGACAAGTCAGAAATCAATGACATCGTGATAATCTGGGAAGAATATATGAAGTGAAAGACTTATAAACTTGGCCGGTGGAGTAAAGTGAATTCAATCAGAAGTACTTCCTTTTACGGTTGAAGAAGCTTTACTAATTCAGCTTTTTATGTATTGCAAAATTATGACAATATGGGAGGCTGGCTACATTTGGGCTGTGACCTTGCTGGGAGTTTAATGCTCTCTCTCTGTCCAAAGAAAAGGCTCAGGCGCCTTTTTCTATCACACATTAATCACCTTACATGATGTAATGTTTGTTCTTCTATGTAGCCTCAGTAAGGGAGCAGCTGTTTAGAATATGGCAGGGTTAATAGAGGGGGATTGAAAATTAATAGGAGGACCAGATTTACATCAACCGTCCCTTCATTTCTAAATCATTATCCGGATCATTTAATTAATGATTTATTCATATACTTCATAATAATGGCAGAGTGAGGATGCAAAGGGAAAAGGGTGAGAGATGAGCAGCATGTGCATTGACCCCATTCCTCCCTCTGCCCGTCCGCCCCCATCCGTGGATCTGATTTCCCCTGATATTAGACCTGCTGGAGCATCCGTCAAGCTCCACACACACGATCACCACATGCAAATACAGACACACACGAGCTCACTGGTACAAGTCTGATCAGCATACATTACAAAAGGAATGCACGCACACGCACACACACACACACACACACACACACACACACACACACACACAATGATCTTCACAGCACCTGAGCCAGTTTTAAGATCAGGCGAAAGGTTCTCAGACTGTGCATTGAAGATGTGCCAGAGGTGCCCAGTCTGATGAACATCAGCAGACCTGTCAGTTAGTTCCCACTAGAGTCTAGTGGGAACTAACTCTGACAGGTCTGCTGACTAGACACTTAAATCCCTAATTTAGCATCCCACCAACTAGCTGGTTCCTACTCTGGCTGGTTAGCAGAGACTGCTGAATGCACAAGCCTGTTCAGACCACACCAACCAGTGAGGCATTTACAGTTCATTCTCATCCACTTTGATATTAAGTGGACATGTCCTGCTAACAAACAGATCCCTGATGACAAATGATGACAAGGCATGGCTCTTTTTTTTTATACTGAAAGTGACAACTTTAAAGCTGCTCTAGTTTAACCAGCACAACTTATCAAATCGACCAGACTGGAGGCTGGTACAAGCAGGTGTACAATCCAGTGCTGCAGATTCCCAAGAAGGCCTGCCAGGTCTGTGGATTGGGATTTATTTCCCTGCAGACTATGGCACACTATGGCAACTGGAAGCCATGAGATAGTTAAGTATGCATGCATATTGTAGCTCTCTAAAGCAATGTATCGGGGCAAGTCAAGTTCATTTCTATTCTGCACATTCATCAGCCATCACTGCCTCTGTAGCCACTGGCACATTCCCCATTCAGTTCCGCAAAATGCATTGTATAGCTCACAGTCAATGGCCTGCCAAACCAGCCAGAGGGAAATGGTTATCATTGCAGATGAGCAATGTGTTCATCATCCTGCGCGTCCACGCTCAACCCTCTGAAGGCAGAGGTGTGCAGGGTAATTTTCAACACATACACTACTGTGCTGTAGAAAACATATCTACAATTACTTGATGAACTTGCAGTCACAGAGCTACAGTTGTGACAGTGTTGACAGACGGGGGCCCTTACGTATCTGCTGATGATGTTCCGGAGCTGGGTGAAATCCATCCTTCAGACAGCACTGGCGGCGACTAAACTGTGCAACGGAGACGTTCAGCACTCCTCGGATCTTCGTAAACGCTACCTAACGTGGATCTTCTCACCAGTATCCATCGTTCACCACCACCACCGCCGCCGCCACCGCCGCCACCGCCACCGCCGTGTCTGTGATAGCGAGGAGCAGCGGTCTCTCAGTCGGCTGTTCTGATTTTCATGGCATCCCTGTGAAGAGCCATGCAGCGACCAAGCGATTACAACAACCCACACGCACGCTGCCGGCTACATTTCAGAAGAAATTTCACCTCATGCAAACCTCCCAACCTCTGGATAGTCTTCTTGGTTACTCCTCGTTTGTTAAACAGTTTATTTGTTGTTGCAGGATACAGCCCCTCATAGACGCTCTGTTTTACAGCGGTGGTGGCCCTCGATGTAGCGGCAAAGCAAATAGTCCACAGCGCTCACCCGTCAGATGACTATACGGCGCATGCGCACTGTGATTATTCCTCACCTCTCCTGGAGTACTGAACAAAGCACCAATCAAAACTCATAGTAGTGTCCAAAACATCTGAGCAAAACTTAACAAGCCAAAACAACATACAGATAATGTCAATGTTTTTGGGGTTTGCCAATGTAATTGGGATTTTATAACACATACCTGGGATTACCAAAACCACAGCGTAAAATACTCTATGACAAGTAAAAGATCTTTATTGTCTTTTTTAATTACTGAAAGTACAGAGGTGTTATCAGCCAAATGTACAAGGTCAAAAGAGTACTCACTATGCAGGCAAGACCGCATTAGTGACATTATTCGATTAGTATTAGCCTACTGATGCATTAACATGTCAGGATCATTGTAATTCTGTAGCCTACTTTAGATGGCAGAGGTGGAGGTGATTCTACATGACTTGTGCTATATACTGCTGGTGGATTCATTTACCACATTACAATTTCATCACAAAAAAAGCATTATGAGAAGGAGGAAATCACAAAGATGTAAAACTCATGAGCCTGGTGAATTGTAAACATTCAATAGAACTACCAGCTACCAACTACCATAACAAACTAACCAGAACAAAAAAATCTAAAATATTATCAACAAAATTACTCCTAATAATGTTAAAAGACACAAAACCACAAGTCTACAGAGAGACATGCTAAGTTATTAGAAGAAGCAAACATTAAAGTCAAAGCTCACCATCTGTGTTATGTAAGAGAGCTCATTTTTAATGCAGCTACACAACAGCAATCCTGCCATTGATGTACTTGTTGAGACACAATCTGACTCACAAGAATATTACAAACACATATATGAGCAAATTAAAAATCTAATATTAGCTGCATTTCCATCTAGGGGGATCCTCTGGCTGCAGGGTGGCAGGGCGTGATGTCTGCCCCAGACATTTCATTTGCGGAGTTATGACTTTCAATTAGCACAGACACTATTAATAATGCACAGGGATCTAGCACTTGAAGCTCTGATCGACTAATGCTTGAGGCTGCTGTTTACCTCCCTCCAGACCCCAGGGCACTTAGTGTCTCATGTTGAGTCTGCCTCAGTGGACAGACTACAACATGCTCTTTGTTCATGGGTTTTGACAATTATATGCGTGTTGTGTTTTATGTTAGTCGTGTTGTGGAGATAGGAGAGCCTCTCGTTACCTTTTTACTTATTGGTCACACGTACAAACATCCCATTAGCAATCAAAGATAGTTTTTACAGTGCCACCACAGCAGATATAAGAATGCTTTAATAAAAACACCAGAAAAGAATCTTAAATCTCTGGCTGAATAATGTTCTCACCTCACATTCTAGAGTGCTTGCATGCTACAAACACTAAATAATAAAACTAACAGCAATGAATCTTTGTCTTAATCTAAATTCAAAAACATCAGATCATATACTTATATGATTGTATCTGATTTTCTTTTCCTTTGAAAGCAGCTGGCCTTGAATTGCTGCTCAGTTTGAAGCATAGGTAGATGTTTTCCGCTGGCTGACTATTACTGTTCCATATGAGTGGAGGAACTGGGTCATTGTTCATTCCTTCCTACTGTCTTCTGTGGGGCAGTGGGTTACTTTCCTCATGTTGCCATCAGTTCTGCGGAGGAAGAATCTGCCATCTGCATAGCTGGAGTAGTTTTTCACATTAATACAACATAGTAATGAGTGTTAAGGTGGTAATCAAGACATGGGAAATCACTTTACAAATAGATTTAGCCCGGCATTTCTTTTAGACATGTGGATATAATCCCAGGTGCCTCAAAACCCCAAAGGTTCACTGCATGTGAATTGGTTTTGGTAATTTGATTATTAACTACAATTGATTACAAATTACTATTCATTTTGTCTTATTTTTCCCCTGTATCTTTTAGTTAATAATGTGCTCACATGATGCATATCATTTCAATCAAAAACCAATATGTGACACACAGGAAAGTTGGGACCAGTTTGTAGTATTCCAATGTTGGAGTACTTGTTGGAATGTAGGTGTTGGAGCATATAAGGGTCCATACATAGTCTGCTGTGTACTGGGAACGTGGGTGCACACACTATGCGCATAGGGCACCAGAAGGAGGGGTTGATAAGGGCCGGAGACATTGTATATAGTCTATTGCCTACAATAGACATAGCTGATAAATGAAATGAGCATCATTAAAGTGCAAAAGCTTTTAAATGGTATTTCAAATCAATAAAACATATGTGCTTACTTAAGATTGCTAATTTACTTAAAGGTCCCATGACATGGTGCACTTCGGATGCTTTTATATAGACCATGGTGGTCCCCTAATACTGTATTTGAAGTCACTTTCCCAAAACTTAGCCTTGGTGCAGAATTACAGATGAGCTTTCCTTAGTATGTGCAATTCCTGAGCAGTGTTGGCAGTAATGCGTTGCAAAAGCAATGCAATTACAGTGATGTATTCCTTTTTGCTGTAACGTAGGAATGTAACATTGTAGCATTACTAATTAAATTTCGGTAATATTGTGCTGGTTACAATCTTAGTAACTTGCTTTACAACGCATTTTAACTCAACATTTAGATTATTATTTTATTTTTTTAAATAGAACAATAATAAGTAAATACCATTGCAATTTATCAGCCATGGAGAGTAACTATGGTAACTCTGCCTGTAGTGGAATGGCTTTGAATGACGACCAAAAACGCTTGTCTTTCACTGTGACCATTTACTGTTCATTATGTTACAGTTTACAAACAACAAAGTGAGCAGATGGACATGTTTTGCATCCAGCATCTCACGTTCATCTCAGTAAGCTAGCAACAGTACCCAACAGAAACTTTCTGTGTAGGCTGCTTCAAAATAAATGCACTTCCTATGACGGTAAAACTAAATTAGTGTTAAACAAATAAGGTTGTGTACCTTTTCACATATGAGCTGTTAATCAAGTACTGTAAATAATGTAAATAGAGAGTTTTAATCACACTATGATTGACAATTATCTATAGACTACCTTTAATTTTAAACTAAACAACATGAATTTCTCATTCAAGTGCTTTAAACAAACATTTTACAACAATGCCATACTTCAACTGTACTACAACTGTAAGGTAGTTTTAATAGAGTAATTCCTTTTCTCCTACTTGCCTATTGTACATTTTAATTGCATTTTTTATAGCTTTAGTTACTTTGCATAATCATATACATTTTACAAATTATAATGAATAAACTACGATGTGTTAAAGAGGAGACTTTGAGAAGGTGGAGGCTGGGGGTGTGGCATTGTCCAACTGCCACTTTGCTCGTTTGAAAGCCATGATGTTTCTTTCTCATGGGTGGGCCAAATTCTCTGGGCAGGCAAAGCAGACAAAAGGGAGGTTACCTTGCCCCTTATGAGGTCATAAAGGCTAACGTTGCCTCCCAGATCCAGATTGGCCCATCTGAGCTTTCGTTTTCTTAAAGGCAGAGTGGGATACCCAGGGCTCGGTCTACACCTATCGCCATATCTAGCCACTGGGGGACCATAGGCAGGCTCACTCATAACCCATGTTAATGTTAAAAAAAATAAAAAAATAAAATGTAATTTTCATGCCATGGGACTTTTGAAATTACTGGATATGTTGTTCAAAGATCATAATTAGTCATAATTTTAAAAACAGAACTTGAGACAGTATAGAAATCCAACTGATGTCTAAATACTGGCTTGTTGTCTATTAGCTAAAACCTCAAACTGCTTTCCAGTGATGTTTTTCAGTGGTGAACTGGTTTTCAGCATCATTTGTTCATGTGTAGTTTGATCATTACAGCTCTTGTTGCAGCGCGATCAGCTGACTCTGTACTATTGTCAGCACAATCAGCGGATCCTATTATGCTGTAGATTTGAATTTATCCCTGTGTCAACTTACTGGCTGTGGAAAATAAAGAATATGGGGCATGGGACGAGGTTTGTGATCGGCAAATATTACTGCAAGGGATCTATAGATATTCTTCAAATGCCTTGAGTATAAAATGCTAGAGAGATGACTGCAGTGCTATCATTATATTATATACAAAGAGATTATTGTGTTTGTGGTGCCTGGCTTGTAAACATAATTCATGTCTATCGATGAATTGGGAATTAGTTTGATTAATATTAGTTTGAACTGGCCAGACATCAGTTGTTGGGCACAACAAGTTGTAGGGATATTTTTGTATAACTGATTGGACATTTACAACATGTTCCCTAGCAACAGGCTAATAACAAACCAAAGTAAAGTCTAAAACATATGAATACATACTATAGACTGTATGTATATTAATTAATATTAACGGTCTATGACACATACAGACAAATGCTTCAGGATATTGTGGTTGCTGTTTCTGAATAGTGGGCTTAAAGTAAAACAGAAAACTTGAAAAAGCAAATGTATACTTTTTTGAGTAACTTTACTCTTAAAAATTCTAACTCATTGGGTTCCCTGGTCATTCATTAACCTTCATAAATATGTATATGTGTATATTACTGGCCCTTTGTTTGTTTGATCTTACTTCAATTGTGAATATATCTACAAGAATCTGAATCCAGTTGTTATTTAAATAAAATTAGGACTGCCTCAGTTAATTTAATTAATTTGCATCATGAGCTTGAAAATGAACTGAAGGTTTATCACAAATTTAGAGACCTTATTTGATAGCAGCTTGTGTGCAATTATGAAATAAACTCAGGTATGTGGTGCCATCTAGTGGTCGGTACCCCAAAACACAATAGTTGCAACATCAGATCTCCTCCACAGCCCTGTCGGTGTTGATTCAGGCAATTTGGCAGCTAATTAATTGCTTTGATTAATTGTAATTGCAATATCTTTAAAACATGAGTTCACCCTGTATCATGGGTTCACCCTGTATCAAGGGGGAACAAATTAACAGAAGGTAACAATTACGCCTGTGGTGTTTTTTTTATTTTGTTTTGTATTTATTCATGAAGCTTCAACAGATTTGTTGTTACTTGACTGAATGAGTTTTTGAGTGTGTTTGGTGACTGTTTGAGTGATTTAGTTGTTGAATGAGTGAATGTTCATTTCAGTGAACCAGCTTTACAGGCTCATGTGTGACCTCCTGACTAATGTCAGAGGGGTTACTGAATGTAGCTTAACACAGCTTGTGAGACTGAGGTTGTGTGAGTAAGCATTGCACACACTGCACGACGCAGTCCCTCTCTGAGCAGAGATAATAGGTGTGTGTGTCTCTGGCGGTGCTGATGTGCGTCACATGCCTCCTCTCTCTATGCCCAGTCCGGGTGCCAGGAGAGGGGCTTAAACCTGCGTCTGGAGATGGGAGCTGTGGAGATCCCAGGGAGCGGATGCTTGGCACCGTGAAATAGGATTTGGGGAGGACCGAAGCAATGAAGCGAGCGGGAGAAGAGTAACTGCCAAGTCCTCTCTACGGATTTGATGCCCCCCTCCTCACCCCTTAAACATATTCCGTTTGTGCGCACACAAATACACACACACAAACACACACACACAGAAAAAGAGTAGGGAATTGTGGATGGAGAGGGAGAGAAAAGCAAAGCAAGGAGGGGAGTATACTAAGAAGAACAGTGTTTGGAGCAATAACACAGTGTAGTCAGAGAGACGGTGACCTGAACATGTGTTCCTCACCGTAACCAACTTATACAATTCACTAATCCTGCCAGGGCTTTTACCAGGTGCCCTGTGCCTGATCATGTGTGTGTGTGTGTGTGAGTGTGTTTCTGTATGCACGTTGCTAGATGATCCTCCATAAGTGACAGACAGACAGACAGAGGTTGACAAGAAACAGAGAGAAACAGGAAGGAGGAGGGGGGAAATAGATAGGCGGGGCTACTCACATGGCTGTCAAAAGGAGTGATTGATTTTCCGCCCCTTGTTATCGAGGCCAGCAGCCACCAGGACCCCTAATACCCCCCTGTCTGACACACACACACACACACACACACTATCAGCAGCTCAATACCCAGAAAATAGGTCTTTCTCTCTCTCTCTCTCTCTCTCTCTCTCTCTCTCTCTCTCTCTCTCTCTCTCTCTCTCTCTCTCTCTCTCTCTCTCTCTCTCTCTAGTCATAATAAATATCTAATCAGCATAGTTGGCTCTCATGGAGCAGAGAGTAGAAGAAAGGGAAAACACAGTTGGCTCAGTTTGCCTGTAGCTGACAGAGCACAAGAAATGGAAAACAAAAACAGTTACGAACCCGAGCACAGATGATTGAGGAGCTGAGATGATTCAGAAAAGCAAGATGGATGTATCTAAGTGTATGCTTCTGGGCATTTCTATTTCCGATCACATATTTCTGTTTTATCTCTGTGCTGAATTCTGATCTTAGGAAAGCACCAGACCGCAACATTGATAGTTTCTGAGCTAGACTGCGGTAAATGTTGTCCAACGAGAGGGAAATCAGCACATAGCAGAAGTGTGGTGACAGAAATTTCAAGGCACAACAGTGGAACCCCTCCTCACACTTCCGCTTTCTCTCCCAGCCTTCCCTTTTCTTTCCTTTTCTTGCCTCTTGTTCCATGCCCTCTCCAACCCCCTCTTGAATGATTTCATCTTTTTTTCAAATTTCCACAAAGGACTTGTGCAATTTTGCCATTACTCATATTATTGCTGGTGGCTGCAAACCGAGTCTTGGCTTCATTCCTGAGGGGTAATTGGAAACTGCAGGCATGAGAGGGCCCATTAGCATACACAAGCCTTGCACAGCTTACTGCTTCAGCCCTAATGGCAGCATGAAAAATACATCTATCACACTAATGCTTAAGAGATGGACGTGTACTGTGGTTAGACCACTGAGACCAGTCATAAAAATGTGATATCCTGTGGTGTAAGAGAGCATGTGCATACTTTTCCCAAAGTGTGTCTCTGCATGTTTGTGTGTTTACCTGAGGCATAGAAAGAAGAGTGGAGCTAAACAAAGTATCACATAGTGTCAATATACAGTAGAGAAAATGCATGTGTAGATCATATGCCAAGTGGACGGAATTTGTTTATGTCAGGCCGGTTCTGATCATTAATCTTAGTCTTCTTGATCTTAATAAATCTGTCTATGTGGTCTGCACCATGCCAAAAATATGAGTTGTACCATGCTGGTTGAGACTAGCAGTTGTTACAGACTGACACATTTTTATTTTGCACAGTGCTCTGCCCTTATTAACAGCTGCAGGTTTCAGAGGATTCAGGTGTGGGGATGAATGATTTCAACCAGTGAGACAATATCAAGTTGCAGGTCTTGTGAGGGATCATTACCAGTTTTGATTTTGGCCCCTAATATCTCTGGTCAGAGGTATTCCAGTACTACTTTGACATGTATGATATGGAACTCAGTCCAGATCCAAAAAAAGCAGAATGTAATTTTCAAAATATTGTAGCAGTTCAGTATTAACATTAACATTATAGCTGAGAGATCATTTTGAATACTTTGGTGCAAATACACCTTTTCCTCAGTAAGTCACAGCCATTTATTGGATATTGTTGTATTGATTTGTACCCCAATGTCACAATTATAACAATTAAATTATATTTATATTATATTAACAATTATATTTTGGTCAGTATCACCCCTGAAAGTAAATATCAAAGTGTTATATATCATTAGAAAATAGGCTATGTAATCTGCCGATATACTGTGTGGAAGAGTGCAGACAATTTTCATTCCTCACTGCAATCACTAAAAACACTCACTCATGTCTTTTAAGGGATACATTTTACTAGTGTTTATTAAAAAAAAAAAACAGAATATAATGTGTTGAACTAAAATGTGTTTTACATTTTTCAATTCATGCATACATATACATAGCTTACTGCTGTCTAAATCCGGCTTCTATACCTATCCATGGAATACTATGACAGGGACAGAGGTTTTCTTACATTCTCTTATTGTAATTATTTTATACAGGGTGCTCTGTGTGTGAAATGAAACAATGCGATGTTTGGGACAACTTGTAACTTGATAAATTGTCATCTAAAACTGCCACATTAACCCTCCTTAAAAAAAAGATATCCCTTTTTCCTTCTTTGTGTATTGGGTTTCTGGGTGTGGATATGGGTGAGGTTAAAGCTCACACTTAAGCCATTGTGGTGCCACTTGTTACATTTTAACATTCCCTGTAAAAAAAATAAAAGTAGAGTTTTGGTAGGCTTTGTGAACAACCCATGATCGGTGTATTATTTAGAATCCCGAGACACTTTTTCAGATATTGTAGCCGTTTAGTTCAAAGATGCAAGTTAATACATGAAATTACTGACTTTGCATGTAGTAGGTTAATAGTTTTATTCAGTAGCTTCAATTAACAGAAAAGTCAATAAATATCCCATTTGTAAAAAATTTAACTTGCATATGTGATTTGTATTTACAAATTGTAATTCTTTTTTTTTTTTTTTTACCATGGGTAGAAAAGAATTTGGAACATTGTAGAACATAAATGCCTTCGACTTCTTTCAATAATGTGTGTTGAGAAATGATGATGGCTCAGATTAATAATTGAGGAGCAGAGCTCAGGTTATTATAATCACTGAAATCAGAAATATTGGAAACATACAAGTATGACAGAATCAGAAAACATTTCTGCATGTGTAAATAGACTGTTATTTATTTTAAAGGAAAGAAACAAGTGAGTGCTCACCCTACTTGTTTGTGAATACTGCAGAACCTATACAGTTTTGGCAGCTTAACTGCTATATGTTACTCTGTTGTGATGTGTAATCATTTATAGCATCTAATCAAGCCTGTCAAAGGAATCTATCTCGGGAATCAAGCCACCATCATAAGTTTCCTCTCTGTGTGTACCATTAACTTCTAAAATACTAGAACACTTTACGAGAATGAATCAACCTTTAAAATGCCACGAGTGTAAGGAATAAAAGAACAGCAGGGATATCAAATGATCAATTACTGTAATCATAATTATATTGTAGTGAAATCCAAATTGTCATAAGTAATCACAGGTATATCTGGACATCAAGAGTGCCACTGTGGCTTATGTTACTTAAAAAAGAGATGTTTAAAGCAGGGCAGCCAATTTCTTCCTAGGAGGGGAAATAATGACCCATTTGGACCCCACATAGTGTGCGCATAGGGTGTGTTCCCCTTCAGCTTCCTAACCTTAGTCGTGTGTTAAGACCACAACCACAAACACACACGCACGCACGCATGCACGCACACACAGCTGCAACATATGCCTTTCTATGTTGCACCCTACATCTACCCCTCTTCCACCTCAAGGTGTATTAATTTGATTTGCCAGAACGCTCCTCTTTTAGCCTGGCAATGCGCCGTGACGTGCTCCGCCTATCCAGGCTTTAAGCGTTAATCCACATCTCTTCACATGAACAGATAAGAAAGAAACAGATGCAATACGCACGATGAGGCCATCCTATGTGCTGTAGTGAGGAGAGATGTCTCCACATGCGTGGATCTTTTGGGTTTGGGGATATCCAATTCAAAGTATTGTAATGGAATTATGTTGTAGTGAAATTCAAATTGTCATAACTAATCACAGGCATATCTCGACATCAAGAGTTTGCCACTAAAGAAAGAGATGTCTACAGCATAGCGCGCGCGCGCACGCGCACACACGCACGCACGCACGCACGCACGCACGCACGCACGCACGCACGCACACACACACACACACACACACACACACACACACACACACACACACACACACACAGGGTCTTTCTGCAGTTTTTCTTGTCAATAGACCAATGCTGAAACAGCTTGTTGAACACTGACATTCATTGATTCCCCGACCCTGGCCACTTCTCCCTGCATTGGTCGTGACGTGAACAAGCCATCACTCCACTTCTTCAGCAAGGCAGTAGTCACCTCACAGAGCATGCCTGTGCACCTTCTTGATGCTAGCACATACTACTCCTGCTGCCGGTAACATAAAATGCATGACCAATGGGAATTTGCAAGAATTAAAACTTATATAGTTGTCTGAAAAAACGCCACCTGCTCTTGACTTCAGCAGTCATTTACCACGTGCAATGCAATGTATTTATTTCCTATTTATATATACATTTTATTCAGGCTTTCAAAATGGAATAGTCGCTTTACAGGATATAATCAGACAGATCTGAATTTCTCACACTGTGTTTCACTGTTCATTGCTGCCAAGAGGTTCTTGGTGGTATTACTATCTAGAGTTTTAGTCAAAATGTTCAATAAAAAAGAAAAACAGAATAATAATTTAACAATCATAACATAACATAACATAACATAACAATACACAACACAACACAACACAACACAACACATAACATAAGTGGCAAAGCACAACAATCTGGGCCCCAAATATATGCTGCCTCAGTGGGCCCCCTTACCTGTTTAACACATCCATAGTCACACCTGTATCATATTTATTGATCAATTAAGTTGAACATGTTTTCAAAAGTTGCTAACTCAGTCCATGGAGGTACTTAGAAGTAGCACAATCAAATATTAAAAACTTAAACGCACAATTGAAATATGTACAAGGTAGCCCCTGTTTAAAAACTGAAAACACAGTATTTAAACCTGGTATTACTCTTAATACAGGAACTCATATTAAAGTAGTGAAGTAAACTGATTGTATCTCCAACGGTATTACATGAGAAACATTACAAGCATTTTGAAATTGTTGTATAATACTTATACAAGAGGGGAGGGAAGAATAGATTTCAGTCTGGCGCCTATCAAACACTGCTTAATCCAATTTTAGCTGAAAGCCTGAGCATGTGTCTTATTTTAGACCAGTTATTGAACATTTTCCTTTTTTAGTATACAAACCAAATAAGAAATACAAACAATGATACACTGCACCGTTTCACAGAAACAGGTAAAACAGCAAAGATTCCAATATGCCCAGGTAAGATGTCTGAGGTTACATACACAGCTATAAAAAACAAAATATGAAAAACACTACCTTTACTATAGTAAAACTGCGTTCTTACGCCATGGAAACATCAAATTCATTATTATTTAGAGATGATGCAGACATCCAATGCAATGAATAAAACTTGCAACATGATGCTAGGGAGAGCCAGGATTAGTCACACTATTCTTTATTACTGTTATGAACCTTAAGTTTTTTCCCCAGTAATCCCATAAATTACTAGAGACGAAATACTACATTGAAGCAAACTGCTAACATTCATTCCTTCTTGTTTACCTTACGTGAAAATTGGTACATTACATAAAATCTACATACTTTCTTAAAAGAAACTATTCAACACATATTGTACAAACAACAGTGGGCACAACTGGAGCAATCCACAGGAAGTTTTATAATATCAGTTTTTCTTATACCTGTGAGAATGTACCTGTAGAATGTGTCTGCATTACCGTCTATGTTCAGTAAGTGTACAACAGTACCTCTAACGTGTCAAACCTTACAGCCACAGTAATACAGTAGATGTTGTCTTTGGAAAAAAGAGACAGCAGGCAAGTGTCTGCTCAGAACCTGGCTTGGCTTTGACCAAAGTTTGGAGGGGGTGTTTTTCACTATGAGACAAAATAAGACAAAACGTTTCTTCATGTGTATTCAGTTCTTGGCATCTATATAGTTACATGGTAGCACTAGAGACATAGCAAACTAGTGGCAGGCAGTGTTTGTGTTGTCTAGTTTTATTAAATGTTTAAAAAGTGTGTGGATCTTCTTTTGTGTGTGTGTGTGTGTGTGCATGTATTTGTGTGCATGTTGTTTTTTCTTTGCAGGAGGTCAGAACACTACTGTGCTGACTGACTGTGAAGGATTATTATGGGATTAGGAGTGTCTTGGTTACCACAGTGAGATGATAATGACAGTGGCTGTCCTCTGATCTCTACAGGGATAGCAGCGTCAATCAAACTGGAGACACTCAGAGATGAGAGGGAACACTGCTGTGAGCGTGAACACGTGTACGATATTTTCTATACATGTGTTGATGTTGTGTTTGAATCAGTTGTCAGATAGAGGGGAGAAAAGAAAGTGTTTTTTTTAAATCTAACTAGCCAGCAGATGAGTGAATTTATGTTTTATGGAAATAAAATATGGCCCTCACCTCCCTTCCTGCCTCCATATGGTCCCTGTGGAGAGAGGGTGATTATCTGGCCCATCTGAGACAGGGAACCTGAGAGTGTTGATGTTGGGTGGGCAGTACGGTGCCACGCCAAACCTCCTGTCCCCAGGAGCCTGAATACGATCCCCTTTACCTGCCCCCTGTCTCTAGTCCTCTCCCTCCCTCCTCCACTCTACCACTGGCTAGACTTACTGCAACCCCCCCCCCCATCCTCCTCCTCCTACCACCCCTGTCTCCACCCTGGGATAGACTTTCTTCCACCTGACAAGGCTTGGCCTGGATTACTGGAATACCCAGGTAAGTCAACTGAAGAAGGTGTCAAGTGCATGCATGTGTTTGTATGTGAGGCCGAGAAGAAGAGAGTGAACGAAAGAGAGGATAGTCTGTAATGCTTAGCAACCTATCCGGAGCAAAACAGCAAACACAAGGCACAAAATGGTCGTTGGGAACTTGGCAGGGCACTCTGTTCCAAAGTTCTCTTTAGTAATCCCATGAATAAATAACCAGGGGTCACCAGCTCTGTTAATAAAGTCTTCCTCGTTTTGATTTTCAATCTTCTCTCCTTCCTTTCTCTCCCTCTCTCTCACTCCATCTTTCCTGTCCCGCCTGCTAATTAGGCCAGGTCTTCGGTTTCCCTGTCATGTGTGATATGAGTTTATCAGAGCTGTCTGTCAGGCTGCAGGGGTCAGAGAGTGGTATGGTTGGACCAGACTGCAGCCTGAGCCACGGCACAAACTCAGCCATGAGAGAGAAGCAAACCAGCTGACAGATCAGAACTAAAAGAGATATGGTTTGTTTTTAAGCTCCTAGCATGCTAAAAGGCTCAGCCGAAGCAGAGAACTCATTATGGGGCTGCTTCATTATTACCACTACAATGCAAGTACCACTAGACCTACTATTTTATTCAAAGCTTAACTGAATAAAGCTAAAGATTATCTAGTGTTGTACGTGATGTGACACTAAATAAAAACACTTCAAAGTTTTCATAGAAAATTGCTGAGCACTTTCAGTGTTACTAGTGGACTAGTCTTTGAAAGAAAGAGGCTCAGTAAGAACTCAAAGGTTTGCTTTTATCTGTCAAAGGATTTTTAATTGTACGCCTTTGTTTCTTTTTCAAGCACTTTGTATTGAACAAAACGGGCATTATACAGTAAATAGTCGGTTTGGATTTGACCTTTTGCAGTTTTCTGTTTAAAAAACTAAGAAGATGATGACTGAAATCGAACTTTACTTCATCTTTCTGTTTTTATTTGAAAGTTTTATTCTCTATTCTCAGAAAGATTTCTATGAATAGATACCAGAGTATTTGGCCTTTCTGAAGGACCTCAAATACAGGTTGTTTCAACTATGTCTTTCTGTCTTGGAACAGTTTTGTAATTTTTTTATTGAAATATTTAGTTTTGTCTCATGCTTTAAGATGAATCATTCAGGAAACAGGAATATCACCAGTTTTAAATTTTCGACCACTGTAGAACAATGTCTGGACATAAGGACATTGGGCACAAAAAAATAATAAAAACCCAAATTAGTTATTTACAATGTTATATTTGTAACAATTTTCTTCCAGCATGTTTAAGGAGTCTAGCATCAAACATAGTTTACCTTAACTAGATTTGAACCGCATCTGAAAAAGGAAAAGGATTTCTTTCTCCTGCAGTTTGTTTTCTTTTTCGAGTGGAACAGTATTACTGCCTTACAACTTAAATTTGAACTGTATTTTCTTGTGCAGAATTTATTATGATATTATCATTTGTCCTGAAAAGGTTAATTCAATCTTTCTCATTTAAAATACCATGAGCAGTGTTGGATTTCTGATTCAGTTTAAATCTCTATTTCCATTCTACTGCTGCAGCACATTACTAGGATGCACTGCAGTGCATTCAAAAGAGGGCAGTGTAACCACACATGCAGGGTTGACTTGAGGCTTTCCTCTATTTTAGTATCCCTCTCTTACAATGTTACAATATACACCACATGTACATCTATTTTAGTTTCACTCTTCTATATTGCAACTCAAACATTTCAAGCAACCACTTATTTTTTGGTTTCAATTGATATTTGTCAAGATGAAATGGCTGGAGAGAGAAAGAGAGAGAGACGAAACAAAGTATGACTAATTTAATTTGTACAGACATTTCAACAGTCAGAGTGAAAAACCCAGTGGTCAAGCTGTGAGGAAAAAGCTGCACCTGATAATTGCTGCAACACCCACTGACCCCTGTGCAACGTGCATCAGCATACCCCGTGACTACATGTAAGAAAATTACTTCATACATAGTTAGTGCATTATTGTTTCAGTGATCGCAGAGAGGTTGCTTTTCCTGGCCCTGGGTGGCATCATTAACACAGTCTGGAGTAACACGTTTAAATCAGGTGGCATTGTCACAGGTGTAACTACTGCTGTTCATGCATGTGATTAATGTCCCCTTTTTTGATTAATTTCCTACATTGGCTGAGAAGCCGTCGCATTTGTGATTAATGAACCTGCATCCTAATATAATATAATGATGGTTTGGTACATGTTGCTTGTGTGTGTGTGAGTGTGTGTGTGTGTGTGTTTGTGTGTGTGTGTGTGTGTGTGTGTGTGTGTGTGTGTGTGTGTGTGTGTGTGTGTGTGCTTGCGTGCGTGCGAGTGCGTGTGTGTGTGTGTGTGTGTGTGTGTGTGTGTGTGTGTGTGTGTGTGTGTGTGTCTGCATATGTGTTCTCTCTATGACTGTTACCAGCATGCAGCATCCTTCAAATCCCAGTTCAGTCAATGGTCACATGCAAAGTTTAGGCTTGAGACAAAATCACACACAAACACTTGGAGTCTCCATGTCTTCAAAGCAGAGTCTGTCTCACTGTAGAGTCATGATAGGGGCGAAATATTGGGTTTTCTTGCAACAGTAAATCTCGGAGACAAAGGACCAGAAAACTGCATGTAAAGTTAGTGGCAGGCTAATACATAAATCCGCATAGACTGACGCAACTCTGCTCCCATGGGTCTAAGCTTCTATCTCTGCCTGAGGGCTGGGAAGGGTGTGACCAATATGCTGCAAACCAGAGCCTCACACTCTTTCTGTGAGGAGAAATGTGTCCAGCTTGGTTATGCTCACTGTTGACCTTTGGATGTCTATGTCAATATTCTCTATTTTTCCCTCTGAGGCTTCTTTCCTCTCTACCCCACCTTCCCCACCTCCCCGGTGGTGACAGAGACGGAGGAAACAAGGGTTTGTAATTAGCTGGTTGACCCCGGGGTTGGGTTGTGTGACCCTGGCAGCCGTGAAGCGCAGATCCAGCCTGATCAGATGAGTAGTTCTGAGGGATCAGTGGTTGAAAGACAGCCGCCTCCGCACCTCAGCCAACCCAGTCACATTAGCCAGTGCGCCCGAGACGGGCACAGTTACAGGAGCCCAGCTGCCGAGCCCAAACAGAGTCACAAACACCTGTCTGGGTAGAGTACAAACCTACAGACACAGGCTTTTCAACATCTACAGACACCGATGCGGCTGCAAAACACACCTGCCATCACTCAAGGAAAGGAGGAGGAGGAGGAGGTGGGGGGGCTGAGGGGTAACCTGACACAGGTAGGGGAAGGAGAGGGGAGGGAGGGGATGGGAGGGGAGGGAGGAGCAGTGCTGGCCCTTGGTCAAGTGCCTTGTATTCCACAAACAGGCTGCATCCAGTTACACTCTACCTGAGACGCAGAGCCCGAGGAGAGGATTCAAAGAAAAGCATGTGGACCTCCCTCCCTTTGGTTTTGCCTTTTTTGGCTAATGGAGATTTTACTTTTAGAAAATAAATTCTAGTTTATTCTCTGAGCATGTATCCAGGGATTTAGTGAAAATCAAGACATGCTCTATTGGCAAGAGTCAGTTTATGAATAATTGTGTTTTTTTTTCAACTGCAGAAATATTAAAAGCACAGCTTTGCCGTTACAGAGGTACCTACAAGCAGGTTGATAATTGGTAAATGTGGCTCCGCTGTCATTGCAGCCTCCACTGCTCAACTGCTCACTACACTAATTAAAAGCAGCGAGAAGGGAGAAAGGGAGAGAGTGTCATTAAGGACATGCTGGGAGACGTTCACCTGAGACGGCACAGTCACTGATGCTCCGGGCACATCAGTATGACCTGAACGCCGCCACTGTTTGAAGTTGTGACAGAGAGAAAGAAAGACAAAAAATGTCTGGATCCAAAACTACTGCCCCTTGGGGTAATAAAGAGATAGAAATAAATATAGAGGAGAGAGCACATGAAAAGAGAGCGAGGAGATGGAGCTATGTAGAGAGACAGGGCAAAGGAAAATTCTGTAGATTGAGAGAAAAAGAAGGAAAGAGGACAAATTGAAAGAGTATAGGGGAGAGTCTCTTCTGCGTTGTCTGTGTGAAAGTTGAGGCCTCCTCTTAAGGATACTTATTTAGTCTCACTTTCCTTTCTCAGCCCTCATTCATTTCTACCTCTTTACCTCTCTCAAGTCATCATGTTTACACAAGCTGTTACTGCCATTTCCCTGTTGTCTAACCCACTGCTGTTTTTCCTCCTTCCCCTATTTCTTTGTCTTTTTCCTGCTAGTTGGAAATCTGCAAGGCTTGCTCATCGGCGCCAGCCTCTGTTAATCCCCTCCCAAAGCACCTTAGCAACGCTAGGAATTTGGAGATGCTAAAAAAAAACACACAACGACAACGACAACAACTGTTCTTAACACTAGGCTCATATTGGCAAGAGTGGCCACATCTTGAGATGTGTGTGTGTTTTCCATAAGTAGTTCAGAACAATCTGGAAGGGTGTGATAACCAAGGATCTCTCAGGAGTGTGTGTGTGTGTGTGTGTATGCATCTTAATGTGTGTGTGTGTGTGCGCGCACGCACAGAGCGGGAGTGTATGTTTATGTGATATAGTTCCTATAACACCAACAACCTAGTAAATCACTGCATGTAGTCACCTGAGATACTCATTATCTAGTCCCTGTACATGTTCTGTCTGTGTCTGTTCACTGAGTCTGTACCTCAGCAAACACAACACACCGCTAGACTCGAGTCTCACAAGTGTTTGTCTTTGTGCGGCTGTGCGGCTTGTGGGGCTGGTTTTACATACCTGAACGAGTCAACCACACACCAAGAGGATGAGCAAGTGGACGAAATATAAATGATCACAGCAAGGGGTGAAACAACTAGCGTTATTAAGGGCCTAACTTTGAGATTAGCAAAATACCTTGATGACAAAAGAGTGAGGTCATCATAGCAATTATGTTGTTAAGTTATTTTTCATTTGTCGGCTTTTGTGGTATTCACACATTAACACAGATCACCCCCCACCTCTCTTTTTCTCTCTATTTAAAATTAATTACTTAGGGGCAATGGTAAAATAATTGAGGGCATATTTAGGCCTTGAAATTAATACATAGTTTAAATGTTAGAACTTTCCCATAACTTATCACTTTGAAGTGTTAATGTACTTCGCAAATTGGATGTGAAAAAAGACAGGAAGCACAATATTTTTTGTCTTAGGCAGCAATAAGATACAATATTGTGTTTAATATGTCATTTATAAGACAACAGTAAACCACACTGAACATTGTAAGTGTATAACAGAGACCTTGCTCACAAGATGACGTTAATCCATGAAGAAAAAATTACTAATAGTAGTTTCTTTTCTGAAAATTTAAAACAGAAATATACATGACATCTAGCTTCATGCACTAGAAAGATGTTAATTGACACCTAAGATGATATGCGAATAATACATATTTTCCTCTCAGCTTCTCTTGATAAAAGAGGTTTGTGTTTAAATGAAAATGACGAATGTTTTATACTGTTTTTGTACACTGACTGAGGCTTCTGTCTACTGACACTCTGATTCCTGGTGCCAGATCAGCACAGGTTTCTCATTGGGTTGGTCACATAGCTCATTAAATACACTCACTGCTGTAGAAATATTCATTACAGACATTTTGACGGATTTTACAAATCTGCAAATGCAGCGGGTTCTTGGAAAACATGCCAACTGAGGGACTAAGAGTATTAAGACAGAGAAGCTGGCTCCCGTGAAAGGGAACAGGAAAGGGGAGCAGGGTGTTTTTTTATTCTTTGCTGAGATGGGTGAAATATAGGGATGTGGTTGTTTATTGTTTCAAAAAAAAAATTTAACAGCTGATCTAAAGCAAAGCCACATAAGATAAAATAAATGTTCTCATGTTCTGAAATCAGACACTGCATTTAGGCACAACACATTAGGCAATAGGAGAAAGGGGTTGTGTAATTAAGGGGTTCAGCATCACATGGGAAAGAATGAATAGAGGAAATTTGGGGCTCTGACTGTCGCTGACATTTTCCTAAAGGTCTCTTTGCCCACAGCACCTATCTTCTAGTGCTTTTCGTAATGACGGCCTGCCAGCAGAGGAGACAAGGTGCTATCTGTTAATCACAGACCCCACAGTGATCCATGTCCACTGGTGATAGCCATGATGGACAGTTTGCTGGAAGAAAGAGACAGACAGAGAAAGAGGGAGATGGACAAAGAGAAGATATTGATTCGAAGGAATATCAAATGTCAAAAGTCAATAAATAAAGACACAGCGGAACAGAGTTAACAGATCTCTATAGTTTCATATGTTTTATAATATAACAAATGCAAAATATGTACATGCATTGTTTATATTCATAGAAAGAGACAGATATGGTTCAATTAGCTAAAAACTTTGCCAGTAGGTTATCAATTCTATTACAAATTACTCAAATTTATCCCACACTTTGAACAGCCTGAAAGCTGACAACAATCTAATAGCTCTGGAAACAAATTGCGTAGGGTTATAATCATTAAGAACAATTTATCTGTACCTCTCGGACATACGTATTGCTGTGACATACACATCTTTCACTTGATCCAATCTGACCTATCTTAATGACCCAGTTAGTTGATCACTTGACCCCACAGAGTTTAAAGGTCAGCAGGTTCAAAGAGCTATCAGCATGCAGCAGGCACCATAAACCTGCTGTTTCTTATTTGAACTCTTTGACCCCACATTAACCTCATTCTCTACTGCACCGAGAAAGCTCCCTTGCCCCAAAAGAGTAGAAATCCTTTACAGCATCTGGTGGGTACGCAAGTGTGCGAGCAAGTGATAAAAAAACACTGCAGGTGTGTTGAACACCACACTCTGTGGAGTGAATTGTCGAGTCAGTGAGAGTCAGTGAGAGCATAAGACTGTTTGTGAGCCGGTTGCAATGTGTCTAAGAACAAGAAATCTGTACTGTGGTACAGCGATGCTTTGAGGAAAATGCTAACCACAGCAAGCTAACATGATCACAATGAAAATACTAACATGCTAAACACGCATCCCATTATATGGGATGGATGGTAGAGATAGGATAGATTCACCTGTTAACATCTTGCATGCATATACAGTACGTCATCAAGACGTCCATGTCTGTTTGCATTTCAGGCACTTCATAGATTGGCAATTGTGTAACAACTTTGGTAGCAATCCGTCCAATAGTTTTTATTAATGTTCATTGCAAAAAAAATTTTCTAACCAAATGAGAGCCATGGTCCTTTCTGCCTGTAGTATAGCAAAATCAATAAATTTGTATTCTTGGAGTTTCAGATTCAGATTTGTTGGATACAGGTGAAGCAAAATCATCTTAAGAATCAAGTGGAATGTTGATAGACAAGATAAACATAGCTTTATTGATCACCTCCCTCCAGAATATTTTAATTTTGTCACACTCCCAGACACCGAGCATAAATGTTCCTTTAGCCTCATTGCATTTAAAACTATGGTCAGGTATATTACTGTTGTATTCATTCAATTTAAAAGGAGTTTAAATTAGAGTTTGCTGTTTTTTTCTGACATGCGTCACAGGAGAGATGAGCTGATTCGAGGATCGTTCTTGGAGTTATTTCACATAAAAACAAAGTTATCCTGCGACCTCTCATAACAACAACAATGGCGGACTACATTTTTGTGTTCCTGCTGGAGAAAATATTGAGCCTATTAGGGTTACTTGGGCAAAATATACTGTCTGTTTGAATACAACTTGCAAGCTTTACGCGTGTGCTCTGCCTCTTCTACTCTTGCAAGCGACAATACAAATTCTGGTGATGCAATTCTGACTCATGGTCTATTGTGCATGTCAAGTGAGGAACAGGAAGCCACTCCACGTAATTAACATTTTATTCTTAATGTCTACTTTTACTCATGGGCACCTTTAGTAGTCCGACCAGAGTTGTCAAATACCCCATAAGTTTGTATGTCTACATGAAATAAACTCTTTGAGGGAGCCACTCATGTTGAAAGAGAAAAAATAAATGTGTAAATACGTGGCCAAAGATCCTTCTTTCAAGCATACAAAACAGGAGGGTTGCAGAGGATACTTAAAACTTAGGGTGTGAACCCTCCTTGTGATTCGCTTGCCTCCGATGACCGGTATCAAAGTGTTTGACTGGCCTGAAAAAAGCACATGGGGACCCATGCTCCTGTGATATTTCTTCTGATTTACAGCCTACGATTTTTAATGGCTAATGACTGATTTTGTCTTTATAGAAGATTCTTTATTTGTGTACCTTTTCATGTCACATATTGTAAATTTATGTGAGCCCAACAAGGTAGTCTATTGCAGCTCATTCTCATGTGATCCATGCACCTTCATTATAATACTCTGGTGGGGGACAAGAGGTACCCTTGCTCTAGATATACTGATTACTCGTCCTTGGGGTCTTGTCTGATTGTCTGGCTGCTTGTGTTTCTTGCCCTGTTGGACTTATTTTTTTGCAACGTACCTGCATTCGGAGCTCTCATCAATTACTTTGATGAGTTCAATGTTAATAGAACTGATGACCAGAGCTACAAAAGTAAAAATCCAACTCCAGTTTTCCAAGCACACACGCTAGGAGCTGCAGCAATGTATACAAAAGATATGGGCAAAGTAGAATTTGAATGAAAGGATATGGTAAATAATCATTATCCTCTTAACCAGCCACATTAATTGTCTCATACCACTAATAAAGTTGTGCTAATCAGAGGAGGATATGGCAAAAATGGCACATCGAATGGAGAGACATTTGGTTTTGGGAGAGTATCATTGTTATGCGGACGGTGCAGAGCACCAAGACCTAAAAAAACATCTGCAGCCAAAGGCAGATGGTGGCTTCTTCAGCTGAGTTTGTATTTGTGGAGATAATGGAAGTTCGATCATGTCATTCTGCTTTTGTTGCCAGTTTTATTTTGCAACACACAGTGATCTTAAATTGTATCTCCAGAATTTTGGTTATACAGTTGCTGACTCTCTTTTAGGCATCAATAAAAATAAATAAAAAAGAAATAATAGCAACAATATGTTTAAGCTGTTCACATCAATAATGGTGAAAAGAATGTTTAATTAATTCAAATAATTTACTTCAAATAACAAAAATTGGATTTTGAGAATAAAACACAAAACGCCATTTTTCCAGGTAGGTTGGAATGGAGGCCATGGCGCACACGATTAATGAGTCATGAGGCGTCTCCTGCATGAACTAATACTGCGCTATTAGCCACCAGGCTGATGTGAGGGAAGGCAAGTGGGGTTATTTGGTAGCACCCACATGATTAAAACCCACTGGATCCTTGTGCATGATGGCACTTCTTAAACTGGAGGCTGCAGATTTATCATATTATATTATCTATGCCCTCAGATGGCAGCAGGGATTTAAGTGACTGAAAGAGGTTTTCACAGATCAATACGGACTGCGATACTTACATTCCTGCTGATACCACATTTAAATTGTATATGTGATGCTATCTAAAAACAAAATTGTTTATTTTGTTTATAATTTCCTTTTGGTATTTAGTCTGCCCTTTTTGACAGAAGACTTACTTCACGTTCAGCGGAGAGACATCTGTTGTCAGTGCAATGTCAAAGACTCAATTACCACCTAGTCTGACTCACTCACTCATAAAGTCTGCCATTGGCCGTCTATTTCAGCTGGCATTGTCCTGCCCTTTCGCTGTCTCCAATATCTATTTTGCAAGGGCAGTGTTGCTGCATCTGTGGCATTACGCTGCCCAAGACAATTGTGATTGGTTTAAAGAAATAAAAAGAAACCAGAATGGGTTTCCACCTATCCCACAATGCTAAGTGGTCCAGCCAGACTTTTTTCCAGACTTTGTCAGCGCTGTTAAGATGACTGGCTGTATCAGACTAATCACCACAAAAAAACACAAAAAAGTTAAATGAAATTCCCACGTCTATGCACCTCTTCTCTCGCCTGTGTGCCATGTGCCATCTCTGCACCCAACACAAAAAATACCAACAGCATTTTAAGGGCAGAAAAATTCCACTTGTTGTTGTACTGCTTGCACTAGTTGTAGTGCTGCTATTAAAAGAAATCCCACTCTAAGAGCTACTTACCAATAGCCCCTAAAACACAGCTACCATCTAAAGCCATCTTTGGTTAAACTGGTGTGTATACTACTGATTTTTATTTGCTTAATATGTTCAACTGCGGAATTTCACAAACCTTTTCAGAAATTGTAACCTTCCTCTGCCCCCTAGAAGTCATAGAAGCTTGGGGTGGATGGTTTGGCATATAAAACACACAACTCGGACACTGAAAGCCATTCAAAACGTCTGACTCTGACATTGGAGACTGCTGTTCCTCCTCGTACCGACTGCCAACATTGGTTTCTTTTACACATGATCTTTACCTAATCTTAACCAAGTTGTTTATGGTTGCCTATACTTAAACAATAGTATGTTCCTGCGGTACCGGAGGCCGCATGTACAGGACCGAATTTACATGACCGCATTTTCAGGACCTTAGTTTTTGGATTTACTCCAGCTCCGTACCGGAGGCTGCGTTTTCAGGGTCGCATTTCTAGGACCCTAGTTTCTCAATGGTTAAAAGGTTAATTGCACCAAAACTTTGAACTTTATGTTCAAATCTAACATATAAAAAGGTTTTTCCACCCAGAGACTACTTTCGGTCTTGCAATTCGACTTGGTTGCTTAGAGTTGCATGTTGGGCAATTTATGTAATTAGCATACTATCAGGTAAAATAAAGATGTATTTTTTTAAATGTATTTAAATTGAGAACAATATATTAAACACATGTCAGAACACCCCCCCCCCCGCCCCCAACAAAGAAGAAAAGCGAGCAAATAAGTCAAAAGGTTTTTAATTTTGGCAATTTCCACATGAAACACAGACAAACAGGAGAATGATAGTTTTAGTTATTTCTTGTCTGCCGTCTGTTCTTCACATACTTGAACACTTTAGAGTCTCAATGATTCCTGCAAGAGAGAGCGAGAGAGATGAAAGAAAACAATAGAAATTACTTTTTATATACATTTCACTTTTCCTCACCCTTCCATATCAAAACCCACATTATGAAAAAGATAAGAGTACTACCTTTTAATTGAGTGGTCTTCCTTCTTTTTTCATTTGTTTTCCATTTGTCTGCAGAATTCCTCCACTTCCCTGAACTACTAATTGGACAAAAATAGCTTACACTTAAAAAATATGCATCCACTACTTATACTAGTAAATAGTTGATAAAAATTGCATGGCATTGTGTAAAAAAACTGAAATACCTGTGATGTTAAAGTGTCCTTGGCATAACATTAAACAAGTCATGTACATTAAAGACAGTGAAGACCAATCTTAAGGACAGGCATTTCTATCTTTTGAAGTAAGGTGCTGGCTAAGGTTAATTATTATAGTCATGCAGTTATAATACAGTTGGGTTAACCAAAGGTAGCTAAATTAACAGCTTAAAAGCTAAAAGCGAGCAAGCTAACAATGATTGTAATGTTAGGAAGTTTAAGAAAATTATTGTTTACGTTAGTTAACTCACTCACACTCACAAACTTTACTTTACTGCCCAATTCAATACAGCGACGGTTTTCGCAGTAACATTAAACAAATAAAAATAACGTCATTTCACAATCAGTAGCTAATGTTACTCACACTTGGCTTGACGTGCTCGTCTTCCATTTTTGGTGGAAATGCAGTCCATGTCGCGTCGTTACGTATCCCACTCGCTTTCTTTGCAAGACCAGTCCTCTAGTTAGGGTCCTAGAATTGAGATCCTGAAAATGTGGTCCTGAAAGTACCGCCTCTGGTGCTGCAGCTATTTGCTACTCCACTTAAAGCTGCATAAATACAAATGTGGCCACTTGGGGGCAGTGGAACAAGCAAAACACAACATGTTTTCACCTTATTAAATGGTTTATAAGTTTAGCAAACTTTTGCCTGTTGCCTGAGGAGAAACATTTGGCTCTTTAGCTGCTAAATACCCCACTGTGGAGTTCCAGCTATAGTCGCTACATTAGTCCGTCTGCTGTCAGATGCTGGACAAGTAGTGTACCAACTGGTTTGATGAAA
Organism: Etheostoma cragini; assembly: GCF_013103735.1. NCBI lineage: Eukaryota > Metazoa > Chordata > Actinopteri > Perciformes > Percidae > Etheostoma > Etheostoma cragini. Next base: position 11,120,499 of record NC_048417.1, read on the forward strand.
AACTTCCTGCTGGGGCTAGATATAAAGTTAGTGAGAGTTAGTAGGCATGCCAAACAAAATAGTTAGTTTAAATAGGCAAATTGGGGCGCCCAGATGGCTCGGTCGGTAGAGTGGGCGCCCGTGTGTAGAGGGTTGTTCCTCAACGCGGTGGACCAGGGTTTGACTCCGACCTGCGGCCCTTTTCTGTATGTCATTCCCCGTCTCTCTCCCCTTTCATGACTCCTGCTGTCCTATCCAGATAAAGGCTGAAAATGCCCACAAAATAAAATAAAATAAAAAATAGCCAAATTGGCGGGATAGAGATGAGAGAAACCTCAATTTGATTAACACAGTTATTTGATCAGCTTCTTCCTATATGTTGATCAGCGCAGCTTTAACCATTCTTGAACACAGAGGTGGCAAATCAAAACTATGAATATTTGTAAGACATGAGGGTTGTTTTGGAAAGCAATGTAGCTCTGTTATGTTGTTCAGACTTGTTGAACACATACAAATGTTTTTCAAATATTAAGGGTAAAGCAAATTAAATTAAGTGAAACTTAGAAATATATCCAGTATGGACACTCTGACTAGTTTGCAGATTGAATATAAAAGCTGCTAATTTTCAGCAGATTTTTCAGAGCGTTTTTATTTCTCATAGCGGCGGCCTGGCTGAAGCTATACCACTGAGGACAACCCCTAAATTTCTCCAACATTTTCGGGAATCTGGAGGGTTAATTGACAGGAGCTTAATGTTGGGTTTTTGAGATTGTTATACTTTCAGACGAAGTGTCTTAAAAATCAAAACCTGTCAAAACTATTTTTCATAACATTCGTAGAAAAAAGCTTTGAAATATTTGGACCATACTAAAGTTTAATGAAAATGTAATTGAAAACTTAATAAATAATAAATAAAATTGTGTTTTTCAAATAGAGATATTTAATGGTTAGTTTTTATAAGTGGATGGGTTTGTGCTGGGGGACTTTGGACTCATGACCTCAGTAAAATCCTGGCTTCAGCCCTGACTGAGAGTCTCTTCTCTTTTCATTCAGTGGACAGTGAGGCCACTCAGTATGCTGCACCTAAACCCCCTAAACTTCCATCTTTTTCATTCTTTCCTTTCTCAAAAATCTCACCGATTCCTGTGGAGTGGCTGGTTTTGTGTGGTCCCAGCACTGTCCCGTTTTTATCACTTCCCTGACGGGTTACCCGGTCCCCCTCGCACCTGCGCTGCTCCCAGGTCCCTACAGGAATGCGCTGGGGCTTGTAATCGCCATTGTGGGGGCCATTGAGTTGTACGGCTGACTGAAACTTCCCAACCTCACAGCGCGCTGGCCGCTGAATGGGGCTCAGCGTGGGGCGGCTCTCCAAACCACGGCCGCTGCCAAATTCCTACAGTGGCGCTCCACAATCACTTCCACACAGACCCCGATATACCGCCAGACATGAGGGACGGGGAGGGGGGCGGTGGGACGGGGATGGGGTGGTGGTGAGTGTGTGTTGGGCATTGAGATGGAAAAGTCTACATTTAACTCCGAACAAAACGGCCCAAACGGCACAAACATCTTTTGACTTTTTGTCACTTTTCCATTAGTTGTTAAAGTGATTTAGGGTCAACAATAAACCAAACATATATTTTTCATTTTAATATCTCACCTTTTGTCAAAAAGGTCCAGTGCAGATGCTATTCCAACAACGGAGAAATCTGAAAAATAAAAAAGGGAAAATAAAAAAGCGTTTGAATGCGTGCCAAAGTTGGAAAATAAAGCAATTTCTCATAACTTTCAGGACAGTTGTGCTGCGTTTCGGTGCATTAGGTCTGTATGCCGGCATTCAGCGTGGTAGCTGTTGGTAGATAGTCAGCACTGCAGGATTAAGAGGCAGCAAGATTGTTAAACATGTCAACGTGTAATTGCACGATAAGACCCTTCCGAGGAATTCATTGGCCCAGTTGCTTTCTCTATTCCGCGCTAATCTCGCCCGGCACATTTGCTCTGTGCAATCTGTCTCCATAATCTTCTGTGACAGAGCGGGCGACGAGAGCAGCCTGCTTGGTAATTTTTTTAGGAAAGGGGGGTAGACGTGGAGAAAATATGCAGAGGCGTGATAAAGTGACGCTAATTATCCCCATTTAGGACAGGGAGTGCAAGGGATCGGGGCTTTACGAGCAACCGAGTGTGCGCTGGAGCTGATGGCCTCCTAGCACGGAATATATCGGTGGCTACAAGATAAGAGTATCGCACGGTGGAGAGATTTATTGGCCGGTCAGCTAAACACACGAACACGCGCACACAAGCAGACGCGCAACACAGACCTCCTGCAAAAGGAAAACATGTACACAAATACATGTGCACACACGCACACACGCTCACACACACACACACACACACACACACACACACACACACACACACACACACACACACACAGCTGCAACATATGCCTTTCTAGGTTGCACCCTACACCTAGCCCTCTTCCACCTCAAGGTGTAATTTATTCGGGTTAAATTTGCCAGAACGCTCCTCTTTTAGCCTGGCGATGCGCCGTGACGCGCTCCGCCTCTCCAGGTTTTAAGTGTTAATCCGCATCTCATATCAACAGATAAGATAGAAACTGATGCAGAACACACAGGCCATCCAATGCCTTACTACGCTACGCGCTGTAGTGCGGAGAGATGTCATAGATGCAGATCTTTTGAGTTTTGGAATTTAAACTAATATCCAGACATTGTTCCTCTGATTTTTATTCAACAGATTAATGCGCAGCCAGACGTTACACGCTTTACTTTGAGGCCTAACAGGTTTAATTGATATACCATGCAAGTCTTCATCAGTGTGAAAGAGACCCGTTAACTATGTATTTCAGATTAATTGATTTTTAAAAATGCCTAAGTAGGCATACATTTCGCTCATTTGCATGTGTATGGCTATTAGCATGTATCTATGGGGCCTACAGGCAATCATCATGTACATGTCAAAACCAGCTGCAGACCTGTCAAAAAAATGACGTCATTTTCTGAACATTTTTTTCAATATTTTAAGAGGATTCATAATCTGAACGACATGGGTATCTTTTTTTTCTTAAACACGTCTGATCCGCAATGAAGGTGGTTTTGAACAAAGGTACCAAAAGTCTCCTCAAATCAAACATAGAGCTTTGAAATTCTGATGAGTCATCAGTTATCCATAAACTTAACCTACTTGTCGCGAGCGTGCATGGCCAATGGGAAGTTTTAGTCCAGTCTGTGCAACAGTTAGCATGTATGGTTTGGTTTTTGCGTGTTGGGGATGTAGCCTATGTGCAATATATCTGGAATTATTCCATGCTCTGCTTTGTGCAGAGTGAAACTTAGTTTTATTTTTGGGAGACGTGGCACTAAGATTTGGCACCAAGATTTGTTTTCTTCTATTAAACTAACATATACCCCCCCCCCCCAGGCCCTTTTAATGTTGGCATCAAACATGAATTTATGGTTCAAGTCCCCATTTGGGCCTCAAGTATTTGTCTCGGTTCCCTTAAACTTCCCTGACTCTGTCAAATGTCACTCCGACCGCCTCACAGCTAATCTAAAATATGATGCAATAGGGATAAATAACTGTGTTTACAAATACTTTTAGTGATCGTGATTTATTATTATTGAACTCTATTCATTTGATTTGCATGATAACCAAACAACAGCAGAAAAAATTATGATTTTTTGGTGATTTTGAGGAGGTCATTGTTGATCATCACGGAGTTATCAATGTATTAATAAAGGTAGCCTACTATATCATGTGCCAGTTTTTTCCTCTCAAGTATAAACATTTTAAAGGCCGAAAGCCAGATATGGTGGATGATAAAAATGCCCCGAGGGCAGTGGATATAAAATAAATTAGTTCAAGTGAAAGATCACTAAAAATTGAATCTTCAGTTGTTGTTTTTGAATTAATCTTTTTATCACTAAAGTTTCCATTTATCGCTCTTCTTTACTTTCCCCGTCTAAGTCTCGAGTTTGATGACAAGTGTTCAGAACAGAAGCAGTGCTTCTCATTTTTGCTCAGTGCATCAAAAAGGACATTAATCTATATCATTATTTACTATTTTACTATTACGACTAAAAGAAAAGTCTAACATAAAACCATATTTAAAAAAAAAATCAATATAGCAAATTAATTGATGGCCTTTTGATAGGCTCTTTAAATTTTGTGGAAGAACAAATCTTAAAATCTAGTGTGATCTTATCAAAAAATGGAAATCTGTTAAAACTTTGATATTAGTTTAAAAATATAGAAATATACTCAATGATTAATAGAATAAGTATAAATTGGTTCAGTGAAAATGTGATTAAAAAATGCTATAAAATGTACAAAAGCAAATACAAGGGGAAATCAACACCTTTCCTTCCCGTTAATAAATGAGGTTGTTAATAAGACTAACAGGTGGTTTGTCATATAATGCATTCACGTGCTCTGTATATATTTAAATTTGTATAAAAAACAATGTAATGTGTAAGAAATAATTTTATATGAAAGGATAATGTGGGCCATCAACTTGGCATTCCTAAAATATTCATAACTAGAATATTGTTTAGCCTACACGCCACTGAAATAGAAGAGGTTTTTATAATTCATAAACACATTTCTTTTTACCCACATTAAAGTCTTGCCCATGAAACAACATCATCTTATCTAAATGGTTTCCTTGGAGGCCTACAGACTGGAACTTTTACGCACAATTACGCACAGACAATTAGGCAATAAGCTCGTGGGATCTGTGGTGTCAAAATTTAAACAGGTGGCTATTTTTCTTGAGAGGAGGCTTGATGATATCCTTGTGTCCTAACACGTGAAAACACTCCTGTAAAAAAATTGTGAAAATAATCAATCTAAGACCGTTGTCTTAAGAATCAAAGCAACATCTGGTGAAATTTATTCAATTTTTCTTCATTGCAATATCAGGGCTTTTCACTGGCAGAAAAGCACTTAAATTACAACAGCAGTTGCCCGTCATCCTTTGAAATATTAAAATTATTCACAATTTACAATAATTAGAGTGTTACAATAAAAAGAGATGATTTCCAAGAATTAAGACACAGGCTTCTACAAATGAACACAATGTTTAAAGAATGTGATTTCCCCATATCTTTTAAAGCACTTTCTTCAAATTATGACACGTTATCTCATTTTCAATAACTTACAAGAACTCCCAAAATTATGAGACAATTAAACCAAATACCCCCATGTGAAACTGGCGTAACCCTCAACTAAGACTGTGAAGTAAATGAGAAAAAGATGATAGCACAATAACCAATATCTCAGCATCATATTTGTTAGGCTATATAACTCCACTGGTGGCTATTAAAAAAACAAAAGCCGAGATGAATTTGCTATTTACCCTTCATTTACAATATCATAAACATTCTGTACAAAATGCAGGTAGTTCTCGGGACTGGGGTTATTTAGAAAAGAGGTAAATATTTGGTTATGTGTTCGTTTGCAGTTTTCAATTATTCTGTGAGTTCTAAATGTGTGTTAGAGGGACCGTCCCGTTCACTCCAGCCGTGGCGCTCTGGTAATGCTGCGGCAAGGCATGGAGTCTACTTTGCATTGACGGGTCCCCCGGCTCTCCGGTCGGTAAATACATGCTTATCATCTCTCTCAAGTCTCCGGGGCAAGGACCCCGTGAGTGTGTGCTGCTGACGGGAGGGCTTACACTCGGCTCCGACTTCACCAGCGACCCTAACGTCCCCATGGCAGCTGAGGAAGAGACGCCGGAGCCCTGGTGCTGTGTGTAGGTGATCCCACCGTAGCCGGAGGGAGAAGCGTTCATGTAGCCCTGAGAGTTCGAGATGGGGCTGTACTGCAGGGCTGTCATGTCGTAGCGGTGCATGGGCTGGGGGTTGTGTGAGTGATGGTGGTGTGAGTGGTGGTGGTGGTGCGCTCCGCTCCCCGGGTGCTGGCTGTAGGCTAGCTGAGCCTCCTGCATCATCGCTGCCGCCGCCGCGGCTGCAGCCACCTGCCCCGAGTACGCACCGTTCGCCCAGCCGTTCATGTGCGCGTAGCCGGAGCTGGCGGAGCCTCCGTGGCCCACGGGGCTCTCTAACCTCTGCCCGACCCCAGATGAATTCATTCCCACCCCTAAACCAACTCCACCGCCCCCACTGGGCCCAGAAAGCAGTCCACCGGCAAGGGAATATTTGTCCTTTTTCAGCAGCGTCTTGGTCTTCCGTCTTGGCCGGTACTTGTAATCCGGATGCTCCTTCATGTGCATAGCTCGCAACCGTTTCGCCTCGTCAATGAAAGGGCGCTTCTCAGCCTCGGACATCACTTTCCATTCGGCACCCAGCCGTTTGCTGATCTCTGAGTTGTGCATTTTGGGGTTCTCCTGTGCCATCTTTCTCCGCTGCCCACGGGACCAGACCATGAACGCGTTCATCGGTCTCTTCACCCGTTCCTGATTCGCTTTGGACCCGCTGTTCGGCCCTGTTTGCCCCGTGGTAGTGTTCGTTTGGGGACCAGGGGAATGGAGGTCAGTTTCCATCATCATGCTATACATTCACCTGATTTTAAACTTCACCACCAACAGAGAAAAAGTCTATTTGAAGATAGGCGCGCACAAGATCGGGTGCGCACTGGATGACTTGGTTGCAAAATTAAATATTCTAAACCCAAATCATTCAAATACGAGATAAAAATTAATCCGAAAAGGGATATAAAATGTTCTCCAACCAGTATTTCACCCTGTCTTCGCCTGGGTTGGTTCACATCCACTGTGATAGAATGCGCAATGAGCTACTTTCCCTGTCGGAGTTGAGAAGTTGGTTAAAGCGGCGGCCATATGATGCGCACTGACAGCGGTTAAATGAGCCACAAGCGGCCAATGAGACTCTAGCAGTAGAATGATTTGCATGGCGTTTGGTCAGGTGACTAGAGGACCATAGAGGAAGAACACACCGGAGGAGGAGGAGGAGAAGGAGGAGGCAGAAAGGAGGGTCAATCCCACAAATAGCAAGACATTTGCAGTTTTCAAACACGCTCCCAGAGACTTAAAGCTTTACAAAAAAAAAAAACTAAGATTTGTTAGCAGTGATGCAGCGGGGTGCAGATGGTTGCCGTATTTTGAAAATCACTTTGAAATTATTTTATATCAAGCAGCTTTTAAATTCACAGGCTTCAATAAAAGTCTGGGTAACATTATTGTTACGCTCCACTTTCTCTTTATGTTTGTGCTTGAAACTCAGAACATTTCCTCCCATCTTTATCGGGTTGTTCTCAAATACCGTGCGTCCTAAAAGCCTGTGCTCCACTGTATTTGTATGCACTAAGATTACACTACAGTCTGCCGAAATCAATTTAATATCAGACGACTTGATGCTCAACCAGCGCCTCAAAAAAGCTTTTTTTCCCAGACCACCATTCTCTCTCCCTCCCAGGTATGTAATTAAGATTTGTAGTAATGATAGGTGTGAGAGAGAGAAATAAATTACACACACTCAGTGCAGAAGATTATGTCAAATAGATTTGGTAAAAAAAAAAAAAAAAAAAAAACTTGGGTTAAGAGGAGAAGCCGCTGAGTATGGCTCGCCAAATAATGACGTGGGATTGCAGGGGCAAAGCATCGTTATCGCCGTCTGCTGGCGATGGTGAATGAGTCCTGGCCGTGCCTGTGTGCGTGCAGCTAAAGATTAAACGAAAGGCCACATGTAAATGGCTCTGCTGCTGTCATTTTAGTTTAGGACTTTTGACACATGGCTGATACATTTTAGGCCCCTTATTTCACACCAATCAAAAGTTCCGAGTTCGTAAACCGTGAGAAGGAACCGTTCTGTGTGTCTTCGAGTTGGCGCATATATTTTCCAGATTTCACAGCTGACCACCCCTGAAAAGCCCAATCAACCCCTAATAGAACGGGAAAAAACCACATACCACTTCCCGCGGCGAGACTAACGATTTAATCATTCTATCATTATATGCTGTTTTTATTTTTTAATTGGAGCTGAGATAGAGAGATCTGGTTAGGGGAACGAGGGAGTGGGATCACTCGGACAGATCCACGCGTCTTTGGTAATAGGGTTAACGGGATATCACAATGGTCAATAAACGTCTCCAGTGGTCCAGGCCATATGGCTTAAGGCCCGAGGAAGATGATAATATAATGAGGACACCCTCACAGGACGGTGAGCGCCAGTGACGCCATCGGATCAAAAAACAAATAAACAATCAAAAAGAAAAGAAAAACAATACTGACGGTGCACTGGCTTCTTAGAATAAATAGGCTACATGGAAATAACACTGATAGCCTAAACTGCCTCAATATTAATACTAGTAATTAGCACATGACAGCCACATTTATAACATGTTTTTTATATTTTAAAATGTAAAAGTAAGGATTCATATTGTATTGACCAAACCAAATATACCTCCAGTATTAAAAGCGAATATACACTGTATATGTGGCAACAAAATATATCTTCTACTTCATTGATCCCCTTATCTTAGGTCTAAGTTAATTCAAACAAAGACCCGTTGTCACAGCGTAGATTTAAGGCTCGATCAACAATGTTAATATAATAATATTAATATTAATTATTATTATTAGGCTACTATTTCTTACTGTCATTGTGGAGTGGATTTAGGATTGTAGAGGATTAGCCTTTACAGTGACACTGGGACCCCGTTGCCCCTGTTTACTCTCTCTCTCTGTCATCCCCCATCAGTCACTCCTCTTTTAACAAACCTCTTTTCAGTCCTCCTCGCTCCTTTGTGCACGGCCTCTGCAACAGGATGTGCGCACTGCGATGATGGTGCACAACTGGGGCCAAGGGTCAAATGAGTTATCCATGCCCCCCCCCCCCCCCCACACACACACACAGACACATAAATAAATAAATGAGAGAAAGATCGTTAATAAATAAAACGTCTCACAAATTGTGCGCAGCGACGAGCAAGTGTCATTGTGCATTTAAATCTCTGCAAACTCTTAAATCTTTTGCAAAGTAACCCGCAGGCACAAAAAAAGGAAAAACAAAACAAAAAGCCCAGACCTATTGTATCGGGGTTACCCTTAGAGCAGATAACCTAAGCCAGAACAACAATGTCCACGTGTGCGCGTCTTTATGTGTGTGAACACAAGTCAGAGCGCGTGGAAATTTATGAAAAAGTTGTGATCACCTGCTGATGACCTGCACATAAAATGAGCTTCGCATGGGGAAACCAATTGCGCTTCCTGAAAAGTACAAAAATCATGTAACTTTAATATTGCAACACCGAGCCGTGTAAAACGATTTACAATTGAATAATAACAATAATAATAATAATCATAATAATAATAACTCCATATTTTAAATCTGTAACAGATCTGTCTTGTTAATCCAGACCGACAGATACACACTCCCTTCAAACCAGATCAGTGGCCGAAAATGTCACCTCGGAAAATTAAACTGAATCAGTTAGAGAGCAACTGGTAGCACAGTGAATTACAGAACAGGGTGCTGTGTGCAGCCAAGCCCCGGTGCGTCTCACTTGTCCCCAAAATAAAACGACAGCGAGCAGCGAGAAACACACATTATCTGCATTGAATTGAATTGAGCAGCGCGCGGACGTTCCGAAATAAAGGTTGCCAATAAAAACACTTATTTCAGTATGAACAACCACTGATCAGAAAGCATGCACGTTTGCTTTTCCAATTCTGTTTTTCAGCATTAATACCACTACACGTTCAAACAAAAATAGACTTTACGTACAATAGATACATCAACAAATAACGCATCTACAGGTTAAATGCCTTTCTTGCGTATAATAGTCATATGCAAACTTACACATGTTCCCCTTGTTCCCTCTACTGCAGACCAAGTGGGCAGATTTCTCCCTCCATACTCCTAAAGCCGTCCTAAACCCTCCAAAGCCTCATGTAAGACGGCTACTCCCACTACAATCTGTCCGCTCGAGTGCCAAGGCCATCCATGCCCGGTGCCCAAACCCACCACTCAACACACACTGAGGGGCAGAGACAAGAAAAAAATGACATTTATTATACACTCGAAAAAGACAATTCCAAGTTATTGTTTCTCTCTGGAAAGGGGCTTGCTTCTAACATAATGAAGCGTCTTTTGTGTGGCACAGAACAATACAAAACAAGTATTCTAATAAATAGCCACATTTTTTTTGGCTCTCCAGGATGAATGGGCTGGAGCGGCGGGGTTTTGAAAGGCAGCTGTGCCGCATTCATAGAGGAGGGGCGAGGACTTAGGGAGGAGCCCCGCACCCCCTCGCCTCCTCCTGGATACTGACTCCCCCGCACCCCCTCGCCTCCTCCTGGATACTGACTCCCATTACTGATCCTGAAACAGAAAAGGAGGCAAGGAGATGGGGGGAGCGGTATTGACTTTAAAGGCTGTTTTTACCAGGGTATACACTGTGTCCAACAATGTGATCCTAAAATATTGCTTCATACTGTGAAGTCTGCAGCATCCAATTACATTTAGTTGATATGAACATGCACAGCTTGCAAGCATGTGGCTCTGACAGCTTCTAGGTGGGGAAACAACACACACACACACACACACACACACACACACACACACACACACACACACACACACACACACACACACACACACACACACACACACACACACACAGGTCTGTTCAATCTACTCCTCTCCATTGGTGATGATTACCTCACAGATTAATTTCTTCTAATCTAACCCTCACACGTCCCGTTTGTTTTGCAAACACAGGAGCAGAGCCTGGCTGAGCAGCTCCTTCACTGTTAATGAATCAGGCAAACTGCTGCTGCTGACTTCCTCTGTGCCTGCCTGTTGCAGCCTTCAGGGCTGCCAGAGCTGCCAGACTCCCTGACTTGTAGCTGATGTAGCTGGCAGTCGTTGCTGCTTTACACACGCATCTGCTTACTGGTGGAGCCAAGGCGAATACAATTGTGGGTCCTATAAAAGTAATTTCCAGGCCTTCTTTTGTTCATGTACAAGAGTTTGCAACAGTCCAGTGTCTTGGAGATGCTTTATCACACAAGAGATTGTTCATTCTTGTATAATGACTTATGAGCCTAACTGGACAGACAGCGGGCAAGTATTTGGTGGTCCACTTTCTATATTCCCTTCAAAAATCTCTTATTTTAAAGTGAGAATACATTTCATAAAAAATCACAATTACTCCTTTGCCAAAATGGTCAGGATAGCCTATTTGGTACAGCATAACGTGACTTAGATTCAATAAGCAAATAGTGGTTAACAAACCTTTTCATTTACCTCTATACTTCCCCTCACTGCAGATTAAAGCAAGACTAAAACAACATCCTGTCATTTTGGCTGATTCACCAGAGATTACTTTGTCACTTTGCGGGTCGTACAGCAGAGGTCTTTGCTGAGTTCATATGGTCTCTCTCCATCACATAAATCTCCATAACATGACACCCAAAAACCAAGAGACCTCAAAAACAGTCATAGGTAACAATGCACATATCCTAAACATCAAGGGTTTGATACATATCTAGAATATTTAGTTTTATTTGCTTTTAAACTCTCTCTTAAACAATGACTTAAAATGCTTGTGGTTATGATTCAGTACTGAAAACTATGAGGTTCCCACTTGAATAAGAATGTGTATGCCTATTTCTACAATATGAACAAAATAGAAAAGAATAGAAGTAGATTATATTGCCCACCAAATGGAACATTGTCTTTGCCACACCAGAACATGAAAGCAGCATTAGAACATATAATGTAAAAGACAATTAAGGTTAACACTCACAAACAGAATGTGAAACACAACATGGTAGTAAAGGGTATCACTAAAATGACAAAACAAGATTGTAAAATAACAAATTAAATGAGATCCAGAGTTAAGAATATTTAGAGCTACTATCGGCTAAAACTGGGTTACATGTTGCACTTACTAGTATATTTTACTAAATAACCTAGTATATTTTGTCGTTATTGAGGTTTAGAGCAAGGTAGTAACCCCAAACTGACAAACTGAAAGTGTGATTTTTGACAGAGAGAGAGCATAACATGTCATTCAGATCTGGTGCACTCTCATCTACAAGCAATTTTGTTCTTTTGTTGCTCAATGTGCTTTATTTTCATCTTGTTCTCTTGGTAGAATTGTAAGAGAAGAGCATATAAGGGCTTGATGGAGTGGTGAATCAGAGACAGGATGACATGAACAAGTGAGAAAGAGAGTGAGAAAAGGAGAGGAGGAGGAGAGAGAGACCAGGGAGGCCAATGTCAATCCCACGGCAAACAGCAGTGGATAATCATGGGCTTTAGGAAAACACTGTGTCCATAATGCTATTACCCAGGATTACCTACTCCAGCAGAGAAGGCGAGACTCTCTTCACAATGTGCCCCAGACCTTTCAGATAATCATCTTATCACAGATGACAAACCCAGAAGAAACATCCCATTATTCAAGAAGGGAGAAAAAATGTACAGCATGTTTGGATGAAGACATATTGTAAACCTAAATTATTCGAGTGGAAAAATATCAGGCACGGCAGTTGCCCCCCCCTCTCCCCCCTTTCTCTCTCTCTCTCTCTCTCTCTCATTCTCTCACTGTCTCCATCTCCCAGGGTGCTTTCTCCTTTTCCCTCAGGGCAATTAGAGACTAGATTTTATGCATTGTTAGCTTATCAATTAGCCATAACACCTTCCCCTCTGATTGGTCTGTAATGAACGTAATGGTTTTAACAGTCAGGAGTTGCAACTCTTAGAGGTGCTGTGCTAATGGTGTCGCCACGGCGATGGAGTCACAGTAACAGCTCTGCGGAAAAGCAAGAAGAAGGAGGGAGGGAAGGGGAGGTAAGTCAGCTCTCCCTAACACATCTCTAATTAGAGCTCACAGTCAGTCATTACTGATGTAATAGGGTGTAACACTAATGGCTAACAGGCAAGCCCCCACAAACAACAGAGGGGGGTTCTTGTAAGGTGAGAAGAGCAGAAAATTTATGGAGGAGGAAAAAAAGGAAGATTATGGAGAGGAGACGAGGTGAAATGGAAAGTTGGGGGTGTGGAGGAGGGAGGGTCAAGGAGTGAGGGGAGTGATTAGGGGAAAGTGCGCCTAGCAGCACAGAAGGTTTTTAAGTAGAGTAGTCAAACATGGCCAGGGGCCATTAATGGAAAATCTTCCTTTGATGATGGTGAAATCCGTTGTGTTGGACATTGCCCAGATACAGAGATTGACAAGGCAAAAAATGGATATGAATTAAGGTGGATTGAGCAGCCGGGTGGTTCAGGGGTAGGACAGAGGACAGAAAGAGAGCCGGAGTGACAGTGAGAGAGGTAGGCAGTGAAGACAGACGGTTAGTTAACCACTTTGGCCCTTAGACCTTGTTAGCAATGATGCACTCTGTAGCCCATTCAGCTGGTGATGTATGGTTTTACACTTTTCAGGACTAAATTGCTGTGACTGTAGCAAACAGAGTGACAAAGGTAAAGATAAGGAGGGCGGATGACAGGAAACCAATGTTGGGAGAAATGAAAAGTGAGAGCATTGTAAAGAGGTAGGAATTCTCCTCACTGCCCCTGTCTTAGGGGAAGAACTGAAGTCTGGGTAACTTTTGTAAAATTAGACTTTATTATGTTATTAACAATATATACTATGTAGATTTAAATGTACTTAGTTATGTGGAGATGAGGAACTACAAAACACAATACTCGTTACCTGTGAAGTGATGTAATGCATATGTGTTCAAAGTTCGGTTGTCCAGCTTTTGTGGTGGTCCTTAAAGTAGACAGTTACCCTGAAGACGCTTGCGATCTTCATTTAATATATCCATCTTCACATTATATACTAATGAGTGTGTAAGCATCCACCCAAACAGCCATACATTCAACTTCTCTAAGAATATGTCTGTCCTTAGTGTTATGGATACAAATTCAGATCCTTCATGTTACCAAAGTGAGATCAATAACTTCGTACAGTGGTGGGATGCCAACCACCTCATTCTGAATAAAATAAAGACAGAGGAGACTAAATTTGACCCCAAAACAATCTGTGACCACAGCCCTTGGGTTATCCATAACAAAGATCCAACCGGTTTGCTAATAGAGGTCTTTGGGGATCCACTTTAACAACATGCTCACCTGGCAAACCCGTGTTGATAGCCTGTCGTCCAGACTCCAGCAAAGATTGTACTTCCTAAGAAGGCTAAGACTGTACGCTGTGGATCAGAAACTAATGGTTTTGTTCTACCATCAACTCAGAACTGGCTCAACTCACAAAGACCGTTGGGAAAACAACAGGTAGGGAAAAACACAGACCTGTCCAAACAACCTACGAGCAGTCAGTTCTAAGAGGGGCACCGAGAACTCTTGATGATCCATCCCATGTCCTTCATTGTGAGTACGAGCTCTTACCATCAGGCAGAAGACACAGGGTGTCTAGAAGCAGACTTAATCACTTTAGAAATTAATTTGTGCCCTGTTCCATCAGCCTTCTTAACAAAGTCTGTTAAAGACTTAAAATGTCCAGGTGCTATAATAATAATTTGTTTAAGTGCAATACTTTCAGGAGTGCAATAAAGGTTCTGAACAATATGTGGCCATGTTTAATGTTGGCAACTGAAAAGTAGTAATATGATTATTTTTATTTATTAAATCTGATTATATTACCTGCTACCATTGCACCAGCTATATTTATTGATCGACGGTCCTTTTATTTATTGACCGGTCTCTTTTAATCTGATTGTAGATTACTATTCCTTGTTTGTAATGTAAGCAACATTGCTGTGCCCAAAAAGAATTTGGACCCAGGGATAACAAAGTTTATAGTATTGTGTCATATTGTATGACTGACAAATAGTGAAAAGGCAGTAACTATCATTATCTAGTTAACAGAGCAACCAACATTACAATATGCTATCTTGTGTGCCAACACTAGTGTTTTCAGGTTGTCACTAACACCAAGAGACAGGATCACATCACTCCAGTTCTGAAGGCTTTACACTGGCTTCCTGTGCCTCAAAGAATTGATTTCAAAGTACTTTTGCTAGTTTATAAATCACTCAATGGTTTAGGACCAAAATACATTTCTGATCTGCTACTACACTATGAACCACCCAGACCTCTCAGGTCGTTTGGGACAGGTCTACTTTCTGTCCCCAGGGTCAGAACTAAACAGGGTGAAGCAGCGTTTAGTTTCTATGCTCCTCATATCCGGAACAAACTCCCAAAAACCTGCAGATCTGCAGATACTCTCAGTTCTTTTAACTAACTGAATGATGATGTTCATTTCTGTAATGTTTGATTTCTTATGCTGCACTGTAACTTTTATTCTTGTGTTTCATCTTTCTTAATGTTTTTATTTTTAACTGTTTTTTGTTAACTGATTCTGTGTAAAGCACTTTGAATTGCCCTGTTGCTGAAACGTGCTATACAAATAAAGCTGCCATGCCTTGCCTTGCCTTAAAAGTGGCTGCGGTGTGGGAGAAAGGGGCGTCAATGTTTTACTTCCTGTTTGGGTAGGGACCAATGATGTAAACATGCTATGCTAGTGGTGGAGTAAAGCACTACTTTGGTTAGAATAATCATTTTTAATATATTCAAAACAATGTACACAGTTTTTTTCTCTTAAGGTCAGGATCAAAGCAGAGTAAGAGTTTCTGGCTCAACATCTCCGTTTTCTAAAAGGTGGAGAGAGAAAAAAAAAGTCATGAGGTCAAAACTTCAGCAACCCTTGAACAGTAGTATAAAGACAAATTTCATTGTGAGACCAACATGTTTTGGCGTGTAACCTTCATCAGGGTAAGGATACAAACACAGGATACAAACACATTACAATGAACATTCAAATAATATAAAATGGTGTGTGTGTGTGTGTGTGTGTGTTTGTGTGTGTATAACTGCTTGTCTTTTATATCTTGGTCTCATGAAGTTTTTCTTCATACTACAAATGTTGGTGAAGTTTTGACTCACTAAGGTTATGATCAAAGAAAGCAACAACTCATTAACATTAGGATTACTAGTGCAATGTTCAAGGTTAGCTCTTAACTTTTAGTAAGTTTTCAGATTGCGTCTGCTATAGTTTAGTTTTAGTTTTTCAGAAAGGTTCAGTTTTTATATATTTAGTTTTACAGTAGTTTTAGTTTATGAGACAAATGTGATCTCAAAAAATGTGAAGCATTTGCCGCACAGCGGCATCTCCAAGGATCCCAAGTCCGTTCAATTTCTGTGGTTAAATGTCAGGCGATTTCATGGAAATTCACTCATCTCACTTTTATTGGCAGTGAAATAATATGGCTTAAAAAGTGAAACTGAAAGGAACAGACGTTCATTTTAATTTGATCTTATTTGTTTTTTAACAAGGCAATGACGCTTTGGCTTAGTTTGCATTTAGTCTCTCTTTTCACAGCTTATTTTCGATTTAGCAACAGTGTACTATAATAAGCCTTTTGATAACAAAGCAGCTTTAGTTTTACAACTAACAGTACAAGTCGGCTGGTCTTAAGAGGCTATTTTGAAAGGTGGCATTAACATCTCCTGAAAATCCCTGCAGCCAAAACGCTGCATTCAAGAGCAGGTGGTGCCACTATCTGGAATCAGCTGGACTGGTCTACAAGGCAACAAACCCGTCTACAGGCTTACAAATGTAAACTGATATCTGGACAAAAGTACACTTGATTATGCAGCCGGTTGTTTCTTTTAGCTAAGTTTCAATGGTTATATTGTTTGTTTTCAGTACATATAGAATGGGGGAAATTAAAAGTACTGTACCAATACATAATAACATAATGTAAAAACAACAAAGCACAATAAATCCCCTCTTGTCCATCTCTGAATTTGTTCTGATGACTTGTCACACATGCTTGTACACATAACCCAACAGTTGAACACATCTTGTAAGGTTAGTTTATTGTGAACCATGTGAAGGTTCTGCCCACTCTCGTACACTAAATCTAGTATCTATACAAACATTGGGGTGAATCAGCCCTCAAATACAACATTTAAAAAACATATGCATACATTCTCCCAAAATAGTTAAAGAAGGATTACTATTCCATCAAGCATATGGATTTGAACATTGGAGGAATATTGTGCAGCTTTACAAACCACAATGGCAGCAGCTTGGCCTTTGAGGGAGCTGCAGGACTTCAAGATGGGAAGGGGGGGGGGGG
>NC_048417.1:11137599-11146851 GCF_013103735.1 Etheostoma cragini
TCTTTATTCCTAAACTCAACCTTGAAAGTGTATCAGTGTGTGTGTGTGTGTGTGTATGTGTGTGTGTGTGTGTGTGTGTGTGTGGTGGTTGGGTGCTCCTCAGTTGCCTAACTATAGTCCCTCACCCAGAATTTCAAATAAGGTCATCGTCCCCGGGAGGCCTGAAGTCAAAGCCTGCCTTCTTCACCTGCCCTTTAACTCTCCTCATCGCGTCCTTTTCTTAATTTAACTCTTCACCTGGGTCCCATGATTGTTTCTTTCCTTTTACACCTGATCTTTCCCTTCATTCCTCCTTTGTTTATACTGTATTGGCTTACTCCTTTGGTTTGTTTTACAGATAAACACTTCCCAAAAAGAGCACGAACACCATGAAAAAAAAAAGAAATCACAATGACATAGCCTCTTTAGTTGTGCTTCTATTAAATATTCTCCTTAAATTAACAGTTGGCGCTCGTTCTGGTTTATGCTTTTGTTTTTGTCTTTGGCCTCTACAAAAAAGAAGTTTCCAGTAATGCTAGTGGGCCTTAAAACTGTAATTTGATTGGGGAAATTAATTTTATGGATTTGCAAACCTATACAAACAGAAATGGCATCATTAGTAGATAAGGCAGGTAATAAGTGTATTAAAGCTTGTTGTCTGTGTGTGTGCGTGTGTGTGTGTGTCTGGAGCAGCACAGATGCATATCCAATAGGACGCAGAGTGAGCAGGACAATAACACACAATTCTTATGCTAATCTAGGAGGCCATTAATGTTTACATTCAAAATCAAACATTCGCAAGAAATACATTCACTCCCTGCTAAACTGGGATAATTAGTTCCCTCTTAAACCCATATTCCATTAACTCAGGTGAATCCATCTGAATTTCATCAAATTTCTGCTTCATTTTGCATGATAATGTAATTTAAAAGCAAATGGCATTCCCACTGCTTGGGGAGCACCTATGAGAAAACAATATGTATAAAAGGCTTTTTGTTCCATTTTACATGTATCTGTAAACATTTAAAAGTGTTTCCCATAATTCAGCACAACTGATTTATGCATAAATTAAACTGTAAACAGCTTATTGGAGATTAGTGACTAATGTATTGAATTGAATCGTATTGTACTGAATGCTCCCTGCTGGTTTTCTGCACACTTTGTATATATGACACCTCCTATTACAATATGACCATGACGCTGTAAGGTTGATAATATGTGAATTTCCTCATTTGAAGGGGCATACATCTACAGAGAAACCATCATGTTTAGGTGTTTTCACTACTAAGGGGATGGGAGGAAAAATGGATGCAAAGGTCTATTAATCCACATACATTCACACGCAGGCAAATTCATGCTCACACAAAGCTGGCCAGTGGAAATCTGAACACTTCTTCCCCAGGAATAGTTCAGAAGCATTCAAAATTAAGAGTCCTCCAACTTTGCCGCACCAACACACAAAAGCTCAAACAGAAAACTTGGCTTGGGCAAGCCAGTTTTCCCATGGTGTTTGAACGTGCGTGTGTGCTAGAGAGAGTGTGTATTGTATTGTGTGCATGTGTGGCAGTAAGTATGTGCAGAGAGTGTGTATCGTATTGTGTGCATGTTTGGCAGTGAGTGTAATTTTATTTCAAAAACCTTAAAATGATCAAAATGCACCTTATTTTCCCCTCTTTATCCCCTTAATGCAATTTCTATGTTTTTATATAAAACACTCATGATTTAGATACACACACACAGACACACACACAGACACACACACACACACACACAGTGTAATGGATAGGAGCTGGCTGAGGGCGTCTGTCAGGGGCGACTGTTCTAATCAGAGCAGTGGGGAGAGAGATAAAGGAGAAAATAATGAGTGTGGCATCAGGCCTTTCATAGCGCAACAAAAGGCCACGGGATCAGATAGACAGACACAATGTGAAGAGGAGAGGAAGAGAGGGAGTGAGAAGAGAGAGGGAGGGATGGGACGAGGCAGAGCAAAAAGAGAGAGAGAGAGAGAGAGAGAGAGAGAGAAAGAGAGAGAGGGAGAGAGAGAAAGAGAGAGAGAGAGAGAGAGAGAGATGGACAAGGTTTGCTAATAAGCCTTCTTGCACTGTAGGTGATGTAGACAACAGTAGGCAACATTATGAAATGCAAGCTTATGTCTGGCTTCACTCGAAAGATGCCATCGAGTGGGGCGGATGGAAGTTTCTATGACAACATCAATCATTTCAGCAGAGCAGTCCTTCAGCGGGAACTGATTACAAATGCATTTTCCGTACACATCCTTCCATTTTCTCTCTCAAAATACTTTGTCGGCCTTGTGCCCTCTTTCTTCCTGCTGATTAGTGCTGCTTCCTTTGCTATGTGTGTGATCATTTCCAGTCATCCTTTGATTATTAATGCTTAATTTACCCAGATTACCCTCCTTTGATTATTAGTGCCTAATTTAGCCTGATGACTTCAATCATGAGCTAGTACCCAAAACTGAAAGCAAACAACCTCAGTGGTATTCCGATGTACCGATACAGCCTCTTCTACAGATCATGATACTGTTAGGAGAAGCCAGCGGGCCTCTTAGTGTTAAGTCCGTGCCCACGTTTTAACCAAACTCCTATCAAACTTTAAAGAGAAAAGAAATACTAATTAGAAACCGCAAGCTAGGAGAAATGAGCAGGCAGACTCAGAACAGAAAATCCTATTCAGAGACTTAATGAGCTTGTCGAAGCTGAATAATTGATTTCTAATTCTAGCCTGCAGCTGTTGACCCAACCAGGGAGTGTTTTCAATGGAGCTGAAATATGTTGCGCTCTGACTTGGCACTGTTGGCGTTCAGTAGGCAGAACCATTACCAAATACCCTCATGTCTACCTCACACTTAAAGGTTTTATTTAGACTCAGACATAAAGTTTTCACATTTAATTATTTGATATCAGTGCACAAACAAACAAAATCGGGCTCTCCCTTTGAGATTCATCACAAGTAATTCCCTTGACAACTTAATCCCCCTCCAGATCTTGTTTACTATTTTAGACTGGACACAATTTAATGAAAGGCTGTTTGATTTGGAGCTGTGAAAGCCCAGTGAGGTAAACTCTCCCAGAGCATAAAGCGTTGGGAACTACAGTCCATATCAGATTTTAGGTGTTTTATGTTTCGCTCATTTGCCGCGGAGTGATTCTTTGTTGCCCTGCGTGGACGATCATATCCTGGGGGCTCTGGGGCAGGAGCAGCACAGAGCACCCTGTGTGTGAACCACAGCCGCCTAGCGTCCCTGTAAGATGACCTCACGGAAAATAGGCCTAATTATTGCCGTGAAAGCCCATGCTATCATATTCTGCCAGATCAGTCACTACATAGGAGAAAGGGGGGGAGAAAAATTAACAGAAATATATACCACCGTGCTACCAAACCCCCACTAAACTTGGCCCATTTATTTTTAATACCCTAATCAGCAGGTCCCAAAGGGGGCTCGGCTCTCACTCACCCGCACAGACAGACACAGGTGAGTACAGGTAAGGCAGCAGGGAGAGAGGAGGTGGTGGATGGGGAGCAGAGAGGCAGGATTGATGTGAGAAGCAGTGGCTTTAATGGGAGTTTTGATCAACAAATGGAAATTTAGCTTATGGTGCATCCTGTTACCCTCTAGCAAAAACAATCATCAGCATCAGCTGAGCCACACACAACCTCTGTTTCAGGGAAATATACATTTTGCATTAAAACTTTCTTCCTGTATGGAAGACAGTAGATAAAGAAGTGGTGGAATAGAGAAGAGACAGGGGGCCTGGAGGACACTGTAATTACAAGATACAGAGTTTAAGGTAGACAGCAGTGATTAACTCAAGGACTGTCCTATTCCTGCAGCCATAGTTATTAGGGCTGGATCATTATATGATAGATTTCAGGGCTATTTGCCTGGTTTTGTTCCCAGAGACAGTATCACGATAGACACCCTGGGAATGGGACATACTACACCAATAGCTACCTCCGTGAGAAAAACACGGTTAATATCAATGCTCTGTGCCGAGCTGCGGATGACACTGATGTTTTTTACTTGCTTGCTTTGGCACCAGATTGTTAGGGATTACAACAAGAACAGAGAAAGAGTTTTCAGCAAAAGCAGGTTTAGACAATTACACAAAATGGTCAAAGGTCTTGTCTTGGTGTGGAATTACACTGTTCCTTTTAACTTTTTTGAAGCTTTAGTCAATTCACTAAAAAATAAAAAAAAATAAAAAAGTTTATTTCAACTTGAGTATAATATTTGTAGCTATTTTTTGTATTTAGTTACAATTGTGCTTAATAGGTTGAAAAAAAGAGTGTGCACAAGTCTTGTCTGTCAAGTTGTAAACAAGCCATTACAAGAAGAAAAAAAGGCAGGCAGCAAATCTATGGTGTACACTTGATATACAATATAAAAATGCATTACTGTTTGGTTGCCGATGGATTCAGCAAGTGTTGCGTTGAAGATGATGGCACGGCAGTTTCATGCAGTGCTGCTATGGGGATCAGCTGAGAATCACACACACACTAAGGGGTTACTATCCGCAGTGGAAAACGAAAAGAGAAAAGTACAGGTACTAAAAAAGTGTGTTGAGCTGTGTCATACACTGTAAGGCATTAGTTTCTTTTAACCATAACCACAATCTTCCTCAAACCTTAACCAAGTGGTTATTACTACCTTAACTCTAAGTAGTAGTTACAAAACGCTCACCATAAAGTTGTCAGATCATAAAACTGATTTCTGTTGTAACAGGTTTTTAGGGCAAAGACACAATGTTATCCTGTCGATAGTTTAGAAAACTCCCTGCTGGATTAACGAGCCCACGTCACTCTTTGGACTCGCGCATTTGCGCACATGTGCAACTTTGCCATTTCCTTTTTGCAGTTTGCTGCGGACATGAGTACAGCAGCTCCTAAAGTTGAACGTCACTTGTATAAAGCTTCTGTGTTGCCGTGTGAATTGAAAAAGTAAGGGCATAATTGTATGCCCATGCTGATGCTGCATGTATCTTTAATTGGGTAGTCAACATGACAGTCTTTTTCTTTGTTATAGTTCAGGATAGCATGCTCATGTCTACTGTAATGCTAGAAACCTACTGCAAAAATATCATTTGGAAACAATAGTAACTACTTTTATTCATGGATGCATGTTTGTACAGTGTTGTACATTTGTTAATTACAATCCCTCTGAGGATTAGTCCAAATGTTGCTCTCGCGATAGTGTTAATAATTGAATTGTTGTTGAATCATTTCACCGTGCCTTTAGGCCCCCAAGTCTATCACATGACTATTTGACCGGAATGCTACTGCTATGTTCCATTTGTGGTCTTAGAGCGGACTTCACAGATAGGGTTGTCAGATCAACCCTATGTTGTCTGGTTTCGGAGGGCATTTACAAACTTGCTGTTAAGTATGATAGGTCAAAACCAAATTCCATTTTGGGGACATCATTTAACAGTTCACATTCATTCGCATACATTTGGCTAATCTAGGTGTTTGTTTGAAAAGCTGTCTGCCTATTTGTGTTTCTTTCCCTGTCTGATTTATTTTTTAGCAAAGTTACCGTGTCCCCAGATCTCAACAATTAAATTGTAAAGTAGAAAAAAGAAAGAATGGCAAACGTTACAAAAACGCACAAATAGAGCGTTACTACAAATAGAGCCGGCATTTCTGCCTTTTGGTGTCATCAGGTTAGAAGAAGAAGAACTGCAACGATTAGTCGCCAAATCGCTGTCATTTTTGAAAACATCACCTTGGACTTAGAAGAAAAAGTTTTCCCTATTTTCAGCCAATTTTAGACCAAATACTTAATTCATTAATCGGGTGGCACAGTGGATCACTGGGTTTCCTCCCACCATAAAGACATGCATGCTAGGTAACTAGGACTGCAGTTGAAAATGAGTCGGCTGGCTAACACTGGCACATTTACAGAAATGTTGATTGGTGTGCATCGTCCTCATAAATAAATTCATCTTAAATTAATCTAGCCGATAATTGGCAGGGCAGATTAATCAATAATGAAAATAATAATTAGTTGGTGGTGGCTAGTTTGAAATTACAGTTTTGACCAGGATGGCCAAACAGAAACAAGTCTATATCTTTGACGTTCCACTCGGGATTGCCCCAGTGCCGCAGGACATTCTGCCAGATGCATGTCTTTTTGGCAAAGTCTGTTACCTTTTGCATTCTTTGTGTTGGAATTTTAAACTCCAGTGGATTTATAAAGGACCATGGTTAACTGCTCCTCAGATCTCTGCAGGGTAAAATGAGACTATCTGTCCAATTCGAGAATTCACTAACAGAACTTTTGAATGTACACTTACGTCCAATAAATGTTCTTTCCAGCAACTATTGTGCAGCGGCTCCGAAGAAATGGCAATCAACCAGAGCCCCTTTTTCTCCCATCCCAGAATGCTGTGTGGACTAGCCAGACCCTCCTCCGCTCCGCAGTGTGTGGATGGTCTGGCAAAGCGAGACTAGACAGAAACAAATACATAAACACTACTACTAACACATGGTACACACAAACAAACAAACAAACAACACACACACACACACACACACACACACACACACACACACACACACACACACACACACACACACACACACACACACACACACACACACACACACACACACACACATCAGGCAAGGGAAACAGGCTAATATGATTAATTCCACTGATTACAAAATCAGCCTGCTTGAGACAACTGTGTTTTCATTTGTGGGTTTCTGATTGTGTGTGTGTGTGTGTGTTTTTTGCTTTTTGCCAGGAAAGAAAAGAATACAGCAGTAGCCCTTGTAACCCAGCCCTGCCCTTCACCCCCAGTCCCTCTCGCTGTCACTGGCCATGTGTAGTGTGTAATAGGCACTGACAGTCGCTGCTCAGGTCAGTAACCCCGTGGCCCTGTCTAATTGAGGCTAAGGATCCCGGCTTGTCCTGCCATCTATAATTAACCACATCATCTGCAGCCATATGAAAGATTCAGCTGGACTGGGAGTGGCCGACACATGATCCTGCTGTTGGTGTTTACTGCTTGTGTGTATAAATGTGTGCGTGTCTGTGTGTGTTTGTGTTAATGTGTTGGAGCCACAGTGAAGAATCATCTCATTTAGCCAACAGGTGTTTGATCTATCTATCTATCTATCTATCTATCTATCTATCTATCTATCTATCATCTATCACAATTTATAATTTTCAGACACACTTATTACAGTGTCTTTGATGTTAACGCTAAATTAAAAGCCACCTGCATGGAGATCCAGTAAGTATTAGCCGACCAAATTTAAAGATAATCCCCCACTCTTTGGCATGACAGAAACTTGAAGTGTATTCTGCCCCTTCAGACACCTTGGCTCTGCCCTCCCCTGCCCTCTCCTCCTCCTGTTCGCTCAGCTCTCCCGGCTCACCCTACCCCACTCAGCTCCTCTCTCTTTCCTGTCGAAGCCTTTGAAATACGGCTTTCAAAATTGCTGCTTTTTGAATTAATGAATCATTTTTCGCCAGGTGTCGCTGGGGGAGGAGAGGGAGAAGAGGTTAGGTGGGTGGGGGCGCTAAGGCAAAGGGGAGGGGGCTAATAAATACAGAGTGGAGAGAGTCTCACCACTACCAATCCCTCCCTCCCTCTTTCCCTCCCTCGCCCAACACACACACACACACGCACGCACGCACACACGCACGCACACCTTTGGTTTCCTACCACAGCCCTCCACCCCCAGCCCTAGATGAAAGGCCTGGCTCGTTCCTGTACCTTTAATTTAAAGCTGAAAAGGAAAACGAGAGCGGGGGTGAAAAACACGCTTATGAATATGGAGAAAATTGAATGAGAACCGTCCCTTTGAATAAATCAGTATGAATGTCCCTTGGCCTTGTTGGGAGGAAGGTCGCATGAGACCCTTGGATATACAGATGGAGAGTGGCTTGATGGACCAGTGTGTGTGTGTGTGTGTGTGTGTGTGTGTGCGCACATGAATTATATGTCTGTTCTTGTCATGTGTATGCAGATGTTTTAGAAGTTTGGACTGCTCCTGAGGCTGTTATTGTCAGTTATTATGGTTAAATAACCATATTTTGATTATCATTAATGTGGAAGAGGTCTGATAACATCAACTTTGAAAGAAAAAAAGCAGAGGAGCTACCATGAGGTGGACTTATTCTTTGTCTATGAGACATAATAATTGATTACATCATAAGTTTGCCCCGTGGCAAATGAAGAAAGAAAGTACAGGCAAATGTCAATTAGTCACAAGTTGGTTAGTCTTTTAATCAATAAATTAATCGTCAGAAAATTAATCAGCAAGAATTTTTCTAATCAATTAATCACGCGAGTCAATGTATGGATGGATTTTTTGTTGGTTGCTTTTGGTTTTGGACTGTTGGCTGGACAAAATAAATATTTTAGAGAAGTCACCTGTGGCTTGAAAATGACACTTTTCAAATTCAAATTATAATGAAATTTTTCAATCAAAAAGATAATTAATAGATACAATAACAATGAACATAATCATTGGTTGCTAGATATGAGGGGAAAGCTCACTGTATATCATCATAAATATGTTAAATAATGTTAAAATATGTTCTGCAAAGTTCTGTGAACATAATCTTAACAGAATTAATTGGTCTCCGTGGACAGTAGTAACCGTAGACAAAATAAATAGAATACAAGGCTGTACCTCATTCAGAACTATGAATATTTTCCAACACATGCAAATGCTTTGAGATTAATAGATTTGATCATCTTCCAATAAGCAGCTGGAGTGCAAACACACAAGAAGATGGCTCTGCAGTGCATCGGCGTGAAACAATATCATATTGTAACCTTGATAAAATAAATCTTTTTTTAAGTTGCTTTGTATTTTGTGCTGAAATGAACAGAAGTGTGCAGAAGGGTGACACATCCATGGTTCAGTTGGTGCACGGCTGTTTAACTGCTAATAATGCTTTTATTGAGAGTTGTTCAGCACAAAATGATCCAGGGGAATTGAAAAACAGCCATTTGTCGATTTGACTGACAAAGTGATGATTAGACTTTCTGACAGATTATCTAAATCACTGATAATAGGGGCAGCTGTAATAGAATAAACCTAGTGGTTAATGTGTGATGTGTGCCGTTCTTTTTCCCTACTTGTCTGTCTCTATACTGTCAAAACTTTCGATAAAGGTGAAATGCCAGATTAATGTGGAGAATAAAAGCAACAATAACTGTTGTGGTTTGGGGTTTTTGTTGGGTTTGTTTTCCCGTTTCTGCCTCCTTGTGAATGTCTCAGTGTTTACCCAGG
>NC_048417.1:11146951-11156810 GCF_013103735.1 Etheostoma cragini
AACGCTTTAGTGAAGCTCCCTCCGGCCTGCTGCCTGTTGCTTTTGGGTCCTCACCTCACCCCCCACCGTAACAAATAACAACAGCAAAGCAAAGCAACAAGGTTTGCCCCCCTGTAAGAGCAGACCTGTGCGTGTAACAAAAAAGGGGAATTTAGAACAAAACTTTGGCACAATCCTTAGTTATCTCAATGTTAGAAAAACTGGGAATGTTTTAATAAAAAACTACAACCACTGCATGCTGTGGTTCTCATCAAGATGGGATGCACTGAATTTAGGGCTGCAACTAAAACATATTTTCATTAGCAATTTATCAATGAATCCTTTTTTTAATGAGAAGTTAGAAAATTATAATTTTCCAGAGACCAAGTGACATCTAAAAAGGGCTTGTTTTATCCAACTGCCTATCCTAAACCCAAACATATGTATCATTTATGACAAAAAAGAATCCAATCCTCACATTTAAAGTTGTTAAGTATATTTGTTTGAAAAAATTGTCTCATTATTTCAGCTCTAGTTGATTTGTCTACCCAAAGCCAGACTTTTTCAGCAAATCGATAAGCAGGTCCTCTTGTTTAAGTTTTGCTGCCCTTTTTCGTACTTGTTCTTGTTCAAGATGAGAGAAAGTGAACAGTTTTGTTTATTGGTATATTTGCTCCAACAGCTCAATGAGTAAAACTGAATAAAGCACAGGAAAGACAGAGAATACGAGAGGAGGTGGAGGACAGAATGGGAGACAGAGGGGGAGCAGATGATTGTAAGGACAGGGAGAAATTGAATTCCCGGCTACTTTGGTGAACAAGGAGACATTGACTGACACTCATGAGTTAAACGCTAATTGAAGGCAGCAGAGGTTTGGGTGTGAGTTCTGAGAGCCCAGCCTGAATGGCACACGGCCTTGGACTGAGAACAGCACAATAGATGGAGCTAAAAGTGGTGTGTATACTCTGGCAACTATAGTGGCTATACAGACACTCTTTTCAGAAAAGAGATGGCTTCCATACACGTCCATTGTACATACATACATACATTGATACGCACATAGACACTGGCAATTTTAATCGACCTATTACAGTTATGAAATTTAATCTAATAAATTTAGTAAATAAAACATATAATTTGGCTTGAGAGTGCATGTGTGTGTGTGAGAGTGGGATAATAAATGAGCATGAGAAAGGGCAGTTGCTTAAATTAAATACAAAGGTTGACTTCATTAAACTCATAAGATAAGATAACTCAGAGTATACACTGTATTGTTCCTCTAAAAATACTTTCCTACATTTATTTTGCTGTTCTGTGAGATTGTTTTGGTAGTTTGATAGCAAAAATTATCAGTGACTGATTGTCTCAATTGTTAATTGTCTGCTTGCTTGTTAAAACCCAGTAACAGGGAATTTCTCAGCACTGGCTTGTGTAGCAAAGTAAAAGGCTGGAGGGGTCTGACCCAAGGTAAGGCCAGTTGTTGCAGAAGATGGCAGCTCATATTGCCTCTAACTGTCATCAAGTAAGTTGCAACAAAGAGCTGTGGCTGATTATTCTTGACAATGTAATGCTCAATTGAGCAATATTACTACTGCTACTTAGATTATTAACCCAAGAATGTTGCTCTATTCAGCTTTCAGACTCTCAGCTCATTTGCAATAAGTGTCTGGTGAAAGTTTAGCAAGCACAGGAATTATTTGATATTATTAGATATTCTTAAAGATTTAAAGGAACAAAACCATTATTAAATGTAAGCAAATAGTGAATTTGACAGGTATCAATAAACAGCACTCCACTGTTAATCCTACACCGCTTTGATAAGTTGATGTAGGTAGTAACATTGTAGTCGACTACAAGGGAGCAAGGTTATTGTGTCCCATACATACTTGTAAACAGAAATGGGGGAATGGGTAATTGAAAAGACGCGGGAACAAGTGCAACCCTTAGCTGCTTCCTTTGTAGGGTGTGAAACTCTTTCTAACAAATACTTACTCACCTATTAATCAATTTTAGCCTAAAACTAAACTTAAGTTAAAAGTGAAGAATGATATCATGTCTGTGCATTAAATATGGACCCTGCGCAAGGAGACAATTAGCTTAGCATAAATATTGGAAATGGGGTGACACAGCTAGCCTTGCTTAGTCCAAAGTTCCGAAATTGGATGTTTCCTTGCACAACACAAAGATTGTCCTGTTTTAAATTCTAAATTTAATATTTGACACTAAATGTTCCAGACTGAAGGTAATGTGTAGATTTGTCCTGCTTGCTGCTTGGACCATTTGCTTTAGGTGATCCTGCAGCAAAATTTAAAGAATTTAAGACAATTCAAGTTAAGAGTGATACATGTTCTGCTGTTAAAGAAACAAAACATGGATATTAGCAGTTGCACTGGGAAATGAGAGTGAATTGTGAAATAAAGTAACTGAAACGTTTGCATTGTTGTACGTTTTCTATTAACTATACATGCATTCCCCATAAAGATGGCTCAGCATATCTTCATTGAGTCCCTCATTTGTCAGGGTGGCACACACATACACACACAGGCCTACTGATTTGTTGTTCCAGCTAATGTTAACAATTTGCACAAACTGTTTGTTTGTCAGGACCTTTTAGATTATAACCAACCTAACCAGTGGGAGGTAGGTCATTTTAACAAGCCTCCATGGAGTTGTGTTGCATTCCATTGATTGATTAGTGGTCCAGTGCTCATCCACACATAATTAGTGTCAGAAATCCAATTTACTGTACTGTATTATACTACTGTATAAGGGAACCAATTGTATATATCCACAGTACATCAGTGAACATGTTTACATGCACAATAGAAACTAGGTTACTGAGAGAAACTAGGTTACACCAAGAAATTAGGGACCGTGTTTACATGTCCACAAGGCTAACCAGCACAAATCAATTCTCAGTCTCCAAGGAAACGCTTCAGACAAACCTTTTCTCCTGCAGTGGGTGATGTGCAGGGGTAGAAGGTGGCAAGTGAACACAACTAGCTTGTGCTGTTTTAGAGCTCACATAGAGTTAAGTGGCAGCTAGAAGTTATAAAAACAAATCACAGCGGTTTACAATGTAAGGAGATACGCAACACTAACAAAGCGTTTGTTTATCATTGTGTAAGTACAGAATTTATGATGATTGTAATATACATTAGGAGGCTAATATAAATTCTGAAAGTGTTGTGTTTGTAAAGGCATAGCAGATGTGATACAAACAGAAGAACTTTAGAAAACGATTTAGGTAAAGAAAGCAAGGAATGTTAAGGCTGCTCTGAGAGGAGGATGAGCAGGAACTGAGAAAGAAGAGGGATAAGTGACAGTGTTCACCAGATGACCAAGGATACTGTCTTCTCAGTTGTCTTTTATTACAAAATGCATTTATTTTTGTAGTGTAGACAGCAGTGAAAGAAAGATTTTTTTTCTACCTTTGTCCTATACCCCCGCCATAATAAAGATCTATACAACCAATAATGTTCTCTCTACAAGGAATCCTTAAAGGAGAATTCCAGTCAATTTCAACACGTAGCTCTATTGTTTGTAAATTTGGAGTGCTGTCAGTAGCAAGAAAAACAACAACCAGTGCTGCCTACACCGTGTTATCCTCTTGCTAGAGTAAGCACCAAACAGGCTTGAACAGGGCAAGTTTCAAACGTGTTTTTAGTCTCTAAATATGTTCAGACTACGACCTGATACCACAGTGGAGCCAGGAGAGCAGAGCGGCTGGCTGCAGCAGGTCAAAAGTTCAAGGGCCCACTGTTGTTTAGTTACCTATGCGCATGGTCAATAGCTCTTGAACTCTTGAACTGCAGCTCTCCTGGCTCCACTGTGGTGTCAGGTTACAGCCTGTTTCTACATAGTCATTGCTAAGGACATAACAATGGCAAATAATTTTTTTGTGGAGAAAATACATTTTGAAATATTAGATTGTATGAGATGGACAATCAACTAGTGTGGACTTCACCGGAAAACAGGAAATAAATAGCGGTGTGGGTTAACAACTTTCATGCCTTTCTCTCACATCTGATTCGCAGTCAGATTTGCTGTATCCCTGGGAAGGAATCACTGCACAGGGCTAGGCACTTGTAATGCCATTTTGAACATGTTCAGAGGCTAAAAACACATTTAAAACTTGCCCTAAAACTCAGTTTTAGTTTTCTAGACAACTGCTTAGAAGAAGCCATGGTGCTGATTGTTAGTGCAAGGTCAGATGAGTCTGGGCATTTAAAACCTTAAGATTGACATCACCTGGTCTTTCCAGATGATGATCGAAAACAATTCATGACACTTTCAGGTCTCAGCTCTCCAACGGGGGCGGTGCATGCTAGAAACTATGCAGGGTGCCCAAACTTTTGCAGACGCCATTTTTTCTGTTATTTTGAAAAGTGTAAATGATTGAAATAAAGTGTAACTTTTTTTGACATATTATCCAAATGTCTAACCTATAATTTGATGCCTTTTGGAGATTTTTCCATCTTTTCTTGGCTTCTTTATGCACATTAATACAAATTTTAACGTGGGGTGCCCAAACTTTCGAGCCTACTGTATAGCACCGTACAGCCACTTCCCTAAACTTTGTCTCACTCAGGAACCAGAGACCCAAGGGGCTCTGTGTTTGCCAGAATATCTGAGATCTACCATGTTAGCAGAGCAATCACATAATTACTATTGGATTAGCTTATTATAACTTCATTTTTCTCAAAATATCACAACTCCACCAAATCTCAGAGAACACAGATGCAATGAGTTATACTTTGAATGTGCACAAAGCTTTAAAACATTTTAAAACATGAGCAGAAATCTTGCTCAAACACATCTGAAATATTACAGTCCAGGGGTGTATTAGTTCATTAAAATGAATTAATTTAGCCTTTAATTTAATAAGTGTCATATGCACATTTAAGGAGGTTACATTCCCAACAAAAGATGCAAAAGAGGGAGAGTAAATTATGCCTAGGCTAAATGTGTGCTGACTCAGATATAATTAGAAAAATGTATCTAAAGTAGAATAAATAGGTGAAAGCAATACAGACTGCCTGAGAGCCTTACTGCAATACATTCCATTATGTTTTTATATTTGGATTGTAATCTATGTTTCTCTTTACATAAAGATGAGGCATAAAAATAAAATTTAAATGTTTTCTGCTCAAAACTTTTCTGGAGGGACGCTCAAGACCCCCAGCATCATAGGTTACCACACAAATCTGGAGGTTAAACCTTGACCTTTGGTTTGCCAGGCCAGTTTTAATAAGGCCAAATGTTGGTGCTATTTAACTAACATCAACAAACTGGGCAGCTAAAAATAAACATACACTGGCTATTAGAAAGCTGGGCAGGCCAATCCCCGTTTTGCATTGCCAGTCACTCCAGGCTTTCGCAATGTTGCGATCGCGCAAATTCAACCAATCACCGCAACTTTTTTGCAAAATTGACAAAATACCTGAGTTTCCCACGACTTCAACCAATCCCAGCCGTCCCACGTGCCAGACTCTGTAGCAGTATGTGGTTCTGAGAATATGACCAATCAGGAGTGAGAACTGGTTGACGTCACACGTACGTGGTCATATTCAAACATCTCACATTTACCATCAAAACGTTGTTGCTGAAGCGGCTGCTGTGTCAAACTTTTCGGCTCTTTGCAGCGCTTGCACACACACACACACACACACACACACACACACACACACACACACAGACACACACACACACACACACGTTGGATGCAGGGAAACTGAGCTGAGACGTAGGCTACAAGATGACCTAAATTGAGGACAGCTACGCTAGTAAGTGCAATGATAACTTAAAGTCCTTTATCAAACCGTATGAATATATGTCCCAGCACAGGCCAGGATAGGAAATTAACTAACAACGTAATTATCAACAAGCCACTTACAGACATGGTCAAATTTGATTCATTCAATAAATTATTATTTTTTGTCTTAAATCCACGAGCCATTTCCATATTATACCAACATTTGCTGCATCCAGAGCATTTCTGTTAAGGTTACTAGGAAAACTCAGCCTAGAGTTATTTTATTCTCCTCAAAACAAGTTGCCTTTTAACTATACAAAAAAATCGCAACTTTTTTTGCAACTTTCTCTTTCTCCCGCAACTTCATTTCAACAAACATACAAAAAACATTGCAACTTTTATCACACTTTTTTACAAAACCTCCCGCCATGTCAGGCATTTTGTGTCACAACAATCTAAAAAAAAGTCAGCAAAATCCTGGAGGGACTTCATTGCATTCAGTTCAGTTAAATGGGTCAGGGCTAAGCGCCGAACCTCCTCAAGTCCTAGAAACGCCCCTGTCTAAGACAACAAAATCACCTGTATGCCCATTGCTTCGAACACTTTCGTTGATGATGTAAATATAAGGGGGAAAAAATATTGTCGGCGGTTGTATGGATTTTTCAATGTAAAGAACCATTTGATTTGAATAGTCAAATGGAGACGTATTTAAATACCAGATATTACTGTAATACAACAAAGCACGTATAGATAAATGTATATGACACATGGTCCTCTCAGGTGTTAATGGGGAGTGCTTTTATCCAACGTGCAGCCCGATTGTGCCCTTTTCACGGAGGCATACAAAAAGTGTTACTTGTAGAGCTTCAATGTACAAAGTGTTTCCCCAACCAAAATGCTATATGCCAGTTGAAAATCTACAGAAAATAGCCAAGTGAAAATTTCAACCAGTTACTGCCTGAACATTACTCCTTCAATAGCAGATTCATATTCTAAAGACTTGCTTACCCTTGGATTTACTAAACTTTCATCTGCCCTTTACAAGAAACCGATCCTATCTTTAACTGCTCCCTCTTCTTGCCCAGACAAAAAAAAAAAAAAAGACGATTTTTTTTCTAGTCTGCACATTTCCATGGGATCTCAGGGGCAGTGAATGTGAGCTCAAGATAAAATGGGGTCTTAACTGTGTTCACTTTGCTATGTTTATAAAAATGGAAGTTATGTAGACCATTGAAGACCAGTTAAGTCAAAGGTGACACTGGGCGCCTGCAAATGAGCCGGTGTTAGGGTTACACCATTTGTTAGAGTTTGTGCAATAAAATGGGAAAATATTCCAACAACATGAACTACCACTTAAAGCTAATTCTACCTTAGTTGTGCTGTCAAATATACTGTGTACATTGATGAAATAGAAAGTGGCTCAGTATTTCATCAGTATTTAATTTTAGGTTCATTCATGCACAATATATTTGTTACTGCTGAAAGTGTTTGCCCTTTAAACAAGGCACTCACAGCACTATCAGTGATCTTTTACTAAGTGTCACATTTTGACTTTCTCAACTAAATCTAACGAGCAACAACATTTTTTTTTTTGGCTAATGGCCCTGCCAATCATTATTATACAGTAACAGAACACATCCAAAGTTCACAGACTATAGGTTGAGATTGCTGGGTCCTGCTAAGCCAATTTTTTTTCTAGGAGAGCATAAATGAGACTATTTTACAGCACAATGTTTCAAGCTAGGGTACAGGGCTTTTTTTTTGCACCTTCACCTCGCACTTCTACATCTTTCACTCTGGTAAATACTTTTAACTAATATTTCTACCTTCCTCCTCTGTTTCGTCAACACTATATAAAAAAGACATGAAAAGGGACATTGCAGTGTGTGCACTAAGCCAAAATTCAAAACGGTAATGACAAGGACACAGGTGAACTGATACCAATTTCCTTTTGCTATAGGCACAAACGTTAGGCAAGCATTTAGTGACATAAAATGCTGTGTAGAGATTGCAAAGGGCATGAAAAGATGGGGTTTTAAGTAAAGCATTTGGTTTCATGTTGAGACGCTACACTTGCATGTGTTATGGTTGGGGTCCGGCTGGCCAAGAGTATTTGTTTTGTTTACAAATTTTCTTTGTTTTCTGTTGGCCTGCCCTGCATGTACCTGCTGTTTTCTTTTTTCCCCTCACTCTCCCTCCTGCTGAAGCCAGCTGACAACGCACACCTGAGTCACATCCTCAATCACCTGCTCCCGCCGCTCACACCTGCCTTCCATCTTCAATCAACAACACTATATCAACCCAGACTCTTCAACCCCTCTTTGCTTAAATCCTTGCTCCAGTCACAATTTTATCACCTCCGCTCCGGTTTTCCGTCTCCTGTCAGCTGGCTTCTCCCATCGTTCCCCCTCCCACGTCACCCTGCTTCAGCCTGTCTCAGTCTCCACTCCCAGCTCCAGTGTCTTCTCCTCGGCTCCACGCTCTTGGCTCTCCCACGCTCCCACGAGTATCTGCACCCTCAAGACTCCCCAAGCTTCCCTGTCTATTCGTCCGTGTCCCTGGTGTCTGCCTTCTCACTTCTTCTCTCCTCTCAGTCAATAAATCCATTTGTATTCCTTTGAGCCTTGCATTTGAGTCTTTCTGTTCTTAGCGTAACAGTGTGTGTATACAGTACATACACGTATACAAGCACTCTAGGTTACATGGAAACATTTACAGTGTTTCTGAGCCGAGCTGGGATTGATTTAAAAAAACAAGTAGAAATGTTTACTTCTTCTCAGGGCCATGCAGCTCCCACTTCTGTGCTAATTACAACCTTATTAGCCAGGAAGTACTCAGGTGCTGCAGAATCCTTCAATGAGGGACATCTGTGGCTGACAGTGCCTGGAAGGCCATGTCATCCAGCCTCAATGGCTAATGAACAAACACAAGGATTTTCTCTCAGATTCGTTATCGTCACAATGAATGAATTCCAGGTCCCGTTGCTTGTCGTTCTCAGCGTATTATCTTCCCATCAGCCTGTCAATCACTTTCAGCCCACAAACAAACCTCTATGTATCTGCCGACACAAATATAAATGCACACTGTCAAACACACCCAAACATGCACAAAAGGTGCACACAAACACACACGTACCAATACAGAAAATCAAATCAGCTAATTAAGATGTGGCGGCTGAGTGGGAAGTAAACTCAAACAGGGCTGGACAGATGTCTCACTCTGATGACTTCAAAAGGGAAATAAAGAACACAAGGCCATGTAATGCGATTTAGATATAATGCTTCCAGGTCAGGGGTGATGGCTAGACCGCTGGGCAGTGGGAGAGCAGCTGACAAGCGTGTAACTAACCATGACGGATGGGAATTCAATGGACTGCCTACACACTTTGAGCTAGACAGGAACAAATTACGTGGCTGACCACCTTGTCGGCTACAGCAGAGGAGAAGATTCAGTTGTTCCCGGAATGTTTTTCTTTATTTATTTTTATTCAAGGGTATGGACTATCATAAAGTCAGACAAGACAAGTATTCAGAGGGAAATTCTCCTCTCTGACCCTGCAGAAGTAATGTCCAGTCACAACAAAATGATATAATGATTAATGAGAAAAAAACTGCTTCGCTGTTCTTCCTCCATTCAAAAAATGTGACAATGACAAGGCAGTTTCCACTGGCGAGATGAATGCTGATCTCCAAACCTGGTGTGTTTGTATCACAATACAGTCTGCAGGGAGTGCTGCTCAGCTATGTAGCGTGTCCCTCTGGTGCTCTTTACTTTGGGAATCTTGAAGGAATCTGAGGCTAGTTATGCAATGATATATTAAAGGATTTCATTTTTTATTTTTTAAATGACTCTCTTGGGGCAGCCTCTAGCTCACACAGTAAAATGTGCACCCCACGTAGGCTGAGAGCTTTGCAGCGGCCTGGGATCGAATCGGACCTGTGGCTCTTTGCTTCGTGTCATCCCTTCTCTTTCTCTCCCTCACTGTGAAATAAAGGGAAAAGCCCCAAAAATATATTCTTAAAAAAATGATAAAATAAAAAAGATTCCCCTTAACCTTCCTCTGGTGTTAGCTTTCTGCTGCCATCTGAAGTGTTAGCGGGTCATTTTGGACCCGTGTATTAAATT
>NC_048417.1:11156910-11174943 GCF_013103735.1 Etheostoma cragini
AAGTTTCAACTCAAAAAACAAATGTATGAAGTGCTTTTATGCATGTTAAAACTCAAAACGGGTCCGTCGGGACCCTAAGGAAGGTTAAGTGCTTCAGATACCTTCATTTTTGCTACGAAATCTGTATCCTTGGTGTTTATTTTGCACTTGGTCAATATTTTAATTACCAAAAGAAAAAAAGTAAGTTTAATGATTTTAATTATTATCGTGATTACAGTTGGTCAGGTGGGGATAAAACTACTGTGCATTGACATTGAAACACAAAATATTTTAAATTTGGGTTAAATTACACAAACAGTGGTCTTTTGCTGATGTGACATCCAAAGTTTGTTTGATTTTCAGCTACTTTTTATTATTAAGTGACATTGTTTGAGAAAAATCTAAATTTTAAACTTATTTTTTGGGGTATTTTAAGGCCTTTATTTCTATAGGACAGCTTACACTTGAAACGGGAGAGAGAGGGGTAATGAAATGGGGCCGCAGGTCGGAGTCAAACGCTCGGCTGCTTTACAAGTCGGAAAATCGTAATTTTGATAACTCCAATATGACTTGAACGCGGCATGAGTAAGCACGAGCTGCCGATGACTCTGCTGCCGGTGCAGCAATACCAAGAGCCAAAAGTAATGCTAGTAATTTCGACAAGTTCGCAAACTTGCACTTTCCAACTGGACTACCATCACAATGAGTCCTCCCAAATGTGTTAACGGCATCGTTAAGGTACAGTATAAGATACAGATATATAGGATACATCCAAGTACTATGTGAGCTTCTTGAACAGCATAAGGGAATGTGTTTTGAGTTAGTATTCACGGGCTACAGGGCTATAACGTGCTGCAGTCGGTAGCGCACCACGGTCGTCGACGGAGCAATCCTAGCAACCCTGGCCCTGAGATGTAAATCAACTGCTGCCACTGATGTGCTCACCCAAGGAATGATGTTTAGATGGTGTTTCCTTAAGTGTTAAGAAATAATAATCCATCCATTAATTTTTTTTTAAATGTATTAAATTATTCACAATAGCCGCAGTAGCATTGCAGTTTACATTTCCTTTCGTAAAACATGAAAATGCATTGGTAATATTTATAGTAATATTTCGTGCTTTTATTTTGTCATTATGATAAACTATAAACCTGTTGATCTAAATAAACCATCATCCATGTTGAAATTATCAACTGTCACAAACTGCCTGTATGAAGAAATCATTTGGGAATTATCTGGTTGTCGAGAAAAAGAAAAAGACAAAGACATAACAGGTGGTGGGGGGGTGTCAGAGCTGAGATGAGCTATTTAAATACAAAAAGAACATGTGCAGGCATTAGTAAGGAGAAGGTGAGAAAAAGAATTAAGGCAAAGGCAATGAAGGGTTAAAACATTTGCCTATTATGCTCCTACACTTTTCGTACACTGGGAAATGAATAGGAGAAATTAGCAAAGCAATTACCACTTTTAATTGGACTAATTCTTCTGGTCCTGTCACAGCTGCATCCAGAGGAACACTTTTAAACCTGCTCGTACATGTCTTTTTCACCCTTTCACAAACGCTATTATTAATTTCACAAATTTCCGTGGACCTCTTTTAGCCTTTGACACCCGAGCCATCGAGGGTGAACTGCTGTCAGCTTCCCCTAGATTATTATCTTCCGTTAGTAACTCTCTACTGTATGTCTTTCTTAGACAGACGCACTGCGCTCTTTATCTCTCTGTGCGGCATCCCTTCTTCTCTCATTCTCAAAGGAAGGAGACAATGGTGCAGTCCTTTGTGGTGGAGGAAAATGGTTGCATTTAACAAATGAGATTTAATGTTGTGTAGAAAA
Organism: Etheostoma cragini; assembly: GCF_013103735.1. Classification (NCBI taxonomy): domain Eukaryota; kingdom Metazoa; phylum Chordata; class Actinopteri; order Perciformes; family Percidae; genus Etheostoma; species Etheostoma cragini. The sequence continues at coordinate 11,158,725 of NC_048417.1, forward strand.
TCTTTAAGACAAACAAACTTGTCAATACAACCTCTTTGTCACCATGTGTGACCTTTTTCAGGTGGTCTCCATCTACCTGTGCTCTTTGACCATCAGAAGAGTCGCTTTCCCCCTCACTTTTTTTTTTTACTGTACAAAGAATTACAGATTTTTATTGGGGTATTACATCAATAGAGGAACCAATAATACAATAGCATTAAATCTATCTTTGCAAAAGCTCATTATGTTTATTTGTTTTTTGTGACACTCTGTAATGTGTCCATTCAATAATGTATGTGTTTATTATTGAGGCCAAGTTAAAGGGGGTGTTGTCTTGGACTACCTTTACATTCACAGGTGTTTCTTATTACATGATGGGGGCATAACATTTGAAACATCTCAATATAATGCAGTCCTGAAGGATGACACCATCACTGTGACCTCAATCCTAAAACATGTAATTCAATACCTCCATGACAGTATAAACCAAAGGGACATTATAGGGAAAATAAAAGCAGACTTTATGACATTACAGTTGTAAAGGGGTTGCACTGGACTGTACCGTTGTGCCTGATAAAATGGCCACTGGGTGTGATTAAAGCACCCATTCAAATATGATACTTCCATTTACTGTTGAGGTGATTATATTATTAAAAATTATTTTTGGGGCCTTTTCCCTTTATTAAAGTGGCAGTGGATAGACATGAAAGGGGGAGAGAGATGGGGGTTGACCCGCAGCAAACGGCCACAGGTCGGATTCGAACACGAGCTGCTGCCGGACTCAGCAAACATGGGGCGAATGTTCTTACTGGGTGAGCTAGAGGCCGCCCAAGGTGATTGTATTATGGGTGAAATCAGACATATAAAGTAAATCTACGGCGGGAATCCTGTTAATCGTACATCAAGTATAAAATCCAGCTGAACACGTTGTGCAAGGGCTACACAAAATGCCAATGATTTCAATGGCTAATTTGTCAAAAAAATGGAAGAATGGAGGGAAAGGAATGTCCCGTAATCCGTAGAGTCAGGAGAGACTGACTTGCTGTTGCTCAACACTACGGTCTTAGTGATTTATTGACTGGATTGATCCCTGAGTGTTTCACTTGAGATGGAGTCAAAATGTATTTTTCACACAGGAAGGAGAGACAGGAGCATCTGTTGCCCCTGATAGCTTTGACTTATTGGACTTTCCCTGACACAGAAAGATGGGTGCGTGCTTTGAAGCCTCTCAGATACGTTAGTAACAATACGTTAACCCGGGCCCACGGCGGTGATTCCCACTGGGACCACTCACAGAATGTCCTGCCCTGATGGGCTGATGGGAATCAGAGGAAATCAATAAGCAATGATAGACTTCTGCTGTCCACTCAGCTAATCCTGTTAGTGATAGTTGTGGATTTAATCGAATGGTTGCTCACACTACAGACACTCAGACCAGTGTATGTGCGGAAGCGCGCACATACACACACACGCACGCACACACATACACAAGTACACTTAACCCCATAACATTCTTATGGATAAGATCTGTAGATCTTCCACACACTCTCTCCGCTGTCATTTTGTTGAGACAAGCAGCAATTTGAGAGACAATTCATTCAGCGGTTAGAGGAAAATCAGTCAATGTAATGAATCCTTTGCTCATAGTCCAAGTTGGACCAGACTGCGGGAACATTTTCATTGGAGCCGAAGACGTGGAATAAAGAAACATTTTGTCCCTATGATCGCTTGATAAAGGATCTCTTTTTTGATATGGAGATCAGTGCATGGCAGTGTATGGGAAGTGGAGCAGAATTGGACTTCCTTTGACAAAGACGATCTCTCCACATGCCGTATACATATCAAAGTGACGCAAACCCTGATAACTACTCTCAATACATGAACAGCACATATGTTGCAAAGTATTTCTGGGTTAATACTTTAACCCCCCCCCTCCCCATGAGTGAATAGTCATTATAAAACCAGGCCCCGGTGGCACATGTTTAAAGGTACATTAAGAAAGCACATCAATTGTAGATGACATAATCCCCAGCCCTCTTTTCAGTCGCACTCTCACTTCCTTAATCTCTCCGTTCTTTAACCCTCATCTTCTAAGAGGCTGAAAGCTCCCTTCATCTTCTCCTCAAGCTAGCAGAGAAACCGAACGCTGCCTGGGGAGAGAGGAGAAGAAGAGGTATTACTGAAGTCTGATTAAATTAACACTGTGATGCAGATTTCTTGCCTTTTCCTCTCTCCTCTTGCCTTATCCGACTGTGTGGCATATTTGAAAATCAGATGAACTTGTTAAATATGGATTTGCACTTGTAATGTAATGTGCGCTTGTGTGTTTATGTCCATCTGCTTTTAATTCATGTCAGTGTCATTAGCAGAATCCATGACTTGGGATCCTGATTTGCATAGGTGTCTTTGATAAATAAATAAATATAAGATAACACGAGCTAACAAAAGACAGGAGTGTTGTTCTCTCCGCCCCCTCTAACCCTCCGCAACCTTCAGCCTCGCCCGGCTCTCCTCGAAGCAGAAAGCGGAACCATCCCCTGTAGAAGTACTTTAATTACATGGTTCCTACAGCCAAATAACAAGAGGTTTACATAACTCCCGGATGAGCTGCTCATTATTCAGAAACTTTTCTTGCTATCCCTGTCTCCCCATAATACAAATGATGTACAACAATGTATGAGCTCCCACAATGCACATCGTATAAGTTAAAGTGAATATTAAGAAAAGTTGTTTGTCCCCATCGTTGTCTAACCTTACGTCCAATTTACTTCCTTACATGTGAACTAAATTCCAGTTCAGACACTGATTAAATTCCATCTATTTAAAGCTAATTCATCATTTCCATTGTGTCTAATATTGTCATAAGAAAGGTGCTTGGTTAACACTCTAATTCATACAATATGCCAACTCTTGTACTAATTCAGAGAATATGGCACCTCTCGTCTAGTGTAATCAGTACAATATGCCAACAGTAGCAAGAGACAGAATAAAGCGCTATGGAGATTTTTTATCATCCACAATATATACATTGACTAAGACAATTTGTATGAATAAGATTGTGTATAAAAGGAACTAGCTTGAAATATAGTCACTTCACATTAAAGATCATAGTCAGGTTAAAAGTCTTGGCCAAAAATCTACCAGAATTAGCGATTCTTTTCACCTTTTCAAGTCTGTAACAATCAAGCATAGTTAACAAATGAAGAATAAACTGTTGCCCAGTTGGTCCTCTATATGTATGCTACAAACATGTAACAAACTGAATAGAATTACAACTTTCCTCCCCTCAGACGGAATTCTGCAGCAACTCTGCATATCACATTTGATCCTAATTTATCAAAAAGAATTGGCCACCATATGGAAATTGTGCAATTTTATTACTTCTGGCCATTCAGTGCCTGAACCAATGCCATTGTCCTGCTTCTTCTTCATTGACCCCGTCCTGCCTCCACCCATCTGCTCCAACAAGGTGATGTTTATCTCCAGCAGGAGGAAATTAAAGCCTTGCTTCATGAGCTGCAGATATGCAAATCCTATACAGTGCAAATAGATTGCAGAGCTCGCACAGTGGAAGGTGTGTATTTGACTGCCCCATTGAGGCCCACTGATTTGAAATCAAAATCAAGACACGTTGAATTACAAAAACACACAAAAAATGGACTTTAAGATAATAAGGGAAATAAAAAAAGAGGAGCGGGTAAAGAATTAATGGAAGACCTACAAATTAAAAAAGGTATTTATTCAGCTAGTCCTTCCGGGTAGATATGGTTTAATAAGTCTTGTTCGACCACAGGTGAACACTTATCTGAAGCTCTGACACACACACACACACACACACACACACACACACACACACACACACACACACACACACACACACACACACACACACACACACACACAGACAGACAGAGCATGGCAATAACTTTCTCTGATATCACCATTACATGGTATATGTATTTTCTTGAACCCACAAAATTGGAAAGTAATGTGGCCATGCAAAATGCCTTGCAGTTGTCGAGCATGTAATTTTGATATGCATTAGTGTTATTGTCAGACGGGGTATATGGGCTGTTTCCTTGTGTGATTGCAGGTCTGGCTTGTATTGTGGGAGGGAAGCAGACAGGAGAAAATAGTATTAAACCTGTCCTTGCCATTCCAATCCGCCTGCATGTTTCTCTTTATCATTCTGCAGTTTCTATCCACTTACGTTATAATTAAGTTTCCTGACCCCTGCCTTGCAGCCTTAACTAGGCATTGGGAAATATACAGCCACTGCAGATCTCCTAGCCTGATGTGCTCTCACTCTCCCCTCCCGCCTCCCTCTCTTGTCTCCTTTTCTGTTTGTGAAAAAAACTCTCCCTCTCTCTCTCTCTCTCTCTCACTCTCTCTCTCTCTCTCTCTCTCGCTCACTCTCTTTCTTTCTCTGGGTCTCCATGGCACTGTAATGGAATAAGAATTATTAATCGAGTAATTGTGTGGAACACATTAGTTTGCATTGAATTTCTCTCTCTCATTTTCGATGCTTGATTATCAGGCTGTTGGGCAGACTTTGCCCCCTCCCGTCACCTCTCTACTCACCACACTCCAAACACATAACACAACCCCCCCCCGCTCCTCCTCCTCTTTTTTGTGTGCACGTTTGGACGCACACGTACACACACACGCACACACACACACACACACGCACACACACACACACACACAGACAGACACACAGGGTTGAAATGTGTGTTTGCATCACACCTGATGCTTGATGTGTGTGTGAGGTGATGGAGGAAAAAGCTCCTGGCGATGGGAGACTTTTGTAATGTCCCTTTAACCTCTAATCACACAAAAAAACAGCCAGCATCGCAGAAAATAACCTTCAGGCATATGTACAAACATGAATTACAAAAATAGAAAAACCCTAACATCAGCAACAGACGTACTGGCACTGACATTCATCGTAAAAAAAATCCCTCTTCAATCATAATTAGTCTAATTAATTTAAATCAGTGTTGGATGCCTATCTAAATACAGTGACAACACAAAATGAACATCCACCCTGCAGCACATAGCCTTAGCCTATACGTTCCCATAGTGAAACACACCCTCGTAGGATTAGAGCAGAAGAATAGGGGGATTATAAATTTCATGACCTTTCAATCCGCTGCCTGTCAGGTTGAACTAAAGCCATATATGCTGCTGGAGGACTAATCTCCTTCTCCCTTTGTGTCCGCAAGGGATGTGTCATTTCTTTATCCTCTCTATACAGATTTACTCCATAAAATAAACTTCCTAGCTTGATCTGATAAGAAGCCATCTCCTTACCGGGATAAGGCTATGGTGCCTCGTCTCCCTGCTTCCCCGTAGCCGTATTTTGGGGTGTCAGATAACTCAGACGGGGATGGGAACAGTCAGGAAATGCCACTTTGTCTGTCTGGGAGCAGGTGACAACAAAACGACAGTGACTCTGATTAGAAAACCCCCCCCCCCCCCCCCCACCACCATTCTCTCTTTCTAAAACCACAAAAATCACATATTATCAACACTTGCCATTTAGTCTACAAAACACAAACAAATTGATATTTGCAGGCACACTTACAGACGTTAAAACTTGCAACATCATAGAAATACACTTTTGTCATCATCCCATCTTAATTACTGGTAAGTCATCACTGCTCCTGATTGAGCCTGAGCCATGATCTGACCAAGCAAAAAGGACTCAAACATTGATTGATGCTGCACATACTGCTGCATCAGAAATGTGTTAAAACTGTTTAAAGTTTTCTTTAAATTACAACAGGGGGGGTGACCATGCCTAATCACAGACTACTGTACACGGAGCCGTTATTAGTCCACACTCCAAAGCCTTTATTATTTAAGTTTTTTTTTAAATGCTCTTGAAAACAACAGAGGGAAACAAAAGAGTACCAAAAAAAAAAAAAAAAAAAAAAAGAGAAAAAAGCTTGGAGACAAATAATCACGTCATGCTGTGCAACAATCAGGAGCAGTCGATTTTGAGCAATTAAATATCAGTATGCAGGGACAGAGGTTTGGAGCCGGTGAAGCAAAAATAAATATTTGTACTGGTCATTTTAAAAGTAGTCAAACTCTAAAAAGGCGATGGAGAAGATTGTATTAGTATTATCAAAGCACCACTGTATTCATTTAATACTCCTATATAGAATCTTTAGAGTATACAAGTTTCTTTGGGGTTCATAGATTTAATTCTTAAGTATTATGATAGCCTATTTGAAAGTTGCGTTAATGTTTGTGTCACCCGTAAAGAGACACTGTGGAGACTGTAACAGCCACTTAAATTTACCCCCAAGTGCAAGTGTTACAATTCATTGAGAGCCATGCAGGCACTGAATAATCGTACAGCTCCGGACCTCTCGCGGCGACTGGACCTTAAAGCACCCATTCATCTGCTCCTTTTGATTTCCAGCTACTGTTCCTCCTTCGATGGTTCCTCACCTCCCAACTCTGTGCGGCATTATTGCTCTGATTGACACGGCGCAACATTTCCGCTTGTCTGCAAAACAGGATCCCCACACAGGCAGCAAAGTCCCCTCGCCTTCCCCCCTCGCCCCTCCAACACGAAACACAGTTGAAAGGCAGGCACATTTTCGGAGAGCAGTGGCAATTTATGTGGATGCTGCATCACCAAATTGCTCAAAAAAAAAAATGTGCGAATGAAAAAAAGAAAACAAAAATGTCTGTTTTTAAAATGTCAGAGTTACGTTGATAAGAATCTGAGGATGCAGGAAGGACTTTGGTGAGAAGTGACTAATTACCCTGTGGACTGTCCTGATAGTGGAGAATAATTAGATTCACACAAAAGACCCTAAACCAGTATCTGAATAACAAGAGCAACATTTTCAATGGAAAATTTAATTTGATTCTGTTGCGAGTCCCCTCCGTGCACTCAAAAGGGAAACTGAAAGAAAAGCATTATAAGAAAAAAAAAAAAAAAAAAAACGTCTTCCCGGAATGGTTTCATGCCTGATTTGGTTGGAAAAAAGCTGACAAACCCCACAGTAATCAAAAGACGAGTGCACGGCCTACACGGTTGCATATATATTCACAACAGCGATTAGATAGCAAAACATACTGACTAAACATGGATTCAGTAAATAGACCGGTTTATTACTAAAGCAATGACTAAAAGTTTTATCATCAATTTTCCTCATTTTTATAAGAAAATCGGTTAAAAATTAAACTCAAAAATGTAATCAATTACAGAAAAGAATTAGTAACTTTAATGGTTTGCAGATAAATATTAACATTTAAAGCCAGTTCAGAAAAGTAACAAGAAACTGACTGCAAGAGAGGTAATTCGTAAAATAAATAATAAAGGATACACAAATTACACACACACACACACACACACACACACACTACAATTGTCTATAACAAAAAAAGTGAATCTCAATTTTTAGGTTTAAAGCCACTTAAAATAACCTGTAATGATGATTTGTGTTCTGAACAGACTATCTAAAACAGCCTGCAGTGGACAATTTGTAATCTAGATTGAGATGGAAATTAAACAAAAACAGGATGAAATTGATGACTATATCACACAAGAAAATTATTCTTTCATCATTGTGTAAAAGATCCCTTTTTAATCATAGCCTATATAGACATGCATATGCTAACTATGTAGGCCATACTACATGCAAATGGTGTAAGAGTGCTTTAGAAGATTAGAAGATAGACACCCGGCCCACAGTGGGCTGAGAGGAGTGGGCTCTACTCCAAGACTGTGTCCTATCTCCTCAGGACTGGAAAAAGCATCCTAATCCTTTACCTTTCATAGTGATCTAAAGCCGATTTAAAACTGTCACTACCCCAGTTTGTGTTTATTTCATGTTCATTTGCAGCTCAAGGCAATACTCTGCACACCCACTTATGACATGAGCAAAACGGTGTGTGTGTGTGTGTGTGTGTGTGTGTGTGTGTGTGTGTGTGTGTATGAGGGAGATGGAGAGCAAGAGACTACATAATGAAGAGAAAGAGAAAGGAAACTGACCAGGAGATAAAGAAATACCCAATGTGTTTATGTTTGTGTGTGTGTGTGCGTGTGTGTGTGTGTGATTTGACTGTACTCATTGTTCTATTTTCTTTTGATGTGTTCAAACGTCAAGTCTCAATCATCCCCTTCTTATTTCATACATTGTCAAACAAACCAAACAACTCTGCGTGAATTCACTCCCAAAAATACACACTCCCACACAAACAGATGAGTAAACATCGTCTCTCGCTCTCTCTTACACACACACACACACACACACACACACAAACAAACTATTGACCACTGAGACATCAGGCCCACCTTCCTATCCTCTACCTCATGTCCCTCAAGGCCTTACTGTGTTATTTTGTAAGCAGCAAGAGCCCAGCATGGACAGAGCTAATCACTGGAGGCAAGGGCTCTCTCTCTTAAACACACACACACACACACAAACACACACACACACACACACACACACACACACACACACACACACACACGATGATTGACACACAAAAGCAGCGAATCTATGCAGTGCCCCCCTGTCTTGCTTTTTGCTTTCTCTCTTCTAGCTAAAAAGACAAGGGGGAGCTTAGTGTGTGGTGTGTGAGTGTATGTGTGTTGGTGTGTAGCAGAGAGAAGGGGGTGGTGGTGCTGGAGATGACGAGGTTTACAAGGAGTTATGTCCAACAAACCAAGGCAGAGCCAGAAGAGAAGTAAAGACGGCAAAAGATGAGCTTGTGACTAGCGCTGTTCTTATCCCTACTCCTAATCCCCCCACTCTGTCAGGTGCAGCAGCAAATCTGGAGAGAGTCTCAACCCCTCTCATATGAATATGATCCCTGTGCTGGCTGAAACCCAGTGAACCACTGATCCTGTTATCATCTCACCGGAGAGAAAAAGGAAAAAGAGAATGAGAGACACACGGAGACAGGGAAGAAGGGATGAGCGTTGTTTATTCTTTACTCAGGCCTCCTGTCCTCCAACAGCACCTCGTCTACCCATAACCCCACTCACTAAACTAAATTCCTCCATTATTTTGAACCTCAAGGGGACTTTTTTCAACACTGTCCTTTAAATTAGTAGCTCTGGGTGTAGTTTGGGTGATAGAACACAGTTAGCTATTTAATCACAAGGTTAGTGCTTCAATTCCCTTCACTGCCTTTCTCTGAGCAAGACACTGGACCAATATACAACAGACTATTTTTCTGCCGAGGTTGACTGTTTTTAATGTTCTCAATAATTTGTTGGAACATTAATTTAAATGTGCCAAACAAGAATTAACTGCACAATGCAGTTAAGGTCGCAATCAAAGTCACTGTCTTGCAGCAGCTTTATTTGCCAGACATTTTTAGCCAAAAATGGAAACAGAAAGCTACTCCGTCATATCAAACCTAGGCCATCCTTTCTTTAAGAAATTCAACATCCACATATCAGAGTTTCAGGTTTCCAAACATTAAATGCAACAGGTTTAAGTTTTTTTTTACCACATGTGCAAAGGACGCTCTAACTCTAATACACCATGAAGTGGCTTGTGGCTGCGTAGCACTTTATCTCATCATTCATACAGTTGTTTTTGCTTTGATCACATTAACCTATTATTGTAGTCTGTAATGGCAATGTAGCTGCACTTTAAATAACTTTAATTGTCTTATTATTATTATCTTATTGTGTTTGTCTATACTGTAGTTTTAAGTTTTTGTGCTGCCTGGCTACTACGTAAGGCACACATTTCTAGTGTTGTGGGGGAGAAATCGTCTGTTAGTGATCTGTTGGTGATGATTCAACATCATAGTTTATTGACTCAGAGACAAATTATATCATGAGAAATATTTTCTACAGTCCAAATTAATAATTCAAAGAAAGCTGTAAATAAAATGTTAATTAAGAACTTACATTTTACACAAGGACTTTGTTACACAGTTAACATCACTTTAATTATAGTATAGGTGATTTTGCATACAGTATTTGCCATATAGTGATAAACATCAATGTTGGAGAATTCCCTATATGGTGATAATGATTTCAACCACTTTGCCAGAATTTGCCTGAATGAATGCAATGTAATCGTTATTTATTTATTATTGTTTTGACATTGTGAGGCCAGACATTTTCTGGCTGCCATGTGCCTGTTGCCCAAGGTGATAGGAAGCGGTGTGGTTAATTAAAGAGTGGACAGCACTCCAGACTCCACTCACACACTCCTAGTATTGTCATAAGCACCACTCTTACAACACACTCCCTCAAGAGTCATTTCCCTCTTTTTCTTAGGACATGGAGGGCCGTGCCATGCCCACGGAGGGCCGTGCCGTGCGCTGAAGCACAGTGTGGTGTCTCTCGTGAACATGTGTATGCGTCAACGCGCACGAGTCCACAGCTGACATCTCTGCATAGACACATCCAGATAGCCAACGGATAGCACTTTCAATTCAGCTTGATGTTATCGTTTTTCCTTTCTTAGAGAAATATGAACCTGTCACATGGGTCGCCTTACAGATTTGTTGCATAGTTCCAAGGTAGATAAATCCAACAATAGGGGCCAAGGCCTCGCCCCCTCTCCATGCACAGTTAACAGGACCGTAGCACTAATCAGTGGGAGAGGATCACATCTGGCCTGACAGCAGCTGCATCACTGTTTAGTGGAGCTGCCAGCGTGAGAAACACACAGGTCGATCCCTTTTCTCCCTGGACAGAGTGGGTGTTCTTCTCATTTATTTCTTCTTTCTTAGTCCTTTTCTTTGAGCAAGCCAATTAACCTGGGAGCAGTGCACTAATGAGTTCCCTCTGGTGGCTCTGCACTGCTCAATGGAGAAGAGGAAAGAGCAGGGTGAGTAGAGAGGGAAGAAAGGAGAGGGGTCAGGGAGGGATAGCGCAGGGCTGCAGGAGGGGAGAGGTGCAGGCATGGCAAAGGCGAAGGGGGGTAAGAGAGTTTTAAAAAAGGGGAAGAAGGGTAGAAAAAGGGGAGAGGAGAGAGGAGGGGTGAAGACAAAGGGGTTCAGGGCAAGGAACTATGGGATGGGTTGATGCAGCAGGAGAGGGGACAGAGCACCATCCAGTTAGCCACTACGGGCCTATCACCAAGACATTGTCAGCCAGACAATGGGCTTATCAGCCTCCTTTTCACACCAGTCTGATTAACTGGGAGGAATAGTGGGAAGAGGAGGGGAAGGAAAAAGGGTACGTCCTTGTACCAGCCCAGTAAATGTCAGAGAATGGGCCAGGCACCTGGACTCGCCTCATGGTTTGAGTATACATCACTGAGAAAATGGGAACAGTTTAAAACCCACATCCTCCCCATATGTGCGATAGCTGTGTTCGGAGGGAGATTCTGTCATAATAAATCTACAACCTTTTTGTAATTGTATGTCACTGACCAGATAAGCTAGGAAGTGATAAGCACCTTTAAGCACCATTAGCTAAATCTGTGAGTTATCAGTCACAGAAACACCATGAAGCGGAGAGAGGATGGAAATAATAGCATTAAAAAAATCTGTACTTCTCAAACATTGTTTCTCAAAAGAATGAACAATGCTTACTTTTATTTGAAGCAATTAAATAATAATGTTTGTCCCTGTGCCCCAAATCTAACACTTAATACTCGACAAAACAAATTAAATCACACATGCGAAAAATAAGAAAAAAAACTAAATTAAACTTACCTTATTTGGGGATGTATCTCTTTTAGTGCTAATTAATAAATTAATAATTATATATGAAATGGTATAATGAACTGCAATAACATTTTTTGCAAGTAACGCTTCTTTGAAGCTACTAACACATTTTTTGTTTAAAACCAGCCTTGCCTGCCAGCCGCATTTTTCAAGCTTGGCGAGAGCGAGATAGGCCATCGAATGACTGAGAGCAAGCATCAGCAAAATTATTTGGGTCATTGTTCAATTAGTCTCCCATATTGATCCCAGCTTGTTTGTTTACCTGCTTACTGCTTCCCATTTGTACGGCCTTGACAGCCATCTGTCACACAGAAAGAGAGAGACATTGAGAGAAGGGAGGCAGGAGGTGACAGAGTGGGAGGGAGAGTGATTTACAATGTGAGTGTTGAGATAAAAGTGAATTGAGAAACTTCCAATAGGTTATGAGTGGAGACTCAATATAATATAGGGGGAAGTAAGGATGACAAAGAGATCTTTTGCGATACAGAGCTTGAAATGTTATTTCTAAAGTAAAGCTTTTTGGAAATAGAAATTCCTAATCCATTGAATCCATAAAAGCTTATATTCGTGGTGCTCAATGAGGCGAGTGTTATGAAAAGCAATGCTTGGAGCAACAAGTGGTTGTACTCTTCTTGCTCTTCATTTCCATTTTTTTTTCTCCATTTCTTTTTTTCAAAAGAAAGGATGCAGTAATTAGAGGGTAGACCAGGTGGAAGTACACAACTCAAGAGCCCGGCACTAGCTCGCCCTCTCCTTTACAGGAAGATGGGAAGAGGGAAATGTGGAGGTGGGTAGAAGAGGGTGAACATGGCCTGAGAGGAGAAAGTGGGAGAAGAATATGTCTAGGTAAAAACAGGGAGAAGGGCGAGCAGCAGCCGTGCTTGGGAGCACATTGGGTCAAAGAAAATAAAAAGTGTCATTTAGCCAAAGAAAGAAGATGAGAGCAGTGTGCACAACGAGGGGGGGCCTGGAGCTGGGACGGTTGGGTGAGGTGAAGGGGAGGTGGAGACAAGGTTAGCTGTTAAATAAGGTGGGGGTCATAAGAGAGGGGGTTGATGCCCACCGTGATACGAATGAGGGTCTGCAGGCAGGGGGGCCACCCACAGTACAACTTGGCCAACAAAGCTGCTTCTGTCTTGGCCTCCCTCCTTCACAGACCTCCTTGAGTGGGCAGGATTCCATTAGCAAGCTGCAGAACCTGGGGTCTATTCAACCGCTCGTCAAGGCCTGACTGAGTGTGTCGAGCACACAGACACATATGCACATGCACAAGTACACACAGAACCACACACATGCTCCCCGAGCACACATACATGCACTCATTCACAGTCACTCACTCACACACCCAACACTGCTAATTAATCCTCAGATTACCCAGCCAATTATTACCACACTTGTACTAATTAGAAATTATTTAAAGCATTTCCCAATTACGGTTTACATGCTCAGTTGGGCAGGAGTCTGCCTTGATAAACCAACTGGTTTTATAGTGGGGGAAAGTGGCGTGCACGCACGCACGCACGCACACATGCACGCACACGACTGTGGTAATCAGGCCGTCTCAACGAGTCCCTCTGTTAGGACGAGGGGGATGAGGACAGACAAGAGGAAGAAAGAAAAAGAAATAAAACAACAAAAGACATGCTCCTTCAGTGCAGCAGCAATACTGTAGGTCGCTCTTGTTAGGGTTGGGGACAGTGATTAGGAGAGGCCACAATAAGACCTGCCAGGAAATACATGCCAATTAGGTTACCAGGAGAACCACGGGCCCTCATTGCTATGGGAAACCCACAAGTCTCTGCACCACACGGCCTCCTCTCACACACACACACACACACACACACACACACACACACACGCACACATCCACACGCATACAACTACACACACACCCCCATGGCCTTGTGCGCTACCTTTTTCAACCCTTTGATTATGACATGGGTAACGGGAGGCCAAGGGGAAAATAAAGAAGGTAGAAAAGAAGAGAAGACACTGCAGCGCAAGGACAGAATTATTGTGGTGAGAGTAAAAGGGAAAATAGAAGTTGATGCAAAAGAGGCAAAGATTGGTTGCCAAGAGGGATATACCAACCTTCACTGAGACATCAATGTAGGTTGAGAAAACAACAGAGGGAGAAAGGCAAAAGCAACAATCAAACTGTGGTGGGATAACAGGGGCGGGACTCCAGGGAGAATTATTAGTGGAGGGAATTACAGGCTCATCCATGGGTGACATGTAAGCCCCAGCTACACACTCAAATGTTTACAACACTGATATTTGCTCAACTGTGATGTTATCAGTCCTGGATGTAATACTCAATGCTTTTGTTCTGACATGCATGGCAACACTCACCATGTCTACAGATGCAATAAGCAAGAAGCAGATAGCAACGGCACAATGTTTGCCAGCAGTGTTGGCCTGAGAAGCTGTGACATGACCCAGGCAGAACAGAGAGAAAACGCACTCTGGTATATTTGCGTTAAAGTGACGATAGCTGAGATGTTGATTAATGTTCACAGTCCCTGTTATTAAATAAACAGGGTGAATACACAAAATATATTGAATAAATTAGAGCGTGAACCGATCTCCTCTGCAACATCCAGCTCATTAGAATGCATGAGGAAACAATGTTCTGATTGCAACAAGAGTCACTCATTTTTGTCCCCCGCCAGAGCACCACTCCCTGCACGCTACCCCCCGCTACCCCTAAACACTTACCCCTCATGCCTGCCACACACTCCACACCAAATCCCTCCCTACTGCACACTCTCCTGCTAAAAGCTTCCTGACTTAACATCACCCCTTCCCAATGGACATCACCAACAAACCACTAACCCTCTTTTCACCTCTCCCCCCTTCCTTCCCCCCGTGCATGTCCCTCATTTTCTTCCACCTCCTCCCTTCTCCTCTGCTGGGATCTGTGTCATCATTTTAATTAATTTCTAATCAGGCGAGAGTAAACTAATCAGGGGAGGCGTTAAACAATGACAGCTCTGCCTGTTCCGTTCCACACTGGGGGCCGCCAGGCTGCTCTGCATGCCGAGAGGAACTGCACATTGATAAACAACTCAGTGTAGACGGGGCTATCTACACCCATCTCATCTCCCATACATGTTAATATGGCCCACACTGCAACACATATGTGGAGCATTTGCATTTGCAGATTGGACCTGTAGTGAGCTGTTGATTGATACACGATTAAATTACCACTATTTTATTTTGTTGCCTCTTTATGATCACTTTTATGTGCATAATGTGGAATGCAAAGCCAATCAGATTTGTGACTGAATGAACATATCAGTTCATGGACATATGATGGAAATACATGGAAATGATCAGAATGGACAAATAAATAACCTAACCCTGTCTGAATGGTACTGTATGTATCTGCTTAGAATGGGTTGTACAAAGACTGCAGTTATCTGTAGGCGGCCAGATCCCACCAAGGCTGAGCCATTGTGAAAAACAGAAAGAGAAAGAGAGAGAGAGAGAGGGGGAGAGAGAGAGAGAGAGAGAGAGAAAGAGAGAGAGAGAGAGAGAGAGCACGCACTTTTGGGCAATACATTAACTGAGACAATGTAACAAGAGAGCGTTGATTAACCTCTTCCAGGCTTACCCTGAGCCTAAAATACCTTAAACCAACATAAGTGAATCATAATTGGCAAATTCGAACTATATGATTGCATGACAATGAAGCTGATGAAAGATGATGAAAAAAAATAGTTCAAGACCAACACTGCATTGGTTGGCAAGGGAAATTGGGCATTTTGAATCTGGTGAAGTGAGTGATCAGGGGGAGCCCTTAGACATGGTAAGGCCTCAACTTCATGTCTGCAAACTGACGGATACAGCAGAGTTACAACTCTTATGGTTCATCTCGATGTTATGAAGAAAGAGGCTTTCATGTCTCTGCCATCAAAGCTTTGTAACCAGACCCGATTTCTCCTCCTGGCAACGCCATGGTAACTGATGACCATCGACCTAAGGACCAAAGACTATTGGCATATAGTTACATGACACACAAGTGCACTCAGGGACATGTAAATAATCACTCAGAAATACACAATATTTCCTCATCCTTAACTTTGGGTGAAGTTGCGCAACAACAATTTCAAACACAAGAGAAAGAAAGCTACAGTGAAATCAAAGTTTAAATCAGATGCATGGCTGGAAACGAAGAGGATATTTAAGTGAGAATGAGGTGCGTTTAAAAAGATATCACCCCCTTCCCTCCATCACCACCTCCTTCCTTGCCCTCTTTGCCAAGTATTAGATTCCCATGCCAACCGCTTCCCTGGGATAGAATAAGGATTGCGGAGGTGGGAAGCTGAAACCCTTCCATAACATGTCAAACAACACTGGAATCCAAAATGCAAAAGGGAGAGAAAAAGGGTTAGAGGCAGATTTTCTACAGGGAGAAAGAAACTGTCACATCATCAGATTGGTTATTCTAAGTGGAGGGATGTGGGTATGGGGGCGGGGAGGGAGGGGCGGGGTGGCAGAGGCTTGGGCTGGCAGAATCTGGCAACGATACACGATGGCGGTATTTCCACTAAAATAATCAGCCTCC
>NC_048417.1:11175043-11234518 GCF_013103735.1 Etheostoma cragini
GGGGGGTGCCGCCTTCAGGGGTCTCATCAGGCTACAGGGCGAGCTCAAGAGAGAAGACAAGAACCCCTCAAAGATCAAGAAACACAAAATGCCCCATGAAACAATTTCTACACTTCCACGTCCCCTTAAGCACATCACACGAACAGCGAGGCATTGATTCATGATCAAACGACCGTGATCGTCACTCAAATTTAATAATAACAACCTTAACAATCAAAAACGCTCTAAATATACTGTACCTCCACTTCAGGCCAGGATTAGGCCTTTCTATGTGCACATTTTGTGTTGATGTGCTGCATTACGGAACAAAGAACTATCAGAATCGAAAACAACCATGCAAACACACAGATAAACGACAAATCAATTTATTTAAACGTGGTAAAATATACTGTTCAAACAACACTGTGTTTGATTGTAATAACCATTCATATTTCAGCAAAGACATTCAGCACAGGAGAGCAATACTCCCTACTGTGTACAATACACACAAATACATAACAGACGGGAAAGCAGGAGGTGTGTACGTATACACTCTCTCACAGATACATTAACTGAAACTACAAAGGACATGAAATAATCTTTAAGTTGTATTTCACTCAGCAGAAGCAAGCAGCTTCTTTCATGATAGACGAAGAAAAAACTAATTAATGACTGTGAGCTCAGAGTCATGTTATCAAATTCAGCGTACTGGAGTGTGACACCACTAAAATAATACAATCATCAAGCATAATGAGTGAGTTATGAAGTTTCTCTTAATGCATGTATCAGAGTAAATGGTTGCAGCTGAACATTGTGTTATTTCATCACTGTCGAGACTTGATCTTAATACAAATCTCTATGTAATACAGGCCTATTCATGCAGCCTGCCTTTCCCCTCTGGTTCAATTATCATGGGCTCTTTTGCAGAAATATTCAATTAAAAAAAGGCACCTCCTTTAGTTTTTTCAGAAAATAAAGAGCGTAAATGTTTTACTTAGGCAAAGTAGTAAAAAGTTTGGAAGTAATATAGATTTTATTTGAAAAGACATAAAATTATTACTTTATACTATTTATCCCTACTGTTTTCTCACTCCAAATTAAGATAGTCAATGAGGCTAAAATTAACTTGATTACCGAATGAATGGAATATTGGAAATATAATGACAATTAAGCGACCATGAGATCATGAAAAGAAAAGCGAAAGACAGAGCAGCAAATCTACCTTATTCAGTGAGAGGTGTTTTTGTTGAGAGTATTCTCTACAGAATTTGTCGGCTTTCATTTCATTTCTCTGACATTCTCTCTGTCTGACCATCCAAGTCCTCTCCTGAGACCGATGAGTGGAAGCAGAGTTTCAGAGAGAGCTATCAGGATTAGGATAATTAATATCATCTCATTTCACTGTGATCCTCTCCGCGGCCCACTGCACACACAAGGACGGCATACAGTGAATATTGTGGCAAGAGTATCCAGTCGGCTGTCAATCTAGGCCATATTCCCCCCCCCACCCACACCCGCACACACTCACACACATACCCTCCTCAGCAGCTAAATTGCAGTTTGAGAGACGACAGGGGAGAGGCAGCGGTGGCAGCGGTGGTGGGGGGGCTGTCGGGGCCCGAGGGACGCCATACAATGGAGCGTGCTGCTGACCAGCGTTCAGGTGAAATTGAATTGGAAATCTTCCACGGCTGGTTAGCATAACAAAGGGCCTCGTGGCTTTAGACAAAGGCTGCTTCTCTAATGCACAAAATCAATCTCTCTACGGGCTCAATGCATTGTTCCCTCCCGCCATACAGGTGTTCCTTCAATGGTCCTTAATCAAAAGTGTCAAAACAAAGTTAAGAGTTATCTCTGCTCCTCCGCAGCTGCTTCTGCAGAGCAGAAAGAGGGAACGAGACCAGACGCTCAGGATAGTAAAACAGCTGAGTGAGTGTGTGTGTATAGGATGCTGGATGCATTCAGTGCATCCTTCACCACAATCTGTTGGTGCTAAAGTTGAGCCACTGAAGAAGATTAATCTCATTTCTACCTGAGCCCTGTCCAAATATGAGCAACTGGTGCTCCCCAATGCGATCACTGAACAAATCCAGTCAATTAAAAGAAGGCAGAAGTTTGACTTATTTCAAAGAAGAGGAATGTTTTCAACAGATGCAGCCTCCCCATCATTACTCGTCCCTACATTCAATTTGAAGGCCTGATTGATATTGGTAGTAGCAGACATTCTCGCTGAAGGCTGTTTAACAATTGGAAAACACCAATACTATAACACTCTACCTTATCTCTCTCTATTTTTCTGTAGGCCTGAGACCTTGACTCATTCAGGGTAGACTGAATGAAATAAGAAGCCCATGGCCTTGTTCTCTTTTACTCTGTGTGTGGGCTAACTGATTCATCCATCAAGAGGACAGATTGGCTAAGTGTTGTAATTTCTCCCAACTTTCTGTCCTGCTACAAGGCTTGTAAGGAGATATTTTACACCTTTACTTTAAGTGCTTTAAATGGTAGCCATAAAGCAAAAACGTACAGGGAAATATATCCAATCTTAAATGGCTGCTCTACATCCTTCAACTTGTGTTGAAAATCTTTAAGAAAAGCAGGATACAAAGCTGTGTGAGAGAGAGGGCTGTATGCATTATGTTGCAGGCATCATCTGCTCTATATGGTGTTACCAAATATTACCACATTAATTAAAACATAAATAATCTGTAGACTAATCCCATCCCCTAATGAGTAGCATCACAGACTCAACGCCTGCACTTTGAGAGTCGCCATTCGACTCTCCGTCAGGACACACTCCCTTCAACATTATACTGCCCCACGTGGTTTAATGTCAGCTCAGTGGCAGGAAAATCTCTGTGTAATACACTTTTAACTGACATGTCCATAATTGTGACAAGGTGATGTAATGTGGACAAAATCATCAATCACTTTATACCACTATTAGGCCTATGCTAGATATAGTGACGTACTCCATTTTCAGGTCTGTTGTTAGTTGATACGTGCAAAATCCTTTTCTCACATCTCACGCACAAAGCTGCAGTATTTCTCCTCGAAAACCTTTTTTTTTCCCAATGCCAGTGTTGTTATGAATTCTCTGCAATGGGAGCGTTGCTTGTTTACACTATGCTACAATGCAAGCCACGTGGTGAGGCCTTGATCGTCTATTCCTTGCTGAGGGCATGTTTACCTTTTTTTTTCTGGTCACCCAGAGTTTAAAAATATTAAACTTTGGATAAAACCATAGAAATAAAAGGGATGTAAAGGGCATTGAGCTGTTTGCTGTGGTCATTTGACTAGTACAAAATATAAAAAGGAAATTGTATTTTATTGTCTTGACTACAAACGCAAGTGTACAATTTCCGGGCCCTCTCCGAAAAGCTTTTAGTAGCTTATTTGGGGTTCCCCATTTGACGCTGCCTGCATCTGATCATTGTACCTCCTGAAATTGTGTTTAAATATACAATGATGGCGTGTGAAATTAACAAAACGAAACAAATGCACTTTGACAAACAATTGACTGGATACTTTAGCTGTTCCACTTCCTCCCCGGCTGTCCGAAGGCCCAGCAGCTTGCGTGAAAATAGACCTGGCAGGTATCTTTAGCGGAGCGGAGAGGAGAGCCACTTCACGCACGCTTCTGGGATGCAGTGCAGCTGGTGGGACGCAACCGGATCATAGCGCCCAGTGGAAATTAGGGGTAACTGTAACATCGTACTTAAATAACACAGGATAGATTTATGGTGCTGGCTACATAGACTTGCGGGTCCATCCTCTCTCTCTCCATGCTTCAGCCTTCCCTTAATCCAGAGCAAGAATCTTGTCTCTATCTTGTGCCAACATTTTTACTTCCATATCTAAGCAACCAGACGCAACAATAGCATCTCAGCTGAAAACAGCTGCACCGCTAATAGTGCAGATCCACCTGTCCGTGAGATGCCTCTGTCGCATGGCGCATCACTTTATTCCTATGGGTGACGTCAAGCAACTTTAACGTGACCGCAAATCATCCTGAGAAGGTGGCTGCGAGGCAAAAAAGCTGGCCAATGCCCTTCTTAATGCAACTAAATCTGGTGGCAGCCTACAGTGTCAAGTGCGAGCTCTTGAGATTTTTGGGACATATTGTTTAGTGTGTAATTAGTGTGGTATGTACGTGAGAGTATAGTGTGTTGAGTTACACACTGCACTGTTGAATTGCATGCTGGGCATAGCTCGCTCTCTGTCGTTTGCAACAGTGCATTCAAGAACAGATCAAGAAAGACCAACCACGAATGTTTCATTGGAGCAAACTAATACATTTGAACACTTTTGTTCCCTGAAATAGCCTGGTCCCATATAGCTAAATGGTCGCCTCCCTATGGTGTATATAAAAATGAATTATAATTTTTAGGGTTGGAAATTAGAATTGATTTTTCAGCAAATCAGGGAAGTATCCAAGCAACTCATTTTAGAATAGACCAAAACATCCAATCCACTGACGGTAACTGGTGTTGCCGTATCGCAGAAGAGGGCCCAGCAGATCCGGGGGTTGCTGAGGGGAAGGCATAACAAGGAGTTAGCCCTCAACAAAGAGAGTGATACGACACCTTAGCAACTGTCACACCGGTTTACACTTTTGTGAATCAAGTTTTCTTGTTGCTGTTTCACTCTCTGTATAAACACTTTCATTATCATTCAGAGATTGGGCATTTGTGTTGCATTCATGTGTTGTCAAAATAATCATAAAAATGAGTTCCCTGGCAGAGGTCTGCGCTCTGCGAGTGCCCTTCTAGGTAAAACCCAGTGTAGGTGATCACAGACAGCAGTTTTGTTGCTTACCGTCAGAAAAATAATGACATTTGGCCATTTGTTGAGGCATTTTAGTACGAACAGAGATCCAGATGACAACCTGAAAACGCTAATATGGACACACTTATTTATTTATTACACATTTAGCGTTTTCAAAATTAGCTGGCTTACTGTAAAGGTAGTCTGCTGCTCTTCTCACCTTCCCTATCTCCCTCCAGCCATCCACCAGCCCTCAGCTCAATCCTTCACAGCCTCTGCTGCTCTGGCCCTTGGGAGGACTCATGCAGACCAGTTGATTAAAAATCACTTAGTGGAGAACACAAACAAAGCTGTCAGCCTTTGGCTTGCCCTTGGGATTGGAGTGAGGGGGGAAGGGTAGAATGAACAAGAGACGAAGGGGAAGAAGAGGAGAAGAGATACTTAGCGGGTTCAGATAGATTTAAAAGTTGAGAAATGCCTCAAACTGGGAACAAGCTAGATAGGACAGTCAAAAGTAAGGGATGATTGGGGAGGTGCCTGGATAGGTCATTGAATCGTAGCCTTGAAATGTGTTTAACTCAAAAAAATGACTTGAATAATTAATCAGTTTTCAAAATAGTTTATTAATTTTCTGTCCAACAACTAATCGATTAGTCAACCATTCGTTCACTTTAACAAGACAAAATCTGTGAGTGGGGTTTTGCCACTAAATATGACGACACTAGCAGCTGAAACAACTGAATTAGTGGCAGAAAAAGTATTTAGAGCTATTTTGAGGATTGATTAATTGTTTGTCATTTTCACCTTCCAGTTTTTCAGTTGTGAGGAATTGTTACTTTTCTTTAACTTATGCCATAGTTAACTGAATATCTTTAGGTTTTGGACTGTTGGTTGGACAAAAACAATTTGGTGTCCCACTTAACTACAGTCTTACATTTTATGGACCTAACGGTGAAATGATTAATAAAGAAAATATCATTAGATAAGGCAATAATGCAAATAATTTTTAGTAAGCCAGAGATTAAATAAAAAAACTGAGCACCAGACACCAGCAAAACATCAAGTTATGACCGCTCAAAAGCCATTACTGCATGACTCAGTTGGAGGTTTACTGCTGCAGAACCACAGGAGGCAGGAACGAGTTGGTTAGAAACTAGATGTGTAAACACATAATGACCGTTACTGGTTTGATCATATTGTGACACCCACAACAGTCACAATTAGTAAGCCCATGTGAACGCACACACACAGCTGCCACTGACAAGGATAGGGCAGCACAGCTCCAACGGTCTACTGGCCTTCACTACCAGATGGTAGATCCCGCTGGTTACATACACGCACGCACGCACGCGCGCGCACACACACACACACACACACACACACACACACACACACACACACACACACACACACACACACACACACACACACACACACACACACACACACACACACACACACACACACACACACACACACACACACACACACACACAGCAAGTCCTCAGTAATAGTTCAATTATGCCCAAACCTACTGGGTTAAAGGACGTACTACTTCTAGGTGCAACATGTTTAACCGGCTCTTGCAACACAAACTGATCACAACTGCAAAAACCTTCACCTCCACACTTTGCTGACATTACTGAAAGAATAGCACGTGATTAATTTGTATTAAATCCCAATAACAACAGGACCACACAGGAATACCTAACGCCGACATCTGCACACACCCTCAGCATATAGGAGCAAGGTGAGAATTGTCCCTGTGGAGGAAAGTTGAAAGACAAAAAATTGAGAGCACATAGTACAAGAGAGAAGAACAGACAGACAATGAAAGAGAGATAGCAGATATATGAAAAGACGGAAACAGGAAACAATGAATATGGAAGTCTCTCAGGCTGCAGGAGCAAAGTCACCCCCTTGGTATCCCCACTGGGGATGAGGTTTCAACTGAGAACTAAAAGGCACATTGGTGTCCACTACAGAGCCTGTGGAGAACACTGGAGAAAGGATGGAAGAGTCACAAACTTGTTTGTTGAAATATACATACATTCACGCACGCACACACACACACACACATACACACACACACACACAGGTTATACTCTCTTATGTTGTCCCTCGTCTCCGCTGCTGTGAGTCTCATCTTATTTTTGCTGACCTGTATATGGAGGGTTTGACAGAGGTGAGCACACAATCTCCCGACGCCCAAACACAGAGAATTGAATCACCCCTGGGCTGACCTCCTCGGAACAACGCCTCGCCTATCTGCAACCCTGTGCTGTTGAGGGGACCATTTAGGGCAGACGGTGACCCCTGTGTGGCCCCCGGGTCTGTGGCGCTGCCGCCTCGGCTGCCGAGCAACATGACAACCAATACAAGGCCATGTCAAACACATGATTGACACGTCCCCGCCCATCTCGACCAACATTCACACCCGTCCCTGCAAATTACCCCAAAGCCAGACACACGACCATAGCTTGGCTCCCTATTTGCTGTCTTGTCGTCTTCCATATGTTACACACACACATACACTCCATTCTGTTTGACACAATGAATTAATTGTGTCAAATAATGTTAAAGGTAATAAGAGATGAGATTTTTTCCCTTCTGACTGCCTTAGTGGAAGCTGAACCAATGCCACAAAACTGGCTCAGTTTAAATGGAACAACAAGTTGTGCCGACTAGATCAGAACAAAAACAGTATGTATTTAATCACTTTTACTTTTTCAGTCCTATAGTGATTGATTTTGTTACTGCTGCAGGGCAGTCTGATCACGCACCTCTCTTCATAAACCACAATGTCTCCCATGCCTTTGCCGTACCTGCGGTGGAGATTGGCACACACACAAACAAATCACAGGCGCACATACAGAAAACCCACACACACAAACACAAAGAAAGAAAAAGAGCTACAGCTACAGTCCCTACATCAACAGTGGCCTAGAAAAAAAACAATACACACAAAAGAGTCACCCCATGAAAATAACCCTCCATCTAAGCATCACTGCACTTATCTACTCATAAACATAGGGATAAATCAATTCAGTGAGAAACACATATTTTTTTCTCTCATTTGAAATTACAGCTGCGGGACCAAAGCTAGCATGATAGCATAGGTCAAATTCACTAACCTCTTCTCTCCATGGCAACAGTCTACCTCTTAGGAAAAAAAAAAAAGGCTCAATGTGGTTTGTTGAAGTCATTGTGAGACATGTTTCCATGACCTGCAAATGTGTGTGTCATGAGTGTGTTGGTGTTTTTTTGCATGTGTTTCACAAGGACACAATCATGTAGATGTACATGTGTATGCGTTTACATGAAGGTATATCTGTCGATCTGTGTTTGTGTGAGAGAGAGAGTGTGTGTGTGTGTGTGTGTGTGTGTGTGTGTGTGTGTGTGTGTGTGTGTGTGTGTGATGACAACCCTGTTATCACAGCGTCTGTATTAGCATTGCAGCGTCTCACCGCTTTGTTTTACTCTGACCTGTATAATCAGTGTCACATTAGCAACACAACAAATCAAACGCTATGAGTTTCTCCCCTGCAACCTCTCTCACACACACAGACACACACACAGACACACACAGACACACACAAACACACACACACACACACACACACACACACACACCATGTCCTCCTTCATGCTCCGAGCTGGCCGCCATACTGTGTCAAACAGATGCTAATTAATAGTATAACTAATACCTATTACACAACATACAAAGCTCCAAAATGACTAATGTCATTTCCAGTGATGGAAATAACGGCGTTATAAATAACGGCGTTATAAATAACGGCAATATAAATAACGGTGTTATAAATAACAGCGTTACTTTTTTCAGTAATAAGTAATCTAATTGATTACTCTTACCACCTTAATAACACAAAATGAACAACACAAGCGAGTCAGTCAACGAGAGACAGGTATTGCGGTATAAAATCAAGGGGGGGGGGGGGTTAACTTTTCCTGCTAAAGATTTTACACCGTGGTCAGAAATCATAGGGGAGACACTTTGTTTCTCTCACTATGACTCTAAAGTG
Organism: Etheostoma cragini; assembly: GCF_013103735.1. Classification (NCBI taxonomy): domain Eukaryota; kingdom Metazoa; phylum Chordata; class Actinopteri; order Perciformes; family Percidae; genus Etheostoma; species Etheostoma cragini. The sequence continues at coordinate 11,183,833 of NC_048417.1, forward strand.
GCTACTTGCTCCGAAGCTAATCGCTGTCACTTTATCACTTCTCCCTCACGCTCTATCACACACACACACACACACACACATTTATGTTATTTTCACTGTCAATAGCGTGCATATTTTGTGTGTTTGTATTAAGTGTCCATTCCATTATAATATTCAGATTTACCATAAATAATTAAACATGCATATGTATTTTAAGTTCCATTAAAGAGGGATGGAGGTAGGGTCACATTTGAGTATTTAACAATGTATTTGATAGTAACGCATTAGTTACTTTCTGAAGTAATTAGTTACTTTCCTAATTTGTAACTGAGTTTCTAATTTTGTTACTTTTTGGAAGAAGTAACTACTAACTGTAACTAATTACTTTTTAAAAGTAACTTAACCAACACTGGGTATTTCTTCTTATTCAAAAGCAGAGAGATACAATGTGGAGAAAAACTCTTCTTCCTGTTCCTATCACAGATAAAACCCGAACAGGTGGTAATATTTAAGTGTACTTGAAGATTTATTAAAACAAGCTTAGTTACTTATTAAATATGTTATATTTGTTAAATATAATTTATTTAATCCAGTTAAAATACAAACATTGATTTAAGTTTCTTCTTCAACCGCTATACTTTTGCTATTTAATTAATAAAAACAATGTACTAGAACTGAAATGATTAGTCGACCAACAGAAAAATAACCTGCGATTTAACAATTTAAATAATGGATTAATTGTTTAATCTTTTAAGTTGTGAGGATTCTCTGCTTTTCTTTGTCCTATGTGATAGTAAAGTGACTCTGTTTATTCTCTATTGGAGTGCAATATATAATGTCACCTTGTGCTTTGAGAAAGTGTAAAAGACATTTTTGCCCATTTTCTGTCATTTAGCCTGATACACTAAAGGATTAATCAAGAAGATAATCTGCAAGTTAAATAACAATAATAGGTAGTTAAAGCCCTATGTTTTACTAATAATCAACATCTGTAAGCAAGTGGCATTTTGTTAATTACACAAAAAGACAATTTACGCTTATGAAACGTAGGCTACTGTTGCTTTGTCACTTTGCCCGGTTACATCTAAAGCCAAGGTCTTAAAATGTAATTAGACTTGGGATACTGCACTTTGCAGACATCATCTTTTGTCTTTTGAAACAACAACAACCCCTACTTCATGTCTTTTCTCATTATTTTGACTTCGATTAAACAAAATTATTAAACATAGTTTTGGAGGGTGAAAGAGATAGTTTGAGGCACTTGTTGAAGATATCTTTTAAGAGATGTCAAAAACGCAGAAATATCAAAAGCTACTTTTTTTCCAGCAAGGATGAAAAGTACAGTAAAATCTGTCAAATATAACTACAGACTGGACAAATCAAATTTAAAAAGCCTTGCATTGCATTTATAGATCAGCGGCAATGCAGACTTGTTCTCCTTTCCTGACGTACGAGGAGGAAAGTCAGCATCCGCTCAGCTCCTTCTACTGTAAACGCTTCAGTGTTGAAAAAAAAGGAGAAGAAAGAAGAAGGGAGGAAGGAAGAAATTGAGAAGAGGGGATAGAAACAGGGGAAGGAAGGGAGAAAAGACAGACAGAGACAGATGGGCAAAAAGAAGTGCGGAAAGACAGACGGGAAGAGGGAACTGAAAGGAGAAGGAGAGGAGATAGAAGGATAGATTGAGTGAGGAGAAGGAGGCGTACTGTAGGAGATCCAGCTGACATTAGCGGGTGAGTTTATGAGATGTGATGATTAGCCAAATCCTGCTAATCAATGACACATTCACATGGGTTCCTGCTCTGTTGCTAAACACTAATTGGTCTATTCTGCAGCAAATAGGGAGATGCTGTTTCCCACTTCACTGTGAGCAATCTGAGCTGACACAGGGGCACATGTGGACACACACACACACACACACACACACACACACAAACACACATACAAACACACACACACACACACACACACGGCAACGTTACTTGCATGCACATACTGTACATCTGTAGCAGATTCTGGTACATAAAAGGTCAAATTGAGACTGATTCAATTTGAGAGTGGATGAGGAGCAGAGGATCCTGCTCGACTCGCTCTAACAATAAGGAGAGAATGGGATCCAAGAGCGGGCCAGTTGAACCAGCAGAAGGGGGTGGGTGCGTGGGGCTGGAGACGGAGCCCTAAATTCAATTTCACTTTATTGAGTATTTAGATAATGTCTCCTAATGTAATGCCAGGCCATGAGTGAATCCACAGTATAGCTGCTGCAGTTTTTAATCACAATGCAGCAGCAGCGCCACCACTGTCTGAGGACAGGCACTGCATCACTGAGCTGAAGGCTGAAACCATCCACCTGAAGACTGGAGACAGGAACTGTCCCCGGAGCTATATGAAAAGTGTAAGTTTCTAAACATTACATTTATGTTTTTCTTTTAAAATCCTCTTCTGAACCTACAAATTATAAATGTAAATATTACAGTTTAATATACAGATAACATGTACATATTTTGCACCATTGTCAAATGTGAATCTAAGTTAACTTTATATTGTACATAGATGTGTACACATGCATGTACTTTACATATACAGAAACTGTTACATTATCCATTAAAAAATAATTTAACTTGTAACAGTTGTACCTGTATAGCCATTATATGGTGTCTATTTGTGGTTTTTATTTATATACAGCCTCTCAACTAGTTTGCACAGAAGAGTTATATGTATATTTTTTGTGCAGCTTTGCTGTCCTCATTTTGACATTGACAACCAGTAGAAACTAATCATTTTCATTCAATTCTTTATTTATGTAAATATACATGGCCATTAAAGCTGATTCTGACTAATTATTGAACAAAAATAAATTTCATACAACTTGAGTTTGTTGAGTTAATCACAGATTAGGCTGATTCCATTCTATGAAGCACTCACATAATTCAGCAGCAATTATTAGGCAGTATGCTATTTGAAATAATCCCAACCAGCCATTAAATATTATAACTTAAATTTAGTTCCTAACAACATGCATAATTTAATTATTGCTTCAATTAGTCAGAAAAATAATTTGGATAATCAATCAATCCTTTAGGTAATTTTCAAGCAAAAAAATTGTGTCTATCACTATAAACTGAACACATTTGATGTTTGAACCAATAAGCCAATTAATAATCAATCATAAAATTAATCAAAACAGTCATAAATAATAAAAATAATTCTTTGATACTGTCCCATTATTTACAGTATTTTCATAAATTACCCGCTATAGAGCTCTTCACCTTGGAGGATGGTATTGTCATAATATTTTTTCATACAAATCTCGCACTCTCTAATTCAGTACACACACACACACACATACACACACACGTACACACACAGTGCGGTCAATGCGGGGTGTATTCCTCTCTCAGTGAGTGCCGGTGGTTAACAGTGCTTTGCGTTGAAGAGGAGGACAAGAGGAGGGTTCACTCAAACACATGACTGTTGCTACCTAAATATTAGTGCAGAGACTCTCTCTCTCTCCCTCTCTTAGTGTGCCTCAGTATGTGATAGTGTTTATGTGTGTGTGTGTGTGTGTGTGTGTGTGTGCGTGTGTGTGTGTGTGTGTGAGTGTGTATGTGCACGTGTGTAATTATGTGCAGAAGAGAGGCTGTTTGGGGTAAATAGAGTTGCAATTATTCTTTTAACCTGTTAGATTGTCAGCACCACTAACACACAGGGCCAGGAGGCAACAGAAAACAGACAGAGACAGACAGATAAGTACCGCATTTAGAGACAAACAGTGGCACACATTTAACTCAAAACTAAATACCTACATTTCTCTATGACATGTATTAGAAAAGTGATTTTGTTTTTCAGTCAAAATGAATGGGTTTTAATGATATGTCTGCAAAAGAGACACTAACGTATGAAATTCAATATTTTGTTGTCGTTTTATTTCTTTAAAACGACAATTATTGTAGCACCTGTGACCCTGAAGAGTTTCAAGTGATAAACGATGAGCAAATTGATTTATCTGAGGATATATTTTGTTGTTACTTGTATTTATATTTCAAAACCCTTCTGATGTACAATGAGTGTTTAAAGCAGGTGCTAATATTACCACTAGAAGTAATTAGACTGCTGTGTGTCAAGACATGATATCATTGACTTGATTTATTTTGCGATACACTTGCTGTTGACAGCTGTTTGACTGAGCTCAGGTGTAATTCTCAATCAGCAGCAAATGGAGTAACCCATTCAACACCAATACTGCCACATTAGAGACAGGAAGTACATTTAATCTTCCTTCAATACTTTCTAAATGGTCTCATAGCAAAACTATCGACTAGCTTTTGAATTATTACATCTTCCTGCAAAGTATTCAGGTGTGAGGGGAGTGTAATTCAGACCTTATTATAATATATTCATGTTAAGTAAATCAGAAACATATTACCATATGTTTTAAAATGCTTAGACAACTACAGAATCAAAAGAAAAGCACAGAAATATTCACCATCACCTGTTCAATTTAATAATCTCAAATACATTTTAAAGAAATACTGTATCACAGCATTTCCCTCTCTCACTCTGTCGTGCTAGCTATATTTGGTACATAGACACATACACACACACCACAGGCTAATAATGTTATCGCCTCAGATCACCAACTCAGCAGATCTCAACCGCATGTCACCTACGATAACTCAGCGCATGCACACACACATTTACACACATACACACACACACACACATAGTTCGGTGCCCCTTGTCAATAGGACGTTAAGGGTTTTGGCACTAATGACCAGTGTAGAGATAAGAGAGGAGAGGTTAATGTGTTGCTGTGGGTGATCAAGATAAGACCAATCCTTTTAAGCCCACTGACAATGAGACAGTGAGAAAGGGAGAGAGGATACAAAAAACAGAAGTAAAAGGTGGAAAAAATATACAGAAATAAGCAAAAGCCCTGAAGACAATATGGTGCTGTTTGTGTAAGGCCATATGTAAACTACTGTTTATCATATTTTATAATAAGGGGATTTATGCAGATTTAGTCCATCAGGGCTACACACATAAATATGCACATGGCACAGCAGAGTATTAAACACTAAAACTAAATAACCACCACTAAACAACCAACCCAGCTTTCACTGAATGGGTTGTTAGTGTAGCCCAAATGACAAACCAAATATACTACACTGTCTCGCATTCAAAAGGGGTTACTTTGGGCAGGCCAATATGTGTGTGTGTGTGTAAATACAACATATGTGTCTGTGGTTGGTTCAATGTATTGTTTGCATCAGGAGGCAGATAAAATTTACTTTGATTGCTATTGAAGTACTTGACTGACACACACACACACACACACACACACACACACACACACACACACACACACACACACACACACACACACACACACACACACACACACACACACACACACACACACACACACACACACACCTCCCTGTGAGTGAAAGTAAAATAAAATGGCTCCCCTCCTCCACCCATCTGTGTAGCCGGCTGGGTCGGCTGACATTTGGACACTTGTCAATCATCTCTTTCAATAGCAAAGCGGCAGGAAAAATGGAGTCGGGGGGTCAGCAACTCAGTGTATCGCCATGGCAACAACTGCACTGAAGTTCATAGCCTGCTGGGGTTGTAGTTCTAAGTTTGTGTGTGTGTGTGAGAGAGAGAAAGAGAGAGAGAGAGAGAGAGAGAGAGAGAATGTCCATTTTTGTTTCTGGTTTGAATGTGTGTACTTGCCTCTTTTTGTGTTCAATTGTTCCCCATCGGCCAGAGGTAAATACTACTCCCATTTTAGCTCTTCCACCACTCACCTGGCAACATCGCATGCAACTTTAGCCTTTTCTCCCCTCTTCCCTCTCCCCCTTTTTTACCTCCTTTCTCTAACTAGCAGGTCAAGGAACAAGGCCCTGCTGGAAGGACAGCATCCAAAAAAAAAAAAAAAAAGAGTACTTAACCTTTTGCCAACTTGGCCTCTCCCTCTCTTTGCTCTTTACCTCTCACTGTTTTCCTCCTCCTTGCCAGTGCATGTTTCATTGTGATCCTCCACGTGCACCTGCTCTACCCCTAATTATTTTCTCATCTTCAATAGTTGTGCTTTCATCTGTTTGCCAACGCTGCATTTGAACTTTATTGTTGAGTGGGTAAAAGCGTGCATAAGTTATCCCGTACTGTGGTTCACATGTACAAGCAGCCCTGTGTTCAGCCAAAGCTCAAGAAAATAGGGTGATTGAGCACACAAACACAGCCACAACATACTACATGGAGTCTGCGCCACTGGTGGTCTCTTTATGGGATGAATACGGAGGATAATTTGTGTTCTCAGTCAGGGAAAATAGCTCAGATTGAGCCTCGGAGGACAATCCACTGACCCGTTTACCGAACACTTATCGCAGAGAGGTTCACCAGCACTATTCATCCTCCTGGGCTCCAGCAGCCATACACAAGCAGGCAACTAGTCCCTCCTATCTACCCAGACTATAATGACAGCACAATCTGCAGTGACAACAGCCACACAGACATGAATTTAATACAATGCTCCAAATGGCATTAAAACCTGTAGCTCTGGGAATAAATAGCTCTCATAAAAATGTTGACATACACAACATTTACACACCATCCTGTTGCAGATTTTAGTGATTTGATGATAGTTTAATTTGAGAGCTGAAAGACACCAAACTTCTGTTGCTTTAGATTATATTGTTTTTTGGCACAACAAAAAAAGCCCATTGGGAAAAACTTAACACTGGTTGACAGAGTGAGAAAAAAAAATAAAAAAGGGTACAGGTTGCTAGATGTATGTTAATGTTGTCGTTCCTCTTACTTTAATTTGTAACTTTTATGAGTAAAATCTGCTGCTAATAGCTGTTTGATGTGGATTAACATGCTCCATTACCCCAATGTACCAACACTGCCAGAGTCATTACAAAACACACACACACACACACAAATCTCCCCCTGACAACGAGTGCAACACACACACACACTTCTTCGTCCAACACTCTCCCTTTTCCCAGTCCCATCAATGGACAGGGCCTGACTGGAATGGCGTAATTCTGAGGGATAATTCATGGATAATTTTGGGATAATCTCCAGCAAACCATTCGGAGTGCTGCCACCCAGTTTGCCTGCAGGCTGATTACCAGGCTCCGAATGCCAGCCACTTGTAGTGACCAGCACCGCCAGCAACCACTTTGCTGCATGCAAACAAACAAAACAAACAAGGAATCTCCAGCAGGGAGACATCCAGCTCGGCTCAAATACTGCAGGTTACTGAAAAGACGCAAACACACATGTAGGACAGAGCCAAACAAATATAAAACATCAATGTAAAGACATTTTAGCAAAAGCATGCATGTGGAGAGCGTACACACCCATGCCCTCCGACACAGACACAGGCACACACCTGAGGGGATTATCATTATGTGTGATTGCCATCTTGTGGTAGAAGTAACTATCTGATTTAGAATGAATGCTTAACCTTTACTGTTAAATGCAATAAATTAGCTCTACAGTCTTGGCCAAAACATAAAAGGCAATTTCACTACTTTTCTTTCAAGGACATTAAACCAATCTGCCTGCTGAGATTAAGCTAGTGAAAGTATCATTTTACATGATGTAAATGTACACATAAAACACTGCTAAAGCATTAAAAACAGAGCATTAGCACTGCTGCATGATTCCTAAATGTTACGTTTATAACTTCACATTGTTAAGCTCCTTTTAATTCAAATAAAGACCATGTGTGCAAACACAGGCAAGTAAAGAATAAGAACATGAACCATATGTTCAGCTTTATGCTAAAGTCTTATGTAGGAAATTCTGGAGGTGCTGCTAATCTGGTTGATATGTTGAGAAATACTGACATCTAGTGGCTCAACCTAAAAACTTGCAGCACCAGGCGAAACACGATCACATGCTGTATGTTCGGACCTAAGCAAACACCACCACCTCTTGGTAATCACACCCATGTGACGACAACAAAAAGAAGGATAAAAGCAATTCTTTTTTTTAAATACACAATCATTTTTGTCTTATAATTATTTCCAGATTTTTCATATCATAAATGTATTTTAAGTACTTTTAATCTTTCCATATCTATCATAACCTTGAAAAGAAATAATGGGTTGTGCATTCTCAAGAGGATACAAAGTGATAAGTTAACTCTCCCGTGACACCATAACTAATTACACACACACACACACACACACACACACACACACACACACACACACACACACTGCAATTACAGGTTTACAAATGTAAACACACAACAGCTGTGTTAAAAATGGTCGCTATTATCAGAAAAGGCCTGCCAATTTCAGTTTTCTGCATACCTTTGCAGCCTCTTTCACTGCTAAGAAGTTGACAGAATGACTTCTTGTTTCATTAGAAATAGTTGGTGGGGATGAGTGGACCACGGCTAAACTACATGGATTATTGTAACACTTCACTGCACTTGGATTTTGTATTTTTATCAATCCCGGGTTTACATGCAAATATTGTATGTCTGTGCAAAAGCATGCAAACTCCTCTGACTCACACACACAGACTCAGTTCAAGTACAACGACATACAGTGTTTACTCACCATCAGTAAAGGCAGTAAATTCAAATCAGACGTGTTTACAATTTCAGTTTTGCATTCATGTCCTTAAAATCTTCTCTCTGCACTGCCACAAAACTCTGTCCAGGATATACAATTGATAATATGTATGTATATAAAAATTGGTTGTCAAAGTTGTAGCACAGAGGAAGTGCTTACCCAAAGCATCCAAAGGAATGGGTATCTCCAGTACAGTTTGTAATCACTCCCCGATGAAATGGTAAAAAGCTTGCAAAATGAACTGAAATAGCTTCTCAGAAAAGATACAGAAAGCAGACTTCCTCTCAGTCAGTCCATCACTCCACAGAGCACTTAAGTCCAGCACTTGTTATGGTCCTGCTGTCTGAGAATGTCGAACAGAGAAAGAGTGTGTAGACTCAGCTGAGGATCGTCTCACAGAAGCAGCTTTGACCTGTACGATTACAGATGATAACAGTGAGAGATAATCTAGATACACTGATGCATCAAAGTGGCATAAAAGCTCACCTGTTCTTCTCAGCCACCCTCATGTCTCCAGGCATTGAACGCCGTCCTGTCAGTTTTATACCACCGCAGACACACTGGTCTCCTCGTTCATCTTCCCCCATCGCCTGTTAGACATTTACTGCTTTGCTCTGCTACATCTCTGCACTTGACCAATCCACTCTCAGCTCCACCGCTTTCAACTCCACACAGATTTGCACTGTGCAACCTATTCCATTGCACTCACTTGCCTTCTCCCCCCACAGCTGCCAAACCAGTCACCTGTAGGCTTAAAAGTACTCAAAGCCATTTCCCAATCTCCTGCCCTCCTCGCCTCATTCTTATCTCGTCTATCTCTCCAATTCCCGTCATTTTCACACCCAACTCCCATTCAGGTTTCACTCCTATCCACTTTTAGTCCTCTCACTTCATATAATAAGTCCTCTGCCTTTACACAACCATTATCAATTTTCTCTGACCAACTATTTGCTATTAGCCCCTAGTCTTCCACCTCCCCTTTCTCTTATCCCTCCACTCTCCATCCCTGTCTCTGCCTATCCTCCTTATATATCCTCAGCCTTCGCTTTGCCTTCTCCCCATCTCCAGCAGCATGAATATATTATTATCTACACAATGGGGCCCAGCTTATTGTTTATGAATTACCAGCCTTGCAGCCAAACAAAGCCTATTTTCATAAGAAACCTCCATTTCATTTCAGCTCCAATTAGATTGGGGGCTAAAGAATAGGAGTCCTCAGGCCTCAGCCCCTAAGGATGGCAGGTCCATTCAGCTTCATTCAATGGGGCCTTATTGCTTTCCCATACAAAAGAGCACGTGGACGGGCTTTCAGACTGAAACACCAACCAAAAATGACTGGGAGACAGTACTGTACAATAACAAATCTTTAAAGAAAAGACACTGAGTGCTTATCCTCCCATCCATCAATTCATCCCTTAGTCTTTGCTTTCTTCTTCTCCTCTGTTCGTATATTGTAAGACCTGGACATTAATGACAGACAGTTGAAAGAGAAAGGGAGTGAAAGAAAGAGAAGAAGAAAGAGACAGAGCAGCTCAGTTTTTCACAATACATGTCAAGTCTAAATGATCACTGGCTGCTGAATAGACAGATGGAAGGGGAAAGAAGTGAGTCGTGTGTATGCGTGTGTGTGTGTGTGTACAGCTGATTGATTCTCTGCTTTGAAGAGAAAGAGAGAAAAGAGTGAACGAAAGAGAGAGGAAGACCTTGATGCTTTTTCTGAGCTCCACAATAGTCTGGAAGCCTGAGCTGTATTGTGGAGCACTCACAGTGACAAGCCGTCACTCCATCCTGGTCGGAAGAAAGAGGCAGAGAAAGCGAAGAGGGGCTGAGGCAGGTCAGAACCCTGATAATACACGTCTGCCTCTACGACTCACATGTTTCTCACCAACCAGACACTTGACAGGGAAAAAGACACTTAAAAGTAGTAAAGTGGGAGTAGAAATAAAGGAAAGTTGGAGCGCAAGTCTTGAAGCAATGTATACTAATTTGCCCAGCTGAAAGGAAGGAGACATCAGCTAAGAGATCCAGGTAAACTTCCCAGTAGCACTGCAGTGGCTCTTTTCATGCTCTGGTTCATTAGTGGGGACTGAGTGGCAGTCGGCCAGCCAAACATTGTGAGAGTCAAGTCAACAAGGTCAGAGCACGATAACACCGGCCTGGCTTTATCTGCCAAGATCTGCTTCACGGGATGATTGTGAATTGTGCTTTTGTTACAGTGAATATTCAACATGAAATAAAAGGCAATTGTTTTCATTACTAATGAGTGGACAAGGTGAGAGTCCCAGTGAAAAGGTTGACATCTGTGCTTATTCATCCAACAGCAGCAGAATGGGATCGTCGTCATCCACAAAGCTTGTTGTGATTATCAGGGTATACAAAAGATTTCAATAGGCTGGTCGTTTGAAAGGAGGAGGCATGCACACAAACAATGAATTTTTTTTGTTAGGTCAATGTCAATGGCAATCAATAGTATTTCCATGCAAAACTATTTTCTGCACTCTGTGACTGTTTCAACTTTAGTTCGGTCAGCCAACTCATGTGGAACAGATTTATAATGTAAACAAATTATTATTATTAATAACTAATTATTATATTAAATATGTATTCACATAAGTCCCCCCGCCCCCTTCAATCATATATCATCTTCAGCATACCAGAGTTTAAGGAGTAATGATAAAATTAACAAACTAACTTACTCAGAGCTAACAGGCAGAGGTTTTATTTAGTTATCCCCGCCTAGCAGCTCAACAGTAAGTCAGTCAGGTTGGGAACCAGAGGGTCACCCGTCCAAGCCCACATGAGGACCGAAGTACACAGTGTGGACTAGTAGCTAGAGAAGTGCCAGTTCACCGCCACTGCCAACAAAGCCCTTGGGCAAGGCACAAAACCCCCAAATTCTTGGGGCGCTCATCCATTGGCAGCCCCCTCACTGTGACATCTCTCCAACAGTGCAAGTCTAGGTCCTGAGCATGAGTGTGTATTTCAGGCCTGTATGTAATCTGTGTGAAAACTGTACCAACTAAGAGAAAATGGGAATTCCCCCGGGATAAATAAAGGCATGTCTTCTTCTTCTTTTTCTATACCGAAAATGACAAAATACAAAACTTCAGAGGCGCTCCAATAGCGAACACTTAACGAACCAGATGTTGAGAATTGCCCATCTCATTTCTCAGTTCAAGTACAACCACACACAGTGCACAATAGTAACACATAGTACAAAAGTACAAAAAAAAGCAAGCTCTGAATCATGTCCAGATCAATCATGTTACACACATTATTGACAGAAGATAAAGTCAGTTGCAATGACCAGTGCAGAACAACACACAAAATAAACAATGACAGGGCATTATATTTCAATTTGATATTATGCATTTGTGTCATTCATTGCAGTACTATACGGGCTAATGGCTATTTATCAGGTTTTAGAGACCTGCCCAAACTTCTGAGGGAGCTCAGGTCTCTTTTGAGGAAGCCAAGCCTCCCTACCTGTAATTTGAACACTGCGCTAGGTGATAATATTTAGCTGATCCTCCAAGTAGCCAAAGAAAATCTATGTATTGCACTAGGCAATGTGATAAGCAGCAGTTTGCCATCAGTACAGCAATGTAAACTGTAGATCAAAAACTCACGTACAAAACAAATCAACTTAACAGAACCAAGACATCTTAAGATATATTTGTTTTCCCAAGCAGCACATATGCCTACCTGGCTTGGTGAAGTCTGGGTGAAGTAAAGCAAGCCTCTCTGACACCCCAGTGGAGTTATTTGGGAATGGGTGATGAAGGTCCGAATCTGCCAATAGAGAGTAGGCCTACAACTTTTTCTTCCAGTTCAGAATGAGCTTATTGTGAAATGCTACATGAGCAGCAGAAGTAATTAGAAAATCAAACGTAAAGTAGCAAAATGTTCTGCTTCTACTTCTTTTGGGTTTTGTGGCAGGTTGGCATCCTATGCTTTACATTACTGCCTCCTACAGGTGATCACTTGTTGCTTATCTATTATTTCATTTTACTTTTCTAATCGTGCAGTGTTTTTCAAAAATGCAAATTTTTTTTTTCTTCCATTCACAAAACCCCCACTTTTAAGGACTTTTTCTGAATTTGATTTCCAGCAGCAAGATGGCAGACGCAAACCATTTTAAGAGATCGCCATTTAGCGAAGGGTGCAGCGGCAGTGAGTTAACTTCATCACGTGTGGGCACAGGATTCCAAAAAGAGAAATAGAAGAAAAGAAAGGCTAATACTTTTGTTTTAAATACCTTCAAATTTCGAAATAGAAACGCTGCCTAAACAGTGCCTGATGTGACTTCACTTTGCTGGTTTCCCTATGCTGTCACCTATTGTAAGAATTCTAAACCGACCGTCTGTGATGTCATAGTGAAGAGGTTTCTAGAATCTTTTTCTGTTCTATGTTTGGATATTATATTTGTTTTCACTTTGACAGTAGTTTTTTTTAGTTTTAACAGTGTCCCAAAAAAGTCAGGAAACTATTTACAGTGATTTACTGTTAGTGTAACAATAAGATATGTGAAAGGTTGGGTCAACACTTAGAAGGTTATTGGATGATATTTATCTCTCACTGACATTACTCATTATACACCTAGTAAGCTACTAGGCTACATGGCTTCTACACCCGGAGGTTGGGACCCCCAAATTTCCCCCAGGGGTAATAATGAGATAAGATAATGATAATAAATCAGAAAGGGGAAGAAAATAGTCCAAAAAATGTATTGTAGTTTACTGTTTAGGGTCTTTTCTTCAAAATGTTTTTATTTGAAATACTGGATTCTTTCACCTCCTCTGAACTCTGAAAAAACTTCACATCAAACAATCTGGGAAGCAAAAATAGCTCTTTTTATAACTGCTGAAAATTCATGTTCACAGTAAGGCAATAACCGGTGGGGAGTGGTCCCAAATACACATCTCTCATGGCATCAGGTGAATTTGTCACCGGGTTCCCACTAAGTACAGTGCACACGGAGACCAAGAAACACAGGCAGTACTCCTATGGTGTACTACTTGGATCCAATGTGAGCATTTCTGAGAAATAGGGCCACAAGATGAGGTAATATTATATCTGATATAAATGTAAGTCAATAGTCAGATGTAGCCGCAACTCAGTCATTCTTCCAAAAACACATTTATTTCTCCCAAAGGGCAAAGACTTGTCTTTCGGCAGTATTTACATTATACAGAACAAGTTTGATATCTGTACAATTCCCCGCAGCGGTCAAACAATAAAAAGGACAAAAAAGGCAACAAACAAAAGTAAACAGACATAAAAGACAAGTTTCCTGCCACAAGCTTCACTTTGGGACAAAAAACACCAGACAAGAACAAAAATCACTTCATAAAAATAACATTATGAAATGCTTATGTACATAATGGTACGGTTCAAGTTCAGACATGTCAAAGGCCTTTGTGACCATTAACATCATTGACGTATACGATTTATGTACCTTGTCTCAGCTTGTCTTCCAGCCACACTGAACACTGCCAAAGACACTGATGATGGATGTTGAGGTGATGGACACACCAAGGGTTAAGGGTGTAATCTCCTCACCAGCTTGTTTGGTGTTTCAAGGAATGTTATCTTGGGATAGATGGTCAAGCCTGTTCCGCATCGCGCCACAGTGGTTCCTGTCTTTTCACCAGAGGGGCAGTAACGACACTCCTCTTAGGGCAAACACACACCCATCTCATACAAGCACACAATTGCCTGCTTACAGATTCACTCTTGTCCTCTTAGTTACATAACCAAGCTTAAACTATGTGTGTGTGATTGTGCGCATTTCACAGACAGCGCAAGCAAGTCCCCACATATACATGCTCTTTCTTTCTCTTTTGAATGCTTCAGATGGAGATGTTGCACAAGATCCTCAAAGGTTTGTCTCTTCCCACGTTGGGTCATTCATGCTCTTCAACACCCTCCTCACAACTTTTTCCAGATCCTTCCGTGCTCTCTGCTCCTCCTCCAGGGACCTCCTCATTTTCTTATTATCCTGTGAGGTAAAACAAGCTCATCATTCATGTCATTAGTCCATATAATGTGAAACATCTGTTTCAAACTTCTGATGTGCAAGATGGAGAACAGGAAACGCATTTCACGCCCATTTCACTAAATTACAATTGGCTAACATTATGCATACTATTTATCCATCTAACTTTTGATCTTCTTTTTCAAATCTGAGTCAAATATTAGATAAATCACACCGTCATGTTATTCATAAACAATTACCTGTTTTAGCTCTTGAACCTCGTCCCTTAGGGCATACACCACATCCACCAGGCTCCTTTAAGATGATAAAAATGCACAGGTCAGAAGATCAGTGATGCACACAATGATACCCCCCCAATGGACAAGAGGAACCATTAATAAACCCAAATCTGTTTTGTTATCTATCCCTTTAGCTTAACTGGCTCCTGTCGACGCGAAGGAGCAGCGGCTCTACTCCGAGCTCCTCTCGGATGACTGTGCTTCTCGCCCTATCTCTAAGGGAGACGCCAGCCACCCTCCTGAGGAAACCTATTTCGGCCGTTTGTACCCTTGATCCCGTTCTTATGGTCAAGACCCAGCCTTTATAACCATAGGTGAGGGTAGGAACGAACGCTGACTGGTAAATTGAGAGCTTTGCCTTCTAGCTCAGCTCTCTTTTCGTCACAAAGGTGCAATAAATTGAATGTAATACCGCACCTGCTGCGGAGATTCTCCAACCAATCTACTGCTCCATTTTCCCCTCACTCGCAAACAAGGCCTCAAGGTATTTAAACTCCTTCACTTGGGGTAAGAACCCATTCCCTACCTGAAGAAGGCAGGTGTCTCACACCCTGGACAACTCTTGAGTAGAACAGAGTCCAACCCCTATCCAGGAGTATGATTCCAGGAACAAGACTGTGCGTAGAGGTAAGCCCCACCACATCTAACTAGTAGCGCTCCACCTCCTATACAAGCTCCTTCCCCCACAGAGAGGTGACATTCCCCATCCCTAAAGCCAGCCTCTGTCGCCCGGGTCTGGTCCGTCGAGGCCCCTGACCTTCATCGCCAGCCACGTGGCGGCGCATCCGCCCCCAGGGGTTCCTCCCACAGCTGGTGGGCCCATGGGATGGAGAGAGGGGTGCCACATAGCTTTTTCAAGCCTTTTTTTTAAGATTTAAGTCTTCAGTAGGAACAAATGGGCTTGGGGTATTGCAGGTTTTGGCCTACATGGGTTTTACAATATGTTAATACAGTGATTTAGGGCAAAGGTGAAATGTAAGAGATTTATCTATTATCCTACTTTTCTTCTGCTGTACTTTGTCCGTTGCGACTGGGATCCTCCAAAAGGATTTTCTTCTCACCGGGGATGATCACATGCAGCCCTGTTTCTCTTCGCGGTCCTGTTTCAAGACAGAAATGCACTCAAAAATCCGTGCTTTGCTTTGTCTCACCATGTAGTAAGATGAGACAGTACAGAACTTCTTTATTGAAATGAGTGACAGAATCGAAGAGAACCAAGCCCAGACCAAAATTGGCAGTAGTAGTGTGTTAGTCATACAAGACAAGAGATCAGAGGAAAGTAAAGGGACATGAGAGGCTGTGGAGATATCTGGGGGAAAGAAATAAACACACACACGCTAATCCATTCCTTCATGCAACAATTCATGAAAACTTCACCATCTTCCCCAAAAGACAACAAACACCAAACAATCAGATTTGCTGTTCTCACAAACCACCAGAGTGCCCGTGTCTACCAAATGACAGATTTATTCAAAACTCATATTACAGCGATTTTGGACTTGAACACTTCAGCAGAGTACAACAAATACACTGAAGGCGCTGTTTGCAGATAAGACATGGTCACATGTATGAACTGAATACAGCATTTTAGGGCACACAGAGGACAATGTTGGTCAAAGACAATTGGTCTCTTTTCACCCTGCCTGTCCCACAGTTTGTCTTCTTAAACCACAAAATACACCTGTCACAAAGTATAGCACATGATATAAGGACAGTGTCTTAGCTCAAATACTCATAGAAGGTAGAATGGATTTATATTTTCTTGCTCCATAACAACTAGTATTTACAGAAAGGGAGACTATGTGGTTATATTTCAAGTTCACTCTGCAAGTATTCTGGGGTTGAAGGGGTAGTTCACATAGAAATGTACCTGTATAATCACAGCCTCTTGTTTCTTTACTTTTTCCCGCAATTCTTTTACACTACGAATGAGCATTTATTTTACAGTAACACTGAATACCCAAGTCTACCTTTAGGACTATATCATACACACTCTAGATAGACGACAAAAAGTACAGAATTTAACAGATTCTATTCCCCAACCCCACTGGCCCGTTACATGATTGTGCAAAATAATTCAAACACTTCATGTTATAATTTTAAGTGTAAACTTTGATACAGAGCAATAAAATTGTAAAAAAGAAAACAAAAAATTATTCCAGGGATCATTTTGTAAACACTGACATACAGAATAAAACATAAATTAAAAAAAAAACAGTATACAAAATAATGATAACAATAAAGAAATCAGAAACAGTACTGTAACATGGACCGATAGATTCCATATGTCCCCCACTTTGCTTGCTGTAAGAGCCAATAGACTCTACTGTAAGTGGATTCCAACCTGTACTTTTAATACCATCACTGGAAAAATACTTCTTCATAAAAATAGTCATTAATGCAAGAGATAGCATGGGAAACCTCACAAGCCAAACAACACAAAGGCATGTCTGGCTTATGAAGCCGTAGCATAGGTGCTACTTGTGTGGATGTTTGTTTTTGACATTACGGCAACTTGGTCAAAATTGTCAGTCCGGTAACAGCTACAATTTAAAGAAAGCGTTCAACCAGGGCATGAAATTAACACCCGCCAAATGCGGATGAATTTTGCAATTCGCGGGTAACACTGTCAATCTTTGCCACGTTGGCTGGTAGCCAATGAGAATTTAGAGATTCAGACGGCTACCTATCAGTAAGCAGGGTACGCAGTTGCTTACTGGCTCGGACCAATCAGGGAACAGCATTACTGGAAGACATGGATTGACAGCCGGCGCCCCCTATCGCATTTTCATTACTCGCGACAATCTCAGCAGTCCCACGTGCAGCCACTGACCAAGCGGGAGTGAGAACGTGTCAAATTAATTTTCTTGTTTTTTATATTAAGACGAGACGTGTGTGACTTGAAAATCTCACCAGCAAAATGTACAGCTAAAGACGTCCTGCCAACCTGTAGACATTTTAACTTCAATGTACGCTGTAACGTTTTTTCACTATAAAGTCGCTGAAAGTTGCTGCTGTTTCAATCCTGTCGGCTCGCTGCACACACACACAATCACACAATTACACACGGTGGATGCAGGAAAACCGCAGATGAGATGTACAGGACGACCTAAATTGTTGACAGCTACATTATTTAAGGTGCAATGATAAGTTAAAGTCCAATAAGTACTTTATCAACTGTATCATTGTGTGTCCCAGCCCGGCCCCCCCTACTACGGCAATGGCCCAATGTTCACGACTAAGCTCACAGAGACACAGCAGATCCTGTTTTTCACCTTTATGAGGCAAAAAAAGTGGCTGGTAAAACATGACATTGGCCAATGTGGCAGTTGGTCAAAAACGTTAACTTCATGCCCTGAGTTCAACATTTTGGAAAATATGCTTATTTACTTATTTGTTGAGGGTTTGATGAAAAGATAGATACCACTCTTGTACCGTGAATATAAAACTAAATTTAGCATCTGGTTAGCTAAGCTTAGCTTAGCTTAGCATAAAGAATGGAAACAGAGGAGCCCAGCTAGTTTTATGGAATGAGTTTGCAAAAAAAATCCATGTACAAGCACCGCTTAAGCTCACTAATTAACATGAATCTTGTTTGCTTATTTTATTTGAATAGTAAGCTTTAGAGGTGCTGAGATGGATGTTGTTGCTAGATGCTAGCAGTTTCCCCTTGCTTCTTGTCTGTATGCTATAAACTGCTGTTAGCTAAACTAAGCTAATCTGCTCCTGGCTCCAGCTTCATTTTGAACAGACAGATCTCAGCTTGGTGTCGATCCTCTAACGTAACTCTCAATAAAAAAGTGAATAGGCGCGTTTCTCAAAATGTTAAATTATTACTTTAGCTAGCAGAACACATCAAACAAAGGACAAGGATTTTTATTACAGCTGTGTAAGGCTGTTGACTTGGTTTATTGGTGACGTTGTTTATTGGTGTCTGGTATGCTATGCCTGGTTAAAATTAAGCTTTTTATTTTGTTAACGCACTAACTTGAAGTTTAAAACCAAACGTAAGGTAACCCTGTAAACCACTGACAGACAGCAACATTACTGGATGGAAGATCAGGCTTTAAAGGATGATGCTTCAAAGTGTACACAATACAATAAATCATTAAAATGAATGACTTAAAGGGCCAGTTCGCCAAAAATAGAAAAAACAAAGCATTTTCTCATTTAACTCTAGATATAGTATCTAGTGACACAGAATCTTTTCCAGGTTACTGACTTTGATATTTCTGCTTACACAATTTTACATTAATTTAGTCTGTGGTGCTTACAGGATTGAAAAAAACATGTGTCTTTAAACCAGTGTCATGGTGATCAATTCTGCAGTAGGTAGTAGTTTGTTGACTGTTGACAGTAGGGTTATTTGGATTATCCAGAGAAATGGGTACACTAAATCCTGGAAAGATACAGTACATTGTTGTGTAAATGTAATTTTTCAAAGCTGCGAGCACCAAAAACAAAATCGCACCACAAACAAAATCACATTTACCATTACAGGAGTACAGGAAGAAATCTCAGAGAAAATTGGAATATTAAACTGCATTGCTGGATACAATATGCGTGAAAATTATATATATTTTTTTGGTTAATTTTTGTGAACTGGCACTTTAAAATTACCATTCACTAACTCTTATCCAGCTGGAGAAAGCTTGATTAGAGAGTGACGTGTATGTAATAATCGCCTCTTTCTACTTAGAATATGAACCATGTTTCACAAACTATTACATTTAGCGAGGGTTTTTAGTAGTTAGTAGCTATTGGTCATATGGTATGTTAAATCTAATCCTGTTTAGCAACATAAATAAAGACTCACAATGATGAAAACTGCAATGTTTTAAACAATTTGGATATTTCTTTTGCATGCTGCTATATTATCAGGCAACAGGGGCAAGTGTGCCTGAACCTGTGCGTGTGTGTATGACATCTGTGCTATGTTTGAGCATATTTACTCTAGAAACATATACTTGAGAGAAGTAGTACATGGTAAATAGAATACACTCGTTCCTGAATTTACACTCGTTCCTGAATTACATCTGAATATCAGACAGGAAAAGCTCAGTCCCAACCTCTCCCTCCCCTGGCTATCCCTCCCCTATATTCCACCCCACACCCCTCTACTCCCTGCTGAGAGTCCGCCACACTGATGGTCAAAGAAGGGAAGTGGTAACATTCAAGATAAATTAACAAGAATTACCAAACACTTACTGCATGACAACTACATAAATAGAGGAGGCACATAAAAGGGAAAGTGGCAAAGGCAACAGGGAGATGCTTAAAACATCTTAAAACAATCTAAAAAATAAATAAATAAACCAAATAAGTTAACAAAAAAATTAACAAATATAAAATTAAAAATAAATAGATAAATAAATAAAAAAATCTAGTTTCTTTTAATCGATTGAAGGTAAAAGAGGTATGCTGTACGTTACATTACAGTGCAGCGTGGCAGTACTGTACGTTCTTTAGTTCTGGTGAGAGATGCAGCTCTTACGCGGCACTGAACCCATCCTGTAACTGTGGGTGGTCCAGATGGAGTCATAGTCAGAGTCCTCCGAAAGGTCAGAGGACAATTCTGGCCGTGACACGCTGCTACGGCGGCCCGGGGAGTCCATACAGGACCGGTCCACATCGGCCAGCACGTGGTTGTGCATCAGGTCAGTGCCCTGCCAGGCTGGTTGGTGCGCGGCCAAGTTTGAAGATGATGTCGCAAATGTAGAGGGAGGAAACGGTGGGCGAAACAGAAAGAGAAGGCAGTATATGCGGCACACAACAAATGGTAAATCATAAAAGAAAAACAATGAGAGATGCAGGATGAGAGAAAGTAATAGTACAGTATGGAGAAAACAAAATATTATGTGAAAAAGGAACCCGAGGTAAAACAGAGCAATGGCAAAAGTGAGGAGTGAAAGACAGACAGACAGAAGGAGAGCATACTGTTAGAAAGATCAGTTCAGAATACCAGTTGAAGAAAGGCACTCAGTAACAGAATAAAGGTGTAGCGGTAACAAAGACAGCAAGTTCCAGTATCAACCTATCTTCTTTTGTGTATGCACAAAAGTACAATTTGGTATTTTCTTACTGGAGTTCAGCGTCTGCCTGGTTTTGGCGCTGGTGCAGTAAGCCTCAATAACTTTCAGGATCTGGGCATCTTCTTCCAGAGCAGCTGTACCTGAGAAAGAGAAGGGGAAATAATTAACTTTCATGCTTATGTCCATCAGATCCCTGATCACTGTTTCCCTCCTACTATACGCACAAATTACAGTATCAGCAAACAGTAACCTTATTTGCTTTCTTCCCGCGAGTGAGATGAGAAGATCAATACCAATCTCATGGCTGTCAGACCATCAGCTTAGCTCAGAGACTGGAAGTGATGAGGTACAAATACTTACTTACTGTACACATGTTTTTTTTATTTTGAGTCACCATGGAGTCCCTACTTGAATGTGTGACCCCACTGGAACTGCTTAATAAAGTGGTCAGCAGTTACAGTGGGGTCACACATTCTGACGGCTGCTACTTGTCAGATATGGTGACCTCTGAGGTACTGGCTCTGTGATGCCTCAAAATAAAAATAAAAATAGTGTCCAGATTAAGGACAAGGGATGAAATAACCACCCCAAAAATATGTAGAACTTCGACTCCTTTATTTATCATTTTAGAGAAAATGTACCTTTTTATATTTTATTTACTTTCAGATTTAACATATGTCACCAGCGGTTTACTCCTTCTCATTAGGAAAAAATAACAAAATCATACAGCTTACACCCATGAATGTAATGTACTAATGTTTACGCCTTTTGCGTAGACGCTCTTCTTCGCCCTGCATTGTCTACAAAGCACAGGCAGGCGACATGCAACACCGCCCTCTGCAGTCACCTGATGGATCACAGCTTTCGGTGGAACACCGGGGTTAGCTTCTGTTTTTGGAGAGGGGGGCTTCGCGTTCTACTTTACCTTGTTAAAGTAAGGTAGGTTAGCCTTGTTGTGCGCACTTCTCAAATATACTTTCAAATTTGTGGGAATTTTCCCTGTAATAAATTTTCTCATATTTTACCACCTACCACTGCAAGGCACTTGCTATTATCAAACAGTTTACCTGGATAAATAAAGGTTAAATAAAAAAATAAATAAAATTATCTGACACAGTCATGATCAAATAGGACTCCGCCACTTTCTTCAGACTTTCGGTAACGCCATGATGCCAGGCGAGGGGCACGGAGCATGGCAGGGAGTGGAATAGGTTATGTTCAATTTGACACGAAATGTTGGAATTGGGTTCCCAGTCAGAAACTATACATGTATACAGGAAATGTCCATTTTAAAATATATAATGTTATTTGCTCTGTGAAAGCCATTGACAAAGAATGAAACTAAGAATATTTACTTGATAATTTGATTTTTAGTAAGTTTTGAAAAGACATTATAGTTTTAGTATGGTTATCTTTTTTTGTAATAACAGTAACAACAATGTTTTCTCCCACCTAGTTTTCTTTTTTTTGATTACGATTATAGCCTTGGTTACCACAGAAACAAAATCTTCTCAGCTGTTGCTACTGTCATATGCTGCACTGTCTCTTCATGTGGCACATTATGTTTAGCACATTGTATGAGTCACTTCTTTTGACATAACAAGGTAATACCATGTGTAATCAAGTGATGACTGATTAACAGTAATGTAAAGGTTAAATGTCCTCTGTTGATAGCACAACAACGCAAAGTATAGGCTCTTAACCTTGCAGTTTTGCACATATCATGTAAGACTCAATTTCTCCTTTTCTTTGCACAAAACTCTCCAGAAAGTGCCAAATTCAGTCTATTTTTCAAAAATGTTGCCATCTAGTAGTTGTTAGTTGAAACTCTAAAAGTATGGGGAACTTGTTAATTAACATATGTTTAGTAATTTATATTTTATCCTTCATTTTATTTCCAGAAGCTATATTTGAGCACACACATATATGTAGATTCCTTTAAATGTTAAGGGGAACAATAAAAAAGGGAGGAACTGGATCTGTGAATTCTCACAGAATCACTAATTTAATTCAAATTTTGCTATTCAGTCAGAATCATATTAACCTGAAGTCCCAGTCTCTGTCACAATGATCACATGTGTGATGTTTGAGGCCTATTGGCAGACATCCATTTGCAATGTAGGCAATGGCATAAATACAAATACAAAAACAAATTTTCAAGCCTGTACACTATTACTTTTACTTGAGTAAAGAAGTTAAATCAGTACTTCTACTTTTATTATTTTTAACACAAGTATCTGTACTTCTACTTGAGTATGGGAAGTGAGTACTTCCGCCACCCCTGGCTTAGCTTAGCAAAACAATTGTTTTTTTTTTGTTACACATATGTTTTCCGGGGAGTTGTAATAGCATTATAGCCAGTTCTGCTCTACTAAGCTAAGCTAACTGTCTCTGACTGTACTGTATCTTCATACTTAAAGGAACACTCCGACTTATTGGGACTAAGTTATTAACCGGATCCCCCAGAGTTATACTGTATAAGTCCATACATACAGTGGGGGAAAAAAGTATTTGATCCCCTGCTGATTTTGTACATTTACCCACTGACAAATGATCAGTCTATAATTTTAATGTTAAATTTATTTGAACAGTGAGAGACAGAATAACAACAACATCAACAAAAACACAGACGGGATAAAATGTTGCGTTTACTAGTAAACTTGTGACCGACGTATAACCGACTGCTGTCTGTTGTGGAATTTTCCTCTTGCTACTCTATCCTCTGTTACTGTCTACATCTAGAAACTATGCTGCGCGGTGGAGGGAACAACTCTGACTGGCACATAATCAGACAGTGGTTTACAGAGCGGTAGATTGGCTTTGCAAAAAAAACGGAGTGTTCTATGAAATGACGCATTTAAAATATTGCTCGATCACGCACATTTGACCGTGGGAAGTACAAATCGTGATTGTTATTAAAATTGGATTAATTGGGCAGCCCTTCATGGAAGAGTCATCAGAAGAAAACCTCTTCTACGTACTCACCACAAAAACCAGCCTCTGAAGTTTGCAAATGAACATATAGACAAGCCTGATGCATTGTGGAAACACGTTCTGTGGACCGATTAGGTTAGCCGTTTAGTTAGTTGGAGGCTTTAAATTGTTTCATAGATGACAGGAAGTACTGTCTACGTTATCGGTAACTTAATGAAAGGTAGGGAATCCCATATAAGAAGTGTTTGAATCCTTCATCTCTGCCTACATTATTAGAGTTAGAGATATACAGTCATATTTGGATTATTGTTTATTTTATGTATGGTAATGTATATTAGTGCTTAAGGAGGAACAAGTAAATGCATATGTTTCCTTTATTCATTTGTATTTTGTTTCCCTCTTTATAGAAACCACACTCATAATTACCCTCACAATTCAAGAAAGAGGAATAAATTACCAGAATAAGAACTATCACTCAGCTCTTCATTTCATACTCTGGAATAGGTGGCCTTAAGGGGTGTTCTGGCCGACACACCTGAGTAAACCTGCTGATAAACCCAGAGCTAGCACCTAGAGCGAGCGTCTACCCATTATCTTCACTTCACTCGTGGCTGGCAACAAGAAGCTTCTACAAGCTGTGTTACTTGCCAAAGGGGGCAGTACAAGGTATTAACTCAGCAGGGTGCCCAAACTTTTGCAGATGCCATTTTTTTGTTTTCTGTTATTTTTAAAGTGTAAATGACGGAAATAAAATCTAACTTTTTGTGACACATTATACGAATGTCCAATCTGTCATTTGATGCCTTTTGGAGATTTTCCCATCTTTTCTTGGCTTCTTTATGCACATTAATACAAATTTTTACCTGGGGTGCCCAAACATTTGAGCCCCCCTGTACAACTATTCTCAGAAGGTGTAGCACTGTACTTGGGCGGAGTGATTGTTACTCCAACTCTGAGGAAACTTCAGGCAAACTCTCTGCTCCTTACCAAGGCTTCCCAGGTGCTGCGAGCAAATTACTCCACCCAAGAAGCAGTGCTTTGCCTTCTGAGAATAGTTCCCAGTATGTATATTGACATATTTAGTGTTAGCGATTCTCTCATCTAACCCTCAGTAAGTAAGTAAATAAGCGAATAATCCACAAACTCTGAACATAAATATATAAGATTAAACTTACTTTTTCTCAAGGCAAACTCCTCTTCAGACTGTTTCCTCTCAGGCTTGCGCTTGGGAAGGAGTTTCTTTACACTCTTAGGACTTTTACTAAGATCCTAAAAAGAAAGTGAGACAATGTATGACATTTAGAAAATCTACATAACAAAAACATATCAAAAAGTCTTAACTACATAAACAACACAGCCCCTCACCTCCTTGTAGCAGAGGGCTGCAGACGGTCGTAAAGGGGGTGCAGGTCGCAGACAGCTTAGACTCCAGGGTTTGGGGGTGTTGGGTGGTTCCAGCGGGCCCCACATCATGGTGCTGTGAGACATTCCATGGGAGGAGGGGTGAGGCAGGGTGTGGTAGGTGGGAGCCAGCGTCATGCCCCTTCCCTCAGCATGCCGGGATGGGGTGAGAGGGTGAGATGGGAGCTGAGGAGCAAAACAAATAGCTGTATGTAATTACATTTATCACTAACCAGTTTTGCTCCTCCACTTAACGGCTCTTAAAGGCTTATTTAACACACAGTAGATGCACCAACAAATTTTTTGTTTAGTATGTACTCATCAGAAAGAAACTCTGGGTCACAGTGGCAGGATCCTAGGCAGGAGTGCATCTCCAATTCAGCAACAATGTATTTGTACACGGACAAGTTATTAAAAACATTGCAAATATTCATTGGTCCTTTTGGGATTTGCAGCCCTCAGTAGCACAGCTGTCATCAAACCCAGCCACATCCTGCAGAGCCTCCTGGGGGAAATCCAAACCAATCCCAGGCCAGATGGGATGTGTGCATCTCTGGTGCATTTGAAGATGCCCAAAATACCGCTACAGGGAAGCCTCTTCCTGCATGTGACTCCCTGTTTTTAATGAGCCTAAATCATAGAAGAACATTACATTCCACCTTAACTGAAGTCCCGCAGATAGATTTATAGATTTTAAATTATTTTTCAGACAGTTACCTTTTTCCACAATGCAGCCACAAACATGCACGTGGCCAATTGTGAATAAAATTATCATTATTGTTGATTGTTTATTCAAGGGATAAGGCTGAATGTGGATAATTGCGTATTTGTATTTAATTGATTAAATGCAATTGGTCATTTCAGCCATTCTAGGGAGCGAAATAAGCCACTTTACACAGGGCTGAACAGTAATTGCTAGCATTATGTGAGGCAAACCTCTGATGGCAGATACAAATCTGTGACAAATTAAGACATTTATTTACAATGTCCACACCACATTAGGCCATACAAAAAAATAAAAAATCCTTTGTATGTGGGTCTGTAATGATTAGCTCCTTACCGTGTGGCAGGGAACAGTGAGTGGTTTGTGGCTGGGTCCTGTGGCTGAAGTGTGTTTGATCTGTCTGGTCAGGTGTTCCACCCAGTCCTTCAGGTCATGCTGGTTGGTGCAAACCACCTGGAGACGGTCAAACATTGTGCCTACAGAGATGGAGACAAGGAATTTAAGGGTCTCATGTGTAAATTAAAGACACTCTTATTTGTCTCATGTAGCCTTACCATTGAGCTCAAAGGCGTTTTTATGGGCTTCACAGTCTTCTAGTTTGGTCACTGTCATGCCGGCCAGGGGCAACTTTCCCTGTAGATGGAAATCATCACATCAAGATGCAACTGAGAAATGATCTTACAATCCCTATTTCAATTACAGAACTCTAAGGTTAAACACTAGAGTGGGAACTAAACTAAAGCCTGATCTGAGAAAATGTAAATTACTGACTTGAAATATGAAGCCACTCATCCTGGGGCTGGCAGACAACACAAGGAGGACATGAGGGAAGAGCATGAGGTAACGCTCACTCTTCTCCTGTCAAATAAGAATGAGAGAGAAAGCAAGAGGGAATGGAAGAAAATGATAAGGTGTAATCCAGTTTGTAAATCAATACTCCAGTATGTAAACATTTGACGAGATAAAACCATTTCAAACTATCTCAGAGAAAAGTCACATTAGTGTGAATTATCTGTCATTCATTATCTGAATTATCTTCCCCAAAGTGCACCTTTAATGTGTCAGTTTTCACATTACCACAACAAACCATAGGCTGTCAGTGCATTATGCATTTTACTACAAACACTAGGATATTATAACACTTTCCTTTTTCTCTTTGTTTTCTTTGCATCTTAGCTAGTTAGCTGCAACAGTAATAGGAACAGCACAGACAGACCACCGCAAGTTCAAGGTAATCTACAAAGTTATATAATTAATATTTAGCTTTTCAGACAAATCATGTGTCCCTGTAGCTAACTTTCAATGGCTGGGTATTAATCCACAGGCCAGAAGTGGGCTGCAGCTGATCAAAACAACTGCAATGCTTTAAGCTATAGATTATAAACAAAAAATCTAAAAGTCAGTAGCAGCAACGAAAAGAAGTTCACACCCTCTGTGGTTGATGTGAAACTGATAAGTTTTAGAATGTATTTTTGAAAGGTTGTCCTCAGTTTTAATCTCATTCTTATTGTGAATCTTTGACATGATCCAGCCCATTTTCAACAATGCAAGCAGTAACTGAAAATGCTCTCTTGTCAAGCAAATTACATTAGAGAATTTAATTTAATATAAAACTTTGTGTTTAGGTGAGATAATATTACATCATAATGGAGAAAAATGTCTAGAAAGATTTCACTTTTGGTCAACCTTTTAAAGAGAGGTTTCTCATTCATAATGAGAAATAATTTAAAATGTGTTCCTATCATCATTCATTAGGCAGAAGCTTTTGTCCAAAGCTACTTACAATTCTTGCATTCGAATTTGATAGTGTTTTTTTTTTAATCGCAATTAAGGTTTCTGTCCACTTAAGATGCCACAATTAAAAGATCCATGTTGGTCTTCTCAGCCACAGAGGACTGGGAGTTAACTTTTGACAAATCTGTATTGTCTTGTTTGATAAGACATCAATTTAATTCAACTTCAACAAAAATTAAATATTTATATTGTTACCCAAGTAGTAAATTACCCAAATGTGCTACAGCCTTAAAAAACTGTAATCTAACTAGAAATTAGGGACTGTGTGTGTGTGTGTGTGTGTCTTTCAAATGCTCCAAACTTTGTCAAATGGCAATAGAAAAATCCTGTAATTTATACATTTTGATATTACATTCACAGCTGAAGTCAGCAGTGAGGGTAATGGCTTGGGCAATGAGGTGCAGGCGGAGGAGGTCGATGGTGCTGGTACCTCTAAACCAGGACTCTGGACTAAGACCTGGCTCATGTAGAGCACCGAGCCCAGGGTCTTAATGTTATCCCCCTCCCATAGCCGGATGGACTCGGTGAGAATCTGCAGCTCCAGCTCCTTACGCTTCCGTACCTCCTGGCACTGAGCCTGACCCAATTGGAAAAAGAAAAATTGCTTATAAACTATTAATTAATGTATTTCATATTAAGTCTGGTTACATGCTACATTTGACAGGGTAGGAAGTGAGATCATCTTACAGAAAGATTTTTGAAACCAGCCATGCACTTCTGAATGTCTGGTCGATCAGGATGACTCTCCTGTGGGGAAAAAAGAAAAAGAAATGTGTGTTGTTAAACACACATCATAAAACAAGTGCTCTCAACAGATCATTAGATACACACCTCCATGTGTCTCTCCAGCTCTTTGAGTAAGTTAGGGTATTTGTCAAGTCTCATAAAAGGTTTGCTGAGGCCTGTGGTCAGGGTGAGAATCCCAGGACTGACTGCACCCCTCCCCTCCATAAACTCTCCCAACACTTCACTGCAAGAGGACAGAAAGAGAGAGAGAGAGAGACAGGGAGACAAAACAAATTATTCATTTAGCTTATCGTGTGACCTTGATGACCTACACCCACTTTTCAGTCAACATCACAAACAGGAACTTCCCAAGGTTTGCAACCAACCAGTCGTGGAGGTGGGATTGTTTGCAAGACTGTTTTTATTATTATTACTATTATTATTATTATTATTATTAGGTGCACTAGCTTCAACTAGGTGTACCAAATAATACAACCTAATACTGCACATGGCAACTAAGTTTCTTTGCCTAGTAAAAAAACAACTGCAGTTAAGTTGAAACAGCACTTCTCACCCAGCTTGGCAAAGCAGCATTTGTTGCAGTGTAAAGTGATTCACAATAGTTTAAACATTCCAAAATACAATCAGTATGATAGATGCAAAAAGAAAAAACATACATTGCCAAGGCTGACAGTTCAAATTATCAACAGTTTAACAACAAACTGAGAATTTTTTGACTTTCAAAATTATTTATTAAACTGATCAACATCATAGGTGTAATTTGCAAACAAGTCTTTCTTTCATTCTGTCTCCTTCAGCTGTATTCATTTGTGTTGATAATTTAATAAAAAACTGACTGCAGAGTTTGATAACTGCCACAACCATTGAACAGTAAATAGCTACAACTGTATAACACAGGAAAACTCCAAAAACTCCAGCAATACAACTTGCCCTTTTTCTAATACAAGCTGTCACAAACACATGTTTCCCTGTGTATGTAACATGAAAGACCTATTCTTCTTCTCGCTGCATAAACAACCTTAAAATAAAACTAAATGTAGTTGATGTATAAACATACCTGTGCTGGGTGAGTAAATTAACTGCAGAGGGGTGGTTGGAGCAGTAACCAACATAAAGAGCCTTCATCTGTGGCATGAGGTTGAGGAAGAAGCCTCCCACCCTTTGCTGGCTCTCCGGAAGCCTGAAGACAAAAAAAGATCACACACTGATAAGATGCTTCTATGCAACCTTTCACACACGGACAAGAAAATAGAGCAGAAGTATATGGAGTGTATATGTGTGCCAAAGTCCAAAAATAACACAATATATGACAAATTCCCTAGTCTACTGCTTAATTCAACATTCCTGTATTACAGTTGACCAGACACTAGATGTCCTTCTGCTTCTTATGAAAGAGTGAGGAGGAGGATGCTGCTGCAGCGGGGCAGTGTGTGCGGGGAGGGACTAACTTAGTGCACTCTTCGAGCGATTGGACGAGCATCTGCTGGAAGGTGCTGATCTCCTCAAGGTTTCCCAGAATCAGAGCCACGTCTGAGCTGCTCAGTCTGCAAGAAAAAGACAGGATGGGTAAAGCAAAATGGTTACAACATATTCAGCAAAGTGCAAAAGAAAGTCAAGTAACCCATATTTGTTACTAGGTTTGATCCAGTTTCCTCTTATACAAAAATTGTGCTCAAATAAGGTTCTAGTTTTATTGAGTTTTACATATAAATGAGTCCTACTTGTCAATGCTCTGAAGAGGTCGCAGGTAGTTTGTCAGGAGGCTCTGGAGGTCCTTAGAATATTCTGTCTCTGTTTCTAAAATGTTCTGCAACACCTACAATAGAAAGAGAAGAAACAGCTTTGTTTTTTGATACATTCATTTTATTACTGTTTCATTGTCTTTTAGTAGTGTAGTTAGTGCCACAAATTTATAAAAAAAACGTTATAACACGTAAATGTTATAACGTAAATGTTTATTTTATCCAGTTCAAACACCTGAAGAGTGTGCTTTATATGCACAAGATCTGCTTCAGAGTTATTAAATGTTGTGTATGTATTGTGTGTGTACTGAAAAATATGGAGGGATTCACAACACAGGTTCAGAAGGTGAGCCACATAACAGATCAGTGTTTTCACATTACATTCCTTTATTCAGTCATGCAAGCACACACTGTGTATCTGATAAGAATATAGTATAAAGTCATGGTTTCCCTTTGGATGAGCAGAGTGACATTTATCAACTACTGTCTATAATGAATTGTAACGAAGCATATTGCATCATCTCTTCCCTATCAGGAGGATGAGACTTGCCGACAATGTCAGTCCCACTTGAAGAGGTACCTACTGCCAGCTGAGAGAACCACATACCTCAGCTGCAATACAGACATTTAAAGGTGAAAAGTACGTCAATGGTTAAAGAGAGCTTTGGTTTAGGAGATCAGCTATATTTTATCCTGGTACTCCATGAAATTACTTTTAGGTAAGAGAATTTACAAATTCTTAATGGAAAAAGGATAGATACAGGGCACAGATGAAAACATTTCCACAGGAGAGAGAGACAGAGAAGGGGAAAGCAAGTCCTTACCAAGTTATAATACGTCTTGCTGATCGCGGAGGTGTCAAAGCCTTTAGGTGGGCTCTTAAGAGTGCCAGACTTGGGGGACACTTGTTTGTCTGAAGCCAGAGACAAAAGAAATTAATTAGGCCCCATTCAGACCAAAAAAAGTGTCACAGAAACCCATTTTGTGTGATGTCCTTTTCATTTCACAGGGAAAGAAAGGAGAAGGGCAAGTCAGATTGGTTGTGCTTTGCTGTTTGGCAAACATTCAGCCAACAAACTCCTGGGGCAGTTCAGTGCTTTTTTTTCTGGCAGCGATAGAGGCACTGATGTTTACTGTTAACCGTACGGGACTCTAACATCAACTCTAAACACACTAACAAGACTGATCGCCGGTTACATCATTGGCCATGACGATGGCAAAAGTTTTGTGTGTGAGGTGAAACAACTCTTTCGAAAACTACTCAATCTTTCAAGCTGCTCTGTGATTATTCACAGACACATGCAGTAGAGGAGGACCTATTTAAATGATGTTGGAACCAATGTAAAGATAATGCTGTAAAGTACTACACTGCTGTATTAATGGTGAAATGCCTTGCAGAGTTACCTACCAGAGCCTTTGATCTCGCGAACATAGTTGCTAGGAAACCACCCAGTTCTGCCATTAAGCATCCCCTCCCACCAGCCGCCATCCTCTTGACGAGTCACACCGATGATGTCGCCCTTATCAAAGGTGAGCTCATCCTCATTGTTCTGCTGGAAGTTGAAACGCGCCCTCACCAGCAGCTGCTGTCCGCTGTTTTCTGACATGTCCTGATGAACGACAGAAGGATGTCACCAAGGAAAGAGAGAGAGAGGCAAAACAAAAAGTTTCTATGGAAGAGATTGTAAAGTTAAGTGTGATTTATGGTTTTTGCGGAGGCTCCACGGGGGTGACTGTTGTCAACATTGAACTAATGGAGAACTAACTTTAGTGCAAAGGAATGTAATTGAATTGCCTTTTTGCTGACAGGTGCTGTAGAAATAAAGTTGTCTTCCCTAACATCCTCAGCCTGTCAGTCATTCATCAGGGCATAGAAACCACTGTTGTGCCTGCTGGTCTCAGAGGAAGTGTTAAGTCAACAGCACTGCAACCACTTTTGCCTCTGTGCGAAGTTCTGAACAACTGTAACCACACTTGAAACCACTTTCGACATTGCTGTGACTCACTGTGACTTCAACATAACTGCAGATCCGACGTAGTTTGCTCGTTTTTATTTTTATTTTCGGGGAACATGTAGGTTTAAGACAGCTCTTATTCTGTGAATTCTGTTGAATGGCATTGTCTCTTGACTCTTAGTTGATGTTCAATCTCATTTTCATTCATTATTAATCATTTGGCATAGTGCTAGAAACAGAAAACACCTATGTGGGTGTGCAAGACCTTTAACAATCTATGTATCATTATATAATTATGTCTCATAACCACCGACAACAAAATACAAACTGTGAACTCAAATATTTACTCAATTTCTCTCTGACACAGTGACACGGTACATTACACGCTTTACAAAGGTAGTATCTACTGCATATCTGTTGCTTTGTATTGCATTATATTTATACTTTTATACTTTGTTCTTAGTCTCACATTGCCAGACCTACCTCCACAGTGCTGCAGATGTGGGATAAAACATGTGTTTACCTATGTGAATAGACCTGAGTGTAGGCCTGCACGTTTCTGGGAAAAATATGAATCATGATTCTTTAACTTAGAATTCTAGATATCACAATTCTCTGCTCCAATTTCTTTCTTGAAGGCGTAATGTTTATTGCCCACATGAACCATGACAAAAACAAAATAAAGTGCCAGTGCCAAACATAGGTTTTTTGGACCCCTATAGCAAATTACGCATCACCACAAGCCTGTAAACATAGAGCCTTAGATGAATAAAGGAAATAAAGTACATACTGGCCATTTCTGTACAGTAGGCTACCAAGAATAGTAACATGTAACACATTGAACTAAATATGGCCCTGATACAGGCTCTGTCTGAACTCCTTGAACATGTCTTTACATAATTAAAACATCTAAATGTCAATGTCAAATGCTTTCAATAAATAAATTGGAGAGAAGATGGAAAAAGATTGCGATTTTATAACGATTTATCCTGCAGGGCTACCTGAGTGTACATAAACTGGCTCATGATCTAATAAAACATGTACACAACAAAGCATACAGTTCTTTTCCTGCATTGGGCACCCAGTCTTTATGTCACAAACCAGTGGATAAACGATGTTTTTTTAAATTCTAATTTCCAGTCAAACACTCAACATTATCTCTATTATAACCGTTCTCTTATCTTCAAACCCCAGTTTTCACGCTCAATTTGCCTCTTTTAACAAAAAACAACATCAGCCAATCCATAGTTTCACATTGCCAGACCTTCCTCCACAGCATCAAGGAGGAGGGTCGGGCTAGTCCACAAGCAATCCGGGATGGGAGAAAAACGTGCTCTTGTTTATTGGCATTTCTTTAAACCAATCCCAATTGACTTTGCCACAGTGCCGCTACAAATAGCCTGGTGGAACATGTGTATGTTCAAAGGTTGTTACAGTCGTGCAACATAAAACTCAGGTTCAACAGATAGTCTAGCTAGCTGCCTGGATTTACCCTGCAGAGATCTGAAGAGCAGTTAACCATAGTCTTCAATAATAACCCAGAGTTTAAAATTGCAACACAAACAAAGAGGAAGGTAACGGTAGAATTTGAAGCAGAACGAGTTCAATCCCAGAAGTGGAAAGTTGTGTACAGTGTTCATAAACCGTGCTGGCAATGAGTGTTGACCTTACCAAACTGCGAAACTGGTTGTGCAGCAGCTTGGATGAGCGGCCCAGTGAAGCCTGAGAGGATAGCGACTCAAACGACTTTATGCGATGGGCAGAAGAGTGTCGGGCGCACACTGAGTCACTGCCCACGCCGATATCTGGACAAAAAGGGCAAAATATAAATACACCAGACCTGTTATCTGCAGTCAGTGCCCACACACTCATGACTACTTGCCTGTCTTTTATAAAACACCCACACACATCATATTACTACCCTCACACACTTTGCACATATTTTGACTCACCTGCAGTCACTTTATTGAGAGAGACCAGACTGCTAAGCACCTTTGAGAAGTTCAGTCCTAGCAGCAGGTCACTGGCCTCAAACGGCTGTGGGTAAGAGAGGACAGAGAGAGAGAGAGAGAGAGAGAGAGAGAGAGAGAGAGAGAGAGAGAGAGAGAGAGAGGACATAGAGGACATGAAGAATATGAGCGTGAGAGCCATCAGCTAGCGTATTCCTCTTTTAAAGTCAAACTCTAATTTCAGCACAGTACAACTGTGCCATCACGTGGCCACAGTGCCAGCACCAAGCAGTCAATCGACAGCTTGTTATCTTTGACAGATGTTGAGGGAAAAACACACAAGCTCAGCAGGCACAGATATATCTGCAGCAATTAAACACAGCTTACAGCGTTCTACCCTACTGCATTATGAGCATTACACAAAACACTGACAGAAGCCGAGTTCCCTTCATACAAGAGCATCAAAGGATAAGGGTTGCTGTATTCTATATATTTCTCAGTGCCAACAAATCCCTTGAAAACACCAAAGTCAACAATGAATTTATGCTACTGGAGTTTAGCTATATATAGAGCTAATTTGCATATTGCAATTCCAAAACAATGTGGCCAGACTCAAGATAATGAGAATTCTTATTAATACCAAGTTTAAATGCAAAGAACAGTGATCAGATATCAGAGTCCAAACATTGAACATTGAAACTGCATTTTAACATCAAGTGTAGTCGGACGTTTCAGCAAACGTTGAATTGAACGCTATTTACAAGCCAGAAACTCGTTGAGTGTCATGGATAGGGCAGGAAAGTCAGAAAGTATTGAGAAACAGACTAATGCATTGATGGCTTTGTTTTTTTCCAAGGGAATTGTTATTAACAACAATAATGATAAAAATTAATAACAATAATGTTAAATAATGTTAGCCTTCTACTTTAGCTTTAGTGAACGTGTACACTTACAGCATGATCTGTATCGCTCTCAGTGTGACGCTTACTAGCCTCTTGGTTACTATGAATGGCAGCGATTGCATCTCCGTTGATGACTGTAGCTGTTGTCGTTCTTCCTGTGCAACGGCTTTATTTGATTGGTTACTCTCGCTTCGCTTATACTGAGGGCGAGGTACTGTGAGATATGAGTCTCATATCTTCCGCTCTGATTGCAGATATGTCCTCAAGGAATATGTGAATGATGCTTTGCGAGAGTGTATTTATTTAAAAGAGGGTATGTGTGTGTGTAATTGTTACAAGCTAGTGGAAGACTTGCTCTCCTTAAGGAACATTCATGTGGAAGGACCCTCTTCCTCACCCGTTAATAATTCCACTGGGACTGGAATTAAACTAACCTTCAGTATTTGTAGCTGACTTTTCTTTCATACAATAACTGCAAAAGTTTGGTTCTTCCTCCATCTTAAATGTCATTTGAAAAGATTCTCCATTAGAAAGAAAAAAAGTTACCAGTCGTCACAGTGAAACATGACGTAGGATCGAAATGAAACATTCATGCTTGGAAATTACAATTACAAAAACAATTATTTTCTGAATAACATAGTATTCTATTCACTAAAAAGGTATCTATAAAAGCTTTAGGCCGCCCTACACTTCATTGTAGGCCCAGTTTAATATGGAACTTTGGAACAATGTAGTAGGGGTCCCTGCTGCGTCAATTTTTCAGTTAAGGGGTCCTTGGCTTAAAAAAGTTGAAGACCCCTGGTCTAAAATTATGACTATTAAGGGTGTTTACATCCATGTAGGGTTGACAGCATTGGACTGACTGTCCCACTTTTAGGACAATTTAACAGGACAATGATGATCCTTAATATCCAGACAAGGCAACCAAGCAGCTTTCTTTAAGGCCAAATACAGCGGGATATTCTTTACCGGCCAAATTAGTCAGCCGACCACAATCCAACGGATCATGTGTTTTAGTTACTGAAGACAAACCCCCCACTGACAAGCAAGAAGTGAAGATTATAGCCCCACCGATACTGGACTATTGAGGCCGATATCAATATTTGATAACCCAGCAAATGTATCATTGGTGAAGATGATGTCCGTGGGTCACAGACCTTATTAGGTCTTTGACTGCAAACGATGTGCATCTAAATATAAATATGCCTTTAATTAAGTTTAAATTTAAAATTAGGTAATAATTAATACAGATGGCGGTTTGATAGCGGTTTGACTGATGTGGATGTAAACACTATCAAATTAAAGAACTTTGACCTTGTTGTCATGGCTTAAGTCCAAATTCAAACTGCTTGAGTAAAGAGCCAACTGGAGCTCAGTCAATTGATCAGTGGCAATTTTGATGATTGTCGAATTGTCGTACAGCCATTTAATCAAGCAAAAGTGGCAAATATACTCTGGTTCCAGCCCCCAAGATGTTAAGAGTTGCTGTTTTGCTGTGTGAAATATTCTTTCAAAATGAAAAAAATCTGTGGGTTGTGTTGCTACTTTTGGTCGGACTGACTGAACAACACATTTAAAGATTTCATATCGGCTCTGATATTTTTGATGGGTGTTTTTCTCTTTTTTCCTCAATAAAAAATATGACAGTGGCCAAATACCACAAACAGCATTATAACGCGATAGCTATAGAACAGCCTTTTCCTGTTTTTATTTTTTTAATGCAATTGATTCAAAGTCTCCCATTAGTCGAGACAGATGGATCTTTGATTATTCTCAGGTTAGACATGGGGTAAGGTTACTATTCCAGAGGGACCAGTGGGGTCATGGGAACTCTAATGATCACTTCCTGTGGTCAAATAGATTTGGGGTTACGGGTCAGTAATAGCAGCTAAATGTGAGACATGGGCTTGAGTGGCTAGTCTGCATTGGGAATCCAAACTATATCTAAAAGAGAACAATCCTCTTGAAACATAACCACTAGACGTGCAAATACAGCAAGGTAAGCATTGTTAATGTTCAAGCCTAACACCCAACATAACTGCATTTAAAAGCGGTAGGTCAAGTCTGCAAAAGCACAGCGTCTTCTCGTGCAAACAATTCCTGCACTAATCTGCATCTGCAGCTATCTGGGGTCAGAGCCAGCAGTGTTCTGGAGAAGATCCATCTTTGCTCCACAAATGAAGAGCGGGAGGACTGCCATGTCCCAAACTACTGTAATCCTGCTCTGTCTGCTTCATTCAAAAAAAGTCACATATATTTGAACACACTCTTGCACGCAAGCAAGGACCAAAGATGGTTGGCATAAAAGACAGGAAAATGGTGATGGTGTTGAGCACAGCATCTCCCCCCAGAGATGGCACAAATCAGAATGACATAAGGGTATTTATGATGGGAATTTGACTATTTGTTACCAAAACTCAAGATTATTGCTCAACACTGCCAGAGCCTGTCTCCGTTGTGAGCCAAAACAAACAGAGACCTTTTCCAATACAATCCTGACAGATGTATTTTGCTTCCCTGACAATTCAGCTGTCTGTAAATACTAAAAGACATGTTTTATACACTTAATATGACAGTGCCCTGTCTCAACCCATCTCCACCTCTTGTCCAGTGGCTACAGACTCATTAGGCGGAGGCAATCCAGAGGAACACTGAGTTGTATTGTCAAACTAGGGTGGTTCAATGACCCTTCTATGCAGCCTTAAACAACACGCTGTCCTCCATTCGCTTAAGATTATGGAGGTATTCTCACTAACCATAACTAGAACCAACCCAAATATTTCTATATATCCCTAAAAGGGTGAGGCACTTGATCTGAGGACATGTTTAGACTTTACACCTTATAATTTGAAGACAATAATAAGACTGTAATTACCAAGTTACAGCATGATAAACTTACATAACCATGCCCTATGTTGTTCATGGCCACAAAAAGATTTTTTAATTGAATTTTTTTTAAAGGGAGACTTTAAATCGGTGGTGGTGACAATAAAGCCACGCATGAGCCCGAGGACAAAGCTCTGCATTAATTAGAAAGCGTAAACATCAGGCGCTTCAAAACCTAACCAGGAATTGTGGGCACGCAACAATGCAATAGTTTTATCAATTTGAGTTACTTTAGGTTGCCAAAAAGTTGCAAATGTATCGCCACTGAACGCACAAGCAAATCTCACTCAGCCGGGCGATGGGCGATTGTTCTCGGCTTGTAGTTCAGTCCTCCTCCCTCTGTC
Source organism: Etheostoma cragini (assembly GCF_013103735.1). NCBI lineage: Eukaryota > Metazoa > Chordata > Actinopteri > Perciformes > Percidae > Etheostoma > Etheostoma cragini. Next base: position 11,222,098 of record NC_048417.1, read on the forward strand.
CGCGTCCCATCCATGAAGCCATTGTTTATTGTATCAGTGTCTCCTCATTAACGTGTAATTTCAAACAACAACTCTCGGTGTTATACCGTGCGGACGGGTGTGGTAAAAACACAAGATAAGCAAAGATCTGAGAAGGTAACTTACCTCGACGCGAAACGATGTGCAGCCCTTGAGAAACTCCTTTATGTTGCACAGGCACTCGCCGTCGTTCTTGGGTTCTTGGTAAATCTGGAAAGACGGAAACGCTGGTTAGAGATACACTTCCAGTTCACGCAGCGGCTTTCTTGGTTTTCACACTGCGGTTTTCTGTGACTTCATGAGCCCTTCAAATCTAGTTTCTCTCGAAACGCATTGTACAGTACAGAGTGTTAGCAGTGGGCCTATCACTCCGGGGAGGCTGGACGCTGATGCCGCAGCAGGGAAGTGGAGGAGGCTGTGGCATTGGGTCGAGGGAAATGACGTTGACAAATAGGGATCCCTACTGAGGTTGGTGTAGCCTATGTGCAATGTTTATATTTATTTTTTTATATCACAACCTACTTCAACAAGAACAAAAGTGTTGAGACCAATATTAAGCCTTGTTAATAAACGGGTCGGACAAAATATTAAAAAACACCTCTCATTGTAAGGTAATACAATAGCAACAAAATTACCAAAAATTATAATTTACACCTCTCTAAAACATTTGAACCTTTATGAAAGTGGGTTTTATAGCAGATTAGTTTTAGCTAGGTGTACCTAATATTAAGTATCACTGAGTATACTGTATGTATATAGCCTATATATATTGTAATTTTAATCCACTAAATGTATCTAATAACTTTAGTTACTTTACGGATCCAGATAAATAATGCAATACTGGGATACTCTGCATACTCTTGGGAAATTCAGAAGCTACCCAGCAGAGAAAGTATACAGGGAGAATTGAGGTAATACATGCTGCCACTCAAGTCCACCAGCCTCACGTCATGCCTCATCTACATATCAAAATGTAACTGGGAGAAATTTAAAAGTTGAAGAAGAAAGTTGAAGTGAGGAAGGCAAAGCGGCCCGATTTCTATCACCATGATACGATACCATGACAGTATACATCATCTCAGTATATATCATCTTGTCTATGTGCACTGGTATCTACGCTGATACCAACTGACATCTGAAACTGCTGTGGCCCGCAACTCCCACTTTCTTCTGGTCCGCATATAATGCTGCTCAGCTAAAACAGAACCAGATAAGGGCCCACATCTGGGCCAAAGTGGCACAGCAGGACAAGCCAATTAACAACCAGCCCAGGGATTGTAGAGCATTATTATAGAAGCTCAACTTAAGAGGAAAAGTGGGAGGCAAGGTATGGGAAAAATTCAAAATAAATATTAGTAGTGGTAATAGTAGAAGTTGTGGTTTGGAGCGCAAATCAGCCAATTATAGCTTATCTCAGATATATCGTATCAGTGTATATGTTGACTGATACAAGTACAAGAAATGTCAGTTCAGATATGCCAAAACTATAATTTAAGGTGTCACCTTTACATAGTTTCTCCACCAGAGGACACTGATACGTTTATTTTTCAACTATATATGTCCCTCTCACACATATTAGTCACAATTGTTTTATAAGCAAGTAATTGGGATCCTTGCAAAAATGTGATTATATTATACATGTTTAGGTAGAATATTGGCAAAAATATCTCTTTGGGATTTCTCAAATATCAATAACTGCATCAACCTCAAAAGGCCAGCCTTTCTGGCTATAGTATTATTGCTAGAATCAGCTCACTTTGTTTATATGCATTTATAGTTATATATATTTTATATTTTAGTTTGTATCTTCAGACCTATTAGAGACATTTGTTGCCTCTGTTGTTCCTTTGAAGTGACCACTAGTCAGAGTTCATTTAAGATTTAAACAAACCTGTCTTTTCTGTCCAGAAATTTAGATTTGGCTACTACTGTAACTCCATTTTTTATTTTCTTTAGGCTACCATTTGGATAAGGTTATCACCTCAAATTAATTAGATGATATATACATATTGTGGGGCAGGACAGAGGCTTTTTATCCATGACAGTTTTTGTCATGTCACGTATTGGAAGTTATTTGCAGTGATGTGTCAAGAAAACATGTTAAATCTTCCCCAAATGAGAAGGCAGCATATTTATACAATTTAGATAGTCCCACACTGATTTGGCTTTCACCCATCAGAACAAGGCACCTAGTTCCCTAGTTGTTTTCCCCTTTCTCAAGTAGCTACATGTTCTTTCAAACACAGTGTTTTAAAGAGATTGTCTGCTATCAAATCCTCCTGGGAGGGCAAAATAGTAACACATAATTTGGTAATTTGGTTAACACCCCATCTTCACTGCGAGAAGGTGAAAAATGGAGATCATTTAACAGGCACTTTTGAAGGTGCAGGCATATTGAGTCTCTTATGAGAAAAAACATTGCCTCCTTTCTGAACTGGCTGACGCTATACATTGACAGACACAAACACTGCGCTGTTTCTTTAAATGGAGAGGGTCCATCTCTGTCTGTGTGCCTTTGCAGTCAATGGCGGCCCACTCTTATTGCTGTGGTCTGTGTACATATAGCTAGTCACCCCTGACTGATCATACGGTGTGTATCAAAGTGCACACTGACATACATGCAACCGGCGCCGTGGATTACAGAGACATTTAAAACAGGGGCTTCACACGATAACGTTGTTGAGTGCATAAACCTGCATTAAAAGCATATTCTAGGCCTTCATTATTAAAACCATATAGTGGATCTAATAGCTCCTGATATATTTGATCAATCAATTTTGGGTTTGCTGTGATGTTAGAGCAGATCAATAGGCCTATGCGCGGTAGAAACAGCGGCCTTTTCTTCTTCTATGTAGCCTACACACACACATGCTGACATGTATGCAGTCATATAACATAGCATAGTGCTGTCTCCGCAGACAATAACCCGGGCTGCCGTGACCTACAAAAGAAATCGCCTCATGGACCACTGGGCAGAAAGAGAAGCCAGACAACAAACCGCGTCGGTTACACGAATCTGGCCAGCACACATATGCCGACGGGGCGGGCGGTTGGTTACGCAGAGAAGGGGGAGTAGGGTATATGTTGCCCTTACTTTCTCCGTGGACCCCGGGCTAAGCCGCTCCAGCAGCCGACACAACACCACCCCATCTTTCAGGGAGGTCTGCAGAAATGCTTCAGGATCCGAGATGGTCTTCTTTGGCGACTCCAGCACCCCGAGCGTAATCAGCCATGTAACCGTCTGTTCCGCGGAATTCATGTCCAGTCACAACAGATCCTATTCAACAAAGCGGCTGTATTTGGGTATCTGAACAGCTTACCGCCCCGGTTACGCTGTCATCTGTGCGTTAGAACAGAAACATGATTAATCCACAAAAATGATGCATGAGGTGTCGATGAGAGAGAGACAGAGAGGGGCTGCGGGAAACCCTGCTCTACCTCGGGTAGATGCGGTTGACGGCTGGCTTGTGGAAATTCAGCAGGTCTGGTTTCCTCCCTTGGATGGTGTGTTTCCCCCCCCTCTAACCTGGCAAGCTGTCAAGTGCGGTTCGCTGTGATGCGTTGAGGCAATGGACTGCATACATGCGCATCGAAGCCGCCAGCCACTCATCCATTGGATGACATCACAAGAGGGACAAGCCAGTCCAAGCTGTTGTTAGTGCACTTCAGCATGACATGAATAGGCTTCTCTCTGCGCGGCTTTGCATATCCTGCTCTTTTTGCTCTTTTTTATATGACCATGCCGCAGGCTATCTGCTGTTATCTGCTGTGTTTTGGAAAGGCATCAATTCAAATGGGGAAGCAATGAGCAAACACGTTAGATATAGAGCACGTCTGCAGTGACACACTGCATTAACATTTGGCTACATTTTAAAGACATGTTTAACAAATGGAAACACAGAACAGGCAGGGAATGTAGTCAAGCCAGCTGTTTTGAGTAATTCTTTGTTATAACTTTCAGTCTACCCTAAGCGAATACCACAACTAATATATCAAACTAATAATTTTATATTAAAAAAGGGAAAATCAGAACAAAAAATGTTGTAATACAAAATTAGGCTCATGTTTGACTTTTATCTTTTCTGAGTTTCTTTCTTCTTGTTATACTTTCACATGTCCAGACCTCTAAATCCTTCAACTGGAAAATGTGAGAAGGAAAAATGTGTTGGCACTGAGGATCACCTTTGTTATGGGGGAACAATACACCACTTTTTTTTATAAGGAAAACACGGTTACCACTGCTAAAGAGTGCTGTCCCTTAAATCAGAACATGCATTCTTATATCTTCTATCTCAGCCTGTACATGCTTTGAGCCTGCATAAAGGGTGAAAAGCACAAACACATTCTCACCTATGCAGTTTGGAGTTTCTACCCAGCCTGAGCTGTATGTTTGTAGACTGTGGGAGGAAACTGGAACACCTGGAGGGAACCAACATTAAACAAAATGTACATTTTTGATAATCAATTCAAAATTGTTTGAGTGACTTTTTAAGCATTAATACTAAACAGTTTCTGCTTCCAGCTACTCAATGTGATGATATGCTGCATTTCTTTGTCATACAATAGTAAACAGAATATACTCGGGATTTGGACATATGGCTGGACAAAACAAGCAATATGACTATGTCATCTTTTGTCTAAAAGTAATTGCAATCAATATTCTATTACTATTTTCTGTTTTTTATTGGACATAATGAATCGAGAAAATAATCAACAGATTGATCAGACAATAAAAATAATCATTTGTTGGAGCTCTAAGACGTATCCTATCAAATCATCATATTCACTAGCCTGTATGCGTCTGAGTGCATGTTGCCGAGGTGTTATTAAACAAGAATACATAATCCAGCCCTCTCACTGTGTTTGTCCTGGGGCAAGGGGGAACATAAAACATTTATGATACATAAGAGTTATGCAGGGAATTGGCAGTGTAGTCGAATAAAACGTCACTTCTCACTTTGGCCACAGGGTGGGGATCACTGCTCACTGTATACCACCTGATTGTACTCATCCAGTGTTGCATCCATACTGCTTTTTAAATTCATTAAAAAGACCCCTTCAATAGATAATCACTTATATTCAAGGCTGCAGAACATCTGGACCAAAATCCATTTATGACAGCTTATTGATAACTATTCTTCAGAAATGACTTGTTGGCTTATTAGATCATGAGAAACTGAATATTTTGTAATTGCTTACCAACATCTTTTTAGCACCAGTCTGGGGATGTTTCACAACTTGGCAACCCCAAAAGGTATGCGTATAGATATATCTATAAAGCATTAGTAAAGGATTTGTTAACCCAAAAAAACATAAATTAGGGCTTATATAAGCCTACATAAAGGGTGTCTTATTAGAAAGTGGTACCCAATAGTCTACCTTTACCTCTTTACCTGCAGGAATCTAGAATATCCATGGTAACCAAAGCAAGCTGCAGGGACAGACAACGTAGCTCGGGCCCACTCATTCTCTCCCAACACCTCTCAATCTCCATCTTCCTCGTTTAGGCCATGAGAAAAAGAAAGACAGAAAGAAAGAGGGAAAGTGTGTTGTGAGGAAGGCTGACTCTTGAGGCCAGCCGTGTTCTAAACAGGCAGCGTCAAGGGATGTCGTTGTGCCTTTGAGGTCCTGTCGCCATGGGTCTGTAACCAAGGATTCTACTAAGTGGCTGTGGAGACTGGCCCCAGGCATTTCTTATCCCTCCATTCCCAGGTTCATCCCTACATTTCCATTCGGTTCCGTAGGAAAACCTGATTGCTTCTCTCTTCACTTTGCTTCCTGGTTTTGTGAGCATGCAGAAAGAGAGCAGAAACATTCAGAGACAGAGAGTTGCTGTAATATCGGGACCACTTGCTGTAACTTAATCCAGTCCAAAGAAAAGAGCAGGCAGACAGCCACATACACTTTCTTAGTGTATAATCTAATGCTATCTAATAAGACTGTTCAGTCCTAAAGATCTACGTTTATTATAATGTTCAGTTTTTAACACTGCCAAGAACACTGCTAGAACTAATAATATGTTCTAGCATCAAAGTCATAGTTAGTGCTGGTGTTGTATTGGACTGCATTATATCATTATTTCCAGAGGTGTTTCTAATTACCTGTACCCCTCATGTATGTAAACAAAGGGAACAATAAAATTAGAAACATCTCTCTTACTATAATGAATGGCAAAGAAAAGCTTAAAGTCTTCACATATAAGAACCTGTAACAAGTTAATATTTGGAGAATTTACGCTCAGCTACATTTGTCTTTTTCGATTGTTAAAAGCTGTGTGGTGAGAATAACGAATTAACTAACTAACTAAAATGTGAGAATTGTCACTAAGAACTGAAATAAGCAAGTGTCTCTTTTGTACCGAGACATGCAAATTTCCTCTTGGGGAGTTTAGTAGCCTATTTATTTATCTCACCTAAATACTTTCTTGAGTTAAAACACAGAAACAAAAAGGCCAAAGACAAAAAGGTGTGCACCCACAAAAACACACATAGATAGACTGAACTAAGAAGAATGAAGTTATGCAATGATGTTAGGCTGAATTAACCAGAACCAAATATATGGAGGTCACAAAATTGCTCATTTATTAGGCACAGTACACAGTAAGTATCCTTTTCGTCTTCTTAACTAGTGATTTTGTCTCTTCAACACTCTGCAGTTTAAATGAGTTTCTACATCTGGACTACCAGCTACATACACAGTGACTGAGGTCAGTCTTTGACAGGTACCTCAAACAAATAAGGGACACTGTGGTTCCAGTGGTGTGCAGCTCAAACCAAATTCTAGATATAATCAATTGAAAATCCTGGTTCTGTTTCAGAGCAGGATTTATGGTTATATGGAACAAGGTGTCAATATAATCCCTTAAATCAATGCAGTCAATGCTAATACGTTAAACTCTCTGTGTCTGTCTTTTCCTCTTTTCCCAGCCTACCCCCAACCATCTGAGTCGGGGAGACAGCTCATATTTTATCATGACAAGGCAAAATTCATGCAATCCAGAGCCACTTCACAGGCCAGAATGCATTAAGCAGAATAATAGATGGACTAGACAAGCACACAAGGCCAAGATGCAGGAAGGAAAGACAAGTTGTCCTTGGCCAACAATATGCTCTCAGTCACAGAACTGTTTCTTATACAGTTTACAGTTAAAGTATTTATGTATATGGCTTAACATAAAGAATAACACATTATATACTCTTCAATCTTAATAAGTCAATAAAGAACATCCTTCAAGCAGAGGGTGGAAAGTAAGTAATGTACTTTTTTTGTAAAAAACTAACTCAACTCAAGGTCCACTAACCTGCTTGTTCTAGAGCTTTCGGCCATATCATGCAGACCTCATAAGCAGATTGAATTTGCTCAGCTGCTTTAGACATTACATAGATCTCTAGGACTTCTCATCCATGTTGACTTAAAATGTCATTACTGACCTGAAAAAAAAACAACTTTTACAAAACAAAATCAACCAAGGTCCACTTACATGCTTGTTATGTAAAGTAAATCTCAATGGGAGTTTTGCAAAACTGTTCCTGGACTTTATTAGTAACCACTGACACAAATGAATAATAAATATCAGGTTGGGTTACTGTGACATAACATCTAGCTATAATATATATATATATACACACACACACACACACACACACACACACACACACACACACACACACACACACACACACACACACACACACACACACACACAGGCCAAAAGTTTGGTTACACCTTCTCATTCAATGAGTTTTATTTTATTTTATTTTATTTTCATGACTATTTACATTGTAAATTCTCACTGTAGACATTGGAACAATGAATGAACACATATAGAATCATGTACTTGACAAAAAAATGTAAAATAACTGAAAACATGTCTTATATTCTATTTTCTTCAAAGTAGCCACCCTTTGCTCTGATCATTGCTTTGCACACTCTTGCCATTCTCTTGATGAGCTTCAAGAGGTAGTCACCTGAAATGGTTTCGCAGCAGTCATGAAGGAGTTCCCAGAGATGCTCAGCACTTGTTGGGCCTTTCTTCTTCATGCTGCGGTCCAACTCTTCCCAAACCAACTTGATTGGGTTCAGGTCAGGTGACTGAGGAGGAGCAGCACTCCATCAATCTCCTTCTTGGTCAAATAGCCCTCATAAAGCCTGGACGTGTGTTTGGCGTCATTGTCCTGTTGAAAAATAAATGATGGTACACCATCACACCTCCTCCTCCATAATTCACGGTGGGAACCAGCTCATTGAGGGAACACCAAGAGTTTACAGCGCTATCAAAAAAGCAAACGGTGGCTACTTTGAGGAATCTAAACTATAAGACATATTTAAAAGTTATTTCACACTTTTTACACATGATTACATATGTGTGCAATTGTGCATTCATAGTTTTGATGCCTTCAGTGAGAATCTACGCATATATATATAAATACAGATACAGATGAAAGTCATTGCTCCTTTCCAAATCATTTCAGCAAAAAGATGAAGAGCAAAACAAACATGGGAAGAAAGTGAATTTTAAACAAACGTGACTCTTCATGTAAGCCTATGGAAATGTGTCTTATAGATGTGTCATGCAACTGTTTGCTAACACGTTAATATCATCTCGTGAAATGTCTTGTTTACACCACACTATCATGTATGATATTGGCACACTTATTGCGATGCCCTCATGTGGCCAAAACATCAATTAGGTTCATGTTGGTTTAATTCTTAACGCAGCCCCTGTAAATTAGACATTTATGTCATCAATCTTACTACATTACAGAGTGTCCCGTCGCTGGTGTATTTAGCAGCTCTGACATCTTAACAGGCTATGCCTTTGAAAAGCACCGGTGATGAACAGCCACGGGGCTGCTTTGAGTCGTGATGTTCCTGCGTGAGCTGCGTGTGTGTCATCTCTGACGTTACCCGGCCCGCCTACATCACCCTCTGTCTCCCCCATTGACACAGACACTTTCCGGCAGTGAAGAGCCCGGTCTGCCAGCGTCACGCAGGGGCATCCGTTGCTGTTAACGCGAGTCCTCACTGGCATGGACACCGGAGGAGAGAACTGACCATCTCCAGGAACCATGCCTACTGTCCTCGGTGGCAAAGGCGAACTTTCTATTGTCTGTTTTCTACTCAGATGCGCATATTCTCAGGTGAGAGGGAGCATGGAGTGTGGGTTATAGCCTATTTATAAAGCAGTTTGAGTACGTCTTTCAACATTGTTTTTGTTCTTGCACAAGATTATAGATGTTTAAGGACCCCAAATTGTTGCCTAGGCTACATAGAGTAAGCCTACCTGGAGGTTAATTTTTGAAAGATTACTGAATTCTGAAATAAAATGAGAGAATACTTCCTGTAGAGCGTTTTTGTGTTTCTATCTTCATAAATATTCAGTTTGCGAATATAAAGTGTTTTCTTATTTTTCTTAAAGGCACTCAACGTAGATTGAAGTGCTGAATAGCAACTGAAAATGAGCATAACTTCAGTAATTGCTGATGCTTTAAGAATGTAACAGGTGGTTAGTAGTAGTTGGCTTGCATTGCTGTTTGCTGCAGGTGTTATGATGGGTTGTGGTTTGTTTGGCCCCAGGGGAATGTTCACTCATCAGGGTATTGCACCAGAGCTGTAGCCTGTGGTGCTGGTTGGTATGGACGTGTGAAACACATTGATAATGATAATATCCATACTAATGGATGTGTTAGTGTAAACTGAGGAAGCAGACCAGGCTTTAGCTTGTGCACTGCCACAGGGAGATACAATACTGTCTGTCTGTGTTTATGTTTTTTATTTAGTGCCATATCTGCCTTGTAGCTGTTTGTGACAGTTTTCACACACACTGTTTTACGTCCGCAGGCTTAGAGTCCAGCCACTCAGACGCTGACCTTAGTGAGTCATGCATGCAAGAAGAGGCAGTTTCACACACACACGCACACTCGCACAGAGGCACGCACGCACACACACTTTTTTTTTTACTGTGCATACTTATACTTATGTTGCACAGATGGCAATAGAAGACAGAGTGGGGCATAAAAGAAAGAAGTAAGTCACCTAAATGAAAATGGATTAGTGTTTTCAAATTAAATGTTTAAGGTATGAAATGTATGTAACCAAGCAGAAAGACCATATAAGTCTTCTGCAGATGAGGTCCGCATAGAAATTCAAAACGATGAAAAAGTCAACCAAAAACCAAACCTGTTGACTTTTATGAATGAGGAACTAGAGGAAACAATATATGTTATATTAGTTTGTGCATTGGGATCATCATCATCAGAATGAAACACATTCCCACATAAGTAGAAAGCACTACACAGTTGCAACACAGAAATGTAAAGTATTAGGTCGTTTATCGTAATGCTTGAGCAACATTGTTCTTGGGTTTTGTAAAAAGGGGAGAAACCTGGGGGAGGGAGAGCGGGGTTACCTGATGAAGATGGAAACCGAAAGTTGCTTGCAAGAGAATCCACATCCGTCTGATCATCTGCAGCTGTGATTTTTAAGTTGAGTCATCAACAAGAGAGAGACAGAGAGAGAGAGAGAGAGACTGTAAGATTGACACTTAAGTGAACAAGTGTGAAAGTGTTATGAATGTTGCAGAAAAAAAGGCGGGAACAGAGTGCAGAAATTGATATGTTAGTGTATGTACTGCATATGTGTGTATGTTATCTTTGTGAAGGAGACTGAATGTTCACAACTTGGGCAATGACGGCCGGGTGAAAGAAATGAATGAGTCTATGATCTGTGTGTGTGTGTGTGTGTGTGCGTGTACAAGTGCACAGCTTTATTTGCCGTTGAACCTGTGTGTGAATTTTAGATGACACACTCTGCACTTATAATTTAGATGCTCAAGTAGTTTGTGTGCCACAGCAGCTCTTTCTCTATGTGTTTGTATAGTTGATAGCTGGGCTTGTGTCTGTTGTTCTGAAGTGTCACAAATCACCTGTCAGTAGTAACTTCCTCTGAGTTTCTCCTCATTTACCATCACTTTTCTTTTATTTGCACAGGTAACAAGAAGCCAACACAACTGTGCCAAAGACATTCTGGAGGTGAAAATTACTTTTTTTTTCATTGCTTGACTTTGGTGATTTCTTTTTCATTATTAAAATGAATAGTAATCACCATTGCGGTAATTGACTTTGAACATGTGCAATAATTCAGATTAATCTTTCATTAAATGTACTGAGTTATATTGTGGGGGATATTTTCATCTTTTTCCAGGTTTGACTCATTGAAAACACCTATAGAATAGAGATGTTCCGATACCAATACTGGTATCGGTATCGGAACATCTCTACTATAGAATAGACAAAATAGAATACTTACAGACGTTGCAAGTGGAAAAAATACCTGCAGCACATGTGACTGCACCTATGGATGTGTGGATTATTTTTAATTTAATAATTAATATTAAATAATTAAAATTTAATTTGACTACTCGTTTACTTATGAAATATCAGAAAATAGTTTAAAATGTAGTTAAAAATAAATTTCCCAGAATGCAAGGTGACGTCGTCAAAATTCTTGTTTTGTCTGACCAACAGTCCTAACCACAATAATCTTTCATTTGAAATAATGTAAAACAAAAAAAGAGCAAATCTTAATGTCTGAGATGCTGAAATAAGAGAATATATTGTATCTATCTATTGATCAACTAATTAATAAATCAACCAATCTTCTCAACTGTAATCTCATAGGGTTTCTCAGTCTGGGCTCAGGGGCTCTGAGGTTTCTACCTATTATTCCTATTATGTATAAGGTTTTACACTGGTGAGGATCACTGATTTCTGTGTCCTGTCACTGTGGGACCGATAGGAGGAGCAGAGGAGGAGAATAGAGATACAGAACATGGAGTGGAGAAGGATGGGAGGAAGATAGCAACACATAATGCTCCACCTGGGAGACCTTGTTGTTGTTGGAGGAGGAAAGGGCTGAGGGCTGGTGCTGTGTCCTTGGTGACTGAGAGTTAATGAAGTGAAAGGATGAACAGAGAGAGGAAACACTTGCCCTCGAGGGCTTACTGTAGAGGTGGCAAGTTTAAAGAAGAGGAAGAAAAGCTTTGAGTCACCTTCCAGGTTGATAACAATTTGTTATCTCATGAGCATCTTTGGATTTAAATAAATGAAACTGGAAACATTCCTTCTAGCAGACTATAACTAAAGTTAAAGAAAAAATTCAACACATCTTGATTGAGCGTTAGTTGGAAGAACGATACCACTCTCATGTCTGTACGCTAAACATAAAAGCTACAGCCAACATCTGGTTAGCTTAGCTTAGCATAAACACTTCCACCAGGGGGAACAGCTAGCTGTCTGAATGTAACACAATCATTTCAGGTAGACTAATAATAATAAATAATAATACATTTTATTTAACAGCGCCTTTCTAACACTCAAGGACGCTTTACAGACAATAAAAGACA
>NC_048417.1:11234618-11330702 GCF_013103735.1 Etheostoma cragini
ATGCAGACCGGCAGATATTATTTATGTGTGACTGAAAGGAGAGGGAGGAATCGAGGATGACGCCCAGACTCTTGACCTCTTGAATAGCTGGTTGGATTTGCATTTAGAGATGATTTTATGGAAAGTATCCCATCCCGATCTCTATGTATGGTGAAGGGTATGTGATGTTGCGGGGTTAGTTTCATTCCAAAGGTCAAGGGAACATAGAAGAAAATTGGTGTCCTTAAAGGTTGGATTTTACCTAATTTCTTACTTAAGGTATTGAGATAAATTTCCAAAACATGAATTTTGTATTCCTATTTTTAGTCAACTTAAGCATGGGCATGTAAACTTATGAGCACCACTGTAAGTGATATTGATTTAAATGTAATTTCCAAAATGCTGAACTATTCTGATCTCAACAACTTTAGTTGGGTTCGGTGTTTGTTACCACACATTCTGTTCCGCACTCAGACCACCGACACACACAAGCACATGTAGGCTACACACACAAATCCTCAGACAACCCTGCTAAAAAAAAAATTACCTTTTCCAGTGCTTGGTCAGTGTTTCTGCTACTGCTATCCCTCACCCAGTGATCACCTCACACATTACACACTGAACCCCAATGCTTCCACATTAGGACACACAGCTGAGGAACCAGATTATGCTATGGTACAAAATCAGGCCATTTTGTCAGCATCCATGAGGCCTGGTTTGTTTGAATGTGACTTCAGGCAATCTAATCAGCAGAGATTATAATCAGAGCAGGAGCAAAGACTGTGCACCGTGGATGCAGAGCTCTCTCCGTGTGGCTGGTTTCCTCTTGAGAACGGTGCAGACAACAAATAAGAAATGGTTTCAATTTTCATAATAGTCCAGTTGTATAATCAAGTGTAATCACTTGAATCAGGGCGAGCAGTGAAACCTGCTGTCACTGATCTGTGAGAATGCCCCCAAATGTATTTGAAACATTATTATTATCCTATAATTAATATAGTATAATAATCATGTTTATACTGTTTGCGTCCACACCTCTGGCAAGCATTTTCTCTGTTTCTCCTTGTTATATATACCAAATTGTTACAACTCAAGGAATTTAAGGACCCAACAGCAAAGAGCTGTTAGGTGTATAGGTGGAAGATTTATTAACAAAAAACAAGGTTCAAACCAAAAGATTGGGATAACAAAACGGGAACAAAGAGACCAAGGCAAGGCAAGGCAGCTTTATTTGTATAGCACATTTCAGCAACAGGGCAATTCAAAGTGCTTTACACAAGGACCAGAGGGAAATCCACACAAGAACACAAAAACCCATCAACTACAACAACAGACAAGAATTATCTGACACAAGACAAGGGAAATACAAAGACTAAATACATCAGGTAACGAGCAAAACACAGCTCAGGTAACACTAGGGCTGGGGAACAGGTGGAACACATTACAGAACACAACAGAACTAGACTACTACAAAATAACCAGGAAACAGAAACCGAAACCATCATTGGGACCTTAAACAATCAAGACAGGAAAACCAAAACATACACAATCATCACAACAAATATTATTATTGTATATTCTTTGTCATTTTTTAATGTAACTTCAACCAGCCTAATGGACTACAGTTGGAAATTAGCCCTCGGGCTACAAGCTGCTATTTTTAAGTGTACTGCTGGACATGTTCATCAATGTGCATTGTCCTGAATTAAAAAATAAATAAAAAATAAATAAAACGTTTTATTTTTTTTATATTGTATCAACATTTAAACTAATTGGGAGAAGGCAGAATTTTATTTTCTATGTGAGAACATTAGGGATTTGTTAAAGGATGTGGTGTGAGGGTTACCCTTATCACGTTGCTGTAGCGCCACCTATAGGTGGACTACCATCCACTTTTGTTGGTTGGGTATGTGTCCACATGTCTATGGGTGTCCCTGTGTGAACTGTAAACTAAATTTGGCTGTAATTGCACAATGCGTTCAAGAATTAAATATGCCTGCCACTTAAAGTAGTTTTCATAAAAACTTAATGTGTTGCTGATTCATTACTCCTTCAGTCTGTAAAATGTAAGTACTGAGCATGAACTGATGTTTATACTTTCTCTAAATGTAATCAACTAACTTTTGATTTTTGAAATTTAAAAAAAGCAAGAACATCGTCACATTCAATAGATTGTATCTAGCAAATTATTTAATGTTATTTTTCTTTTATACGTATATTAAACTTCAGTCAGTCTAGTGAAACTCCGACCGGTCCTCTTGGAATGCAAAATCATGCCATTTCTAGAAAGTTTATCAAATCAAATTTTCAGACTAAACTGTGTAAGTGGTTCACAAACAAAACAAATGGAGCCAGGGTTTTTAATTTGCTCACTTTGTTTACTTTTCAAAAGAGAAAAGAGCTGGGAAACATAAAAATAGCTTTAAAAAAATATATATAGCAGACACTTGAAATACCTGGAAAAAGATACGGCTGGAGATAAATCAAAAAGAAACAAAATGATTGCAGTGGAATCTTGACACAGCTGCAAAGTGTACACTCCCACACCAACCATGTAACACACATCAGTCAGCCTACAGCCAACACCAGACACTGAGACTAACCCATATTTATCACAGTCACACTCCCCCCTGGTGGGAAGAAACAGAGCTGTCAGATGAGGCTTTCTGCCCTGTATGGAAGTAAATGGGAGAGATAAGTTGCTCTTAAATGAAAGAAAAATGAAGAACGTTCTGGGAACAGATTTAGGAGGGCTGGAGTTTCTGTATACTTAGAAAATCAATCACAGTGAAGTCTCACAATTCACCTTTGACCCTCCCTCCCTTCTGTTGCACAGGACATGACTCAGTCCTGGCCGTCTCAGCAAGCCTTAGGGGGTGACCGGGCCCAACGAATCCTCTATAACCCTAAGGTAGGTGTGTTTGTTGTATATGTCTTGTTTATCTTTGATAATTAAAGTGGAACACCCCTAAAAAGTGTGTTTACAGGTCTTGGGGAGCACTATTGCGCATGTGTATAAAACCAGTTGTGGCTCCAGAGAGAGCTGTGCAAAATTGGATACATTGCCTTAAGTCATGTCACTTGAGTCAGTGTCAGTTGGGTCTGAAGACTACAAGTTTAAAATTCTGGGTGTTTGGAATTAGAAAGAAGTCAGCTTACTGGAACCTGCTCCTCAGCTCTGCTTCAGGCTAGCAGTTTGAGGCTACAATAACCACTACTACCATAACACAACTGCACCTCCACAGCGAACTCTGGTTGTTTTTTTTTAATCCTTTTTAATTGCCCTTCGTGACAATGTTATACCGTAGAGTAATGCAAAATCTTTGTAGTACTCTTTTAGATTGAAGGTTCTTTTTATTGTGATTCCGCAAAACAAAGAAATATGTAAAGCATGATTAAAATATGAGCATGCCTCTTTTAAAAACAAAGATAAAAACTGCGTAGTAGAATTGAGCTCCATGAAAAATATATATAAAAACAAAAACCAATAAATAAGCATTTAGGTATGTAAATAGAGTTTTTTGCTCACAATCTTTTGTTCTCCCTCTTTCCAAAGGAAACAAAACTACCAACTGCACAGCAAAGGCAAAGTATGTGAAAACATTTACTGAGAAGGTTTGCTTGTCTGATATGTGCAAAAATGTACAATTGGCTCTCTGTTAATACATTGTTTGTTGCCTGGTTTTAAATATGTTTTAACTCTCTCTCTCTTTTGCTTTCTCTCTGTAAGATCGGGGGGATGTACAGCTACGAACGACCCGTCACCCTCGCGTGGCACCTCACAAATCGTAAGTGGGTAATGAGGAAACCTGATCCACTGAAGGTCAAGCATAGACAATATAATATATCACACACATGATGTATGTTTTCTTCTCAGCGACTTTTTTAAAATTACAAATCATGGACATCCTCGTCAGTACAATCACAGGGAACAGCATTAAGGAATTAGACTTATGGGTCAGCACACACAGGGTTTCAGGCTACATAACAAGGTCGGGTCAAAGGTCAGTTAACATTCCTAAAGCTGTCAGTTGAGACCGATGTGCTCCTGTTTGTTACCTCTTTACATCCTCCTTTTACGGCGAAACACATGTTCAGTGTTGTAAGCCAATTGCCTGTTCCACATTATCACACAGCCTTTGGGATGTAACATTTTCAAAACATTTGGAAGAAGCCTTTTTTCCACAGATTCTGAGCCCTTTTTTTGCAATGTAACCTAAATGTACCTAATTACATATATTAAAAAGACAGAAATTAGTACAATATGTAAAGGTCATTTGACACGTTTGGATGCAAATTTGTGAGGCTTTGAGAATTGAGTTATCTTTGTTTTTGAAATATAAGTGCAAATCAAATAGGTGCTACAATATCTTTACTTACTTACTTACTTCAGATTATGTGTATCCATTTCTGGCTAATACAGTCTCTTGGTTTGATCACACAAGCTCATTGTTGTGGAAGTTTACTGTAAAAATAACCCATCAATTTTTTTTATTTTGATCAACATTTTCCAGATGACTTAAAAGTGTTTAAAACTATGGAGGCACCAATCTGATAAGATGGATTTGTAAAAGAGCGCGCTGGTTTCCAATCAGTACTCAGTATTGATAGATATCCTGACTTATCAGAATCGGCACTGGGAGAAAAAAAAATAGTATTGATGCGTCTCTATTGAAAATCCTAGTGTCTGAGTCTGTGTTTCATTGCTTACAGAATGCTTGCTGATGATCTGAAGCTGAGCAGTGATGATGATGACACTCAAAGGGTAGGTGATACTACTGTATGTCTCTATTGTTACTGGTGAATAATAATAACATCAGCATTATTTTTTAGTAAGATTAATTATCCAGCTTCTTGGAGAAAGTCTGAGAGATGAGAGAAAAAAAAGCCCTTCTTCTGGAAAAACTGCGGGCTTGTGGCAGTTATTTTCAGTTTAATTTTAAAGTTCATTTGGAATTTTTCCATGTCAATATGTATTTTTGAAAGTATATAAAAGTAGTAACGTTGTAACAGCAATGTAATGTTGTTATATATTCTATGTATTACTGGAAGATGCATGTTTTGTATGTTAGCAGTGTCTTCTAATCCCATATGGGACAAATATTAGGTAGAAATAATAACTGACACATTGAGTAACTAAGTAGTTTTGATCAAAGCTGGACATATCTTCATGTTATGTGCATGCTTAAAAAGGCAAACAGACAGTGAAGGAGAGTGGGAGAGAACAGAAAAAGGAAGTGTGAGACAAAGCGAAACTGAGACTATGACTGGATTGTTTGGCAGCTCCTGCTAAAGGATGCCTGTTTTTCTGGTAGTGTTTAATTGTGTGCACACACACACCTATACACAGTTTGGCACAACTGCTACTAAGAATATTTAGACAGCAGAGGTAAGACACTGAGTGAAGCCAGCCGTACATTATGCTGCTGCAGTAGATAATTACTTACTGTTTTGTTTTTTCGGTGTCCCTGAAGGTAACTCATGAGTCAACTTCCTGGGATGGACACAGGTACTATATTACAAATATCAAGTGTGTATTATGGATATGAGCTTTGGATGTTTGTCTGTAAACAAGTATCTGTCTGCCGCCCTGTGTGTGTGTGTGTGTGTGTGTGTGTGTGTGTGTGTGTGTGTGTGGACTCCACTCGGCTGTGTATGTTCACTGACCCCTCTCTGATGTTTGTGTCTGTGTGTTTGTGTGTTGATCGACAGCCTGTCAGCACAGCGAGTGCACACACATGGCAGGCGGGTGAGACATTCCAGCTCAGACTCTTCAGGCTCGGACTCCACCGCTGGGTCGGGAAGCAGCAGCTTTCACTCCCGGAGCCCCAGCCGGAGCCCAGACGTTCTCCCAGATCCTGCATCGCCTGCCAACACACAGCCAACCCACAGCCACAACAGCAAGGAGGTAGCAACGCTGACCCACAGCCTCCTCTTCTTCTGCTCTCTATCTTCTCTGTCCATGCCTCGCCTGTCTGTCTCTTCCTCAAGTAAATTCTCTGCAGGGAGAGGTGGCCTCGAGGCAGTTGACGGCAGGTGTGGGAAGGGACAGAGGAATGAGGAATGCCATGAGTTGTAGATGGGGAGGGTGAGGGGCAGAGGTAGCTTTGGTCCAGTCTTAAAGAAGAAAGCCCTCGGGAGGTGGAAGTCATCAAGACTCAAGTTCATGTTTACATCTACAACTAGTTACCTTTGCTTTCAAACCAACTGTCCACACAGCTAATATGGACTACTTCCAAAGCATTATCTTAGATAACTAGTGAATGGGTCACTTAGTGCTGTGGTGTGGAGTGTGGTAGGTATGACAGGCTTTTGGAGGTGTGCAGCATTGTGGGTGAGATGTGTACTATGTGTGGAATGAAGGGGAAACCTGCTCCTCTTTTATGAATGGAAGGCCCTGTATGACATAGTGGACTGTATTACTAAACATGCACTACATTGGGCCCCTATAGAGAGGGAGGGAGTGAAGTGTGTGTTTGGGGGTGGTGAGGCGGAGGGGTGAACACCATGTGTTTTTCATTTACGTGGACTGTTTAAATGTCTCCCAAGGAAAAGATGGGGGTTGGAGTTATGGAAGCAGTGAATTCAGAGTTCTAGGTATTGGGAGAAAGAAGGAGGGACAGAAAAGAAGGAGGGAGGGCAGTTGAGACTGTACAAGAGATGCAGTGTCTTCTCTGGAAAGAGGGTGAGGGATGTGGGGAGGGGGTCACTGTTTGACTTGAGGAGTAGAGGTTTAATTTAGTTCCTGGTCAGCAACGAGAGAAAGAGAGAACACGCGAGAGAGAGAGAGAAAGAAGTTTGCTCTCCAGCCGTGAGTATCCTCTTTGTTTTTTTCTATTTAGTAGAAACGTCTGCTTTCTCATGTGTTCATCTCATTTTTGGTTACCAAGCCAGTTGTTGAGCAAACATTAAGTGAGTCATTTGGCATAATTGGCTGGGGGTTGAGCTACTGTAAGCACAGATGTGTGCTGTGAGACTGTGTAGTAAGTAGGCTATTGAAGGGAGGTTATAATGTCAGTTGGAATTTTTGACAGGCTCCAAGAGTCATTATCCAGATTCCAATTTTTGGAGTTTAAATTGTTTTAATTGCAGCTGAGTCAGTGAGGTATTTGTTATGTGCAGTGAGTATAGTAATATGTGTCATTCCTCCCATGGTTGTCTCTGCTAGCGCCTTGTTATCTCTGAACTAGTACAGAAAAGAACATGTACAGTGGAGTGTAACAAATAGATTTGCTCACATATCGCACTTAAGTACAACTTAGAGGTAATTGTACTTTACTTGAGTATTTCTATTTGCTGTTACTTCACACTTCTACTTCACTACTTTAATACATACATATTTCAGAGCTTAAGTTACTCTATTAATAATTAGTTTTTAACTTTCTAATTATCTCCTTTTTAAATTATAATACATGCTGTATGTTCCCTGCAGAAATGTACTTCTTATCAAGTCATTTTAGTCCATGATTGAGTCCTCTTGGACCTCTTATTTTCTTAAAATGTGAATAAAAACCACCAGCGCAGTAGGAATATTTTAACAGGTTTTCAATGCAAATCAATTTGTTTTGAGTATTTTTTTTAAATCAAGTTTTTCAAAATTCTAGTAAAGAAACACACTTTACACTTTCTTGATTCAGTTAATTCTTTAAAAAATGTTGTTTGAATTAAAAACACATTCTTTCTGGACTAACATAATTTTTCAGGAGCCAATTGTTGCTGGAATTGTTTATTTGGGCTGAACTCCTTAACAATGTGTGAAGTAGTTAAAATTAGCTTTTATGTACACATTAATACATCAGTAATAATAGTCCAATAAAATAATGTATATATGACTATGCAATAGGTCAAACATTCTTCTGTACTTTTGAAACTTTGGGTAGGTTTTGAAAATACTTGACTCAGATTTTCAATCTCAATATTAGATTCATTTAGTTTATGATTTAATATTTATTTTTGGTTTTCTATGCTCTTTCAAGACTGATCACCCGTCTGCGGCCCAGTGGCAGTTGGATAAATGGCTAAAGAAGTCTCGGAACAAATCTGCCAGCAGTGACCAGGATCCCTCCCAGGTTATTGCAGGAAACCTTCCCTCTCCCAGCACTCAAAGAGCCCCATCTCCAGCCAGGTCGTGGGACAGCAATCAGGAATACAGCCCTAGCCAAAGCCCTATTCCCAGCCCACAGTTTAATTACAGCCACAACAACAGCCCCCTACCTAGCCCTGGATATAGCTACTGCCCTAGCCCCAGCCCATTTCCCAGCACATGCCCAAGTCCCAGCCCTAGCCCAAGGCACAATCCGATCCCTAGCCCGGTTCCAAGTGTATGCCCCAGTCCATGTGGGAGCCCGAGAGCAAGCCGTAGCCCCAGCCCTATATCTAGAGACCCTCCAAGAAGACCCAGTCCCAGCGTACCTGCTCCTTCCAGGGTCCGGCACTACCCAGAGGTTCGGACAACACAACCTAGCCTAACAACTAATCCCCACAGGACAAAAAATAGGATTACGCCATTGCCTTACACCAACACCAAAAGTAAAACTACGAACAGTACTCATCTTCAGCCAACTCATCAGCACAAGATCCGACCCACAGAGAACCAAGACCAAAGCAAACCCAAGGCTTCTACTCTTTTAAACTCTAACCAGAGTCACAGCCAAAAATCTAGACCTAAACCTAACTCCCATCCAAGTTCTAAACAGCTCTCTGAGGCTCCAAAAGCCAAACATGCATCACATATAGAGCAAATCCAGAGTAGCAGATCCAACCACAACTCCAACCACAGACCCAGGCCTTCATTTCAATCCAGCTTACAACATAGCCCCAAAACAGCTAAGCACTTAATTCCAACTAGTCGTGAAACCAACTCTGATCATAGTTCCCATTCCCAATCTACCTCTAAAGCTTCTACTAAATCTAATACTGGGTTGAACTCTAGATCAACACCCGGCCTTAAACATAGGGCCAAGTCTTCTGAAGCTACAGCGCCAAATTCTGTGCATGTCGACCTTACAAAAACAACACAAAAGAAACCCCATTCCAAGGAACAGGAGGTGGAACACAGGGGAGATCATTTGACCCAAGCAGAGGGGAGAAAACACAAGAGAAACGAGAACAGACATCAGGAAAAACAACCAGGAAAACAGGAGAGAAAGGAAGACAGGAGGCTGGCGGAGGAGCAGCTACTGAGACGTCCCTGGATCCAGAGTTCGGCAGAAGAAGAGGAGGAGGAGGCAGAGGAGGAGGGAGTGATAGAGACGCGGAGGAGGAGAGAGGAGACTGCAAGAGGGGAAAAGAGGAGGGGGAGGGAGCAGCAACATAGACGTGAATGGCAAACAGTCCAGGCCAAACAGAGACTGCCTACCAATACCGAAGGAAGGACAAAAAAGGGAGGGAGAAGTGAGGAGCAGAGAGAGTTACAGCCAGATCCATCACCTCCTCCGTCACGTTCCCCAACTCCTCACAGACCATCCTCCTCACCCTCTGCCTCGTCGTCTTCAAATTCAGATTCAGAATCGGAATTTCAGGCTCCGATCACTAAAGTTCCGGCAGACTCCACTTCTCACAAGAGACTCCCCAAGAGAGGGCAACAAGGCCCAGGCAGGCCTGAAGCCAACAGGCCGAAGGTTGTGCAGCCCAGAATACCAACCTCAGGTAATCCAAGTGAAGGGCAGCAGAGTGAGAGGAAGCAAAAACTCTACACCCTGGTCCCGTTCGGGCGTGGTGAACAAGCTACAGCGCCTTTCCAGCGAGGGCTTAGAAATCTGGTGGTGCAGATAGACCTCTGTCTTCTCAAAAGGGTCCCGGACAGCACTACTAGTTCTACTGTTAAAAAACCTTCCTCTTCCTCATCCAAGGATAAGCAAAGAGAAGCTATGAAACACCTTTTCGTTCCTGAGTCTGTGACAAAAGACAGTAAAAGAAAACGCAAGGTAGACAACAGCATATTTACCCTCTTCACTGTTGAATTTGATGTGTAATTGTGCATGCACAAATATGAAAGCAATGATACGGGCTTGTTCTTCAAAGCATGCGGATGTGTGTTTGTGTGTGACCAGTTGGAGAACAGTGTGTCACAAAGTGAAAGCAAGAGGAGTATTCCGTATGCAAATGACCTCTCAGGCCATACAGAGTCTTCATCTCACACAGCTGACTTTGTCACCGAGACCACACACAACGGGTGAAAAAACAACTAAACACACCACTTTCTCTCACATACACATGTACAATCAAGCTGTATACACAAATACAATAAGCATATTTATATTTACACCCCATGTGTGTTCGTATACGTGCAGGTACTTGGAGGAGTACTTGGACAGCAAGAGGCCGTTGTCTCCCCTGTCTCCCCTGTCTCCACTGTCCGACAGCCCGGAGTCCACCAAGCCTCCCCTCAAAACAAAGACTTCAGAGCAGCATCACGTCCATGTCCACAAAAACAGAGACAAGAATAGAGATTCGGCTATAAAGGTGATACAACTAAAGCACTTGTTTGGATCATCCCAACTTCATTCCTCACAGCCTTTTGGTTTATTTCACATCTTTTTCTTCACCTGTGCACTCAGCCCAAGATGGAGGTGGAATGTGTCAAAGTGTCAAGACAGCCCCAACCACCACTAGAGTCCTGGGGCCCTGCAGGACACAGGGGGACCGTGCCAAACAATGAAACGTGAGCATCACTGCATAGCCCACACTGCTTGATGTTTGTTAGATACTAGCCTGGATCAACAGAATAACATTTCCAGGATAATTGTCTGACATCCGGCGCCACCTTCTGCTCTCTGTGTGTTGCCGTTCTCAAACTCTGTTTGCTTTGGAAAACAACAACAAACTTTGACCTAGCAAGCTAAAATTGCAAATTTGGAAAAAGAAACGGGGATCGTGCAGCAAGGCCAGCCTGCCTGGTTCTTTTAGGGACTGATTGTAAAGATTTACAAAGAACATGTTTATGACCTTAACTATCTAACTGGGACCGATTGGTGGGATTGCAATGGGCAAAGAACACACGCGATATGGTGAAAGCAAATTATGTTCAACCATGTATCCAGCTGATTTAAATAGCTCACATTACTGTACTGTGTGAACAGTTACCTTTTAATTATTTTGTATGTGGCGTTTTCTTTTGCGGAGTTGAAAAGTTCCACCAAAACAAGTTCCTTCTCAAGACTATGTTGCAGAGCCACCATCGCTGTGTCCGGAGTGATTGGTTTAAAGGTCCCGTGGCATGAAAATTTCATTTTATGACGTTTAAAAAAAATAATATATGAGTTCTCCTAGCCTGCTTATGGTCCCCCAGTGGTAAGAATTGGCAATAGTTATAAACTGAGCCCTGGGTATCTTGCTCTGCCTTTGAGGAAATGAAAGCTCAGATCGGCCGATCTGGAATCTTGCCCCTTCTGAAGTTATAAGGGGCAAGGTTACCTCCCCCTTTATCTGCTTTGCCCGCCCAGAAAATTTGGCCCAAACTTGAGAGTGGCATCATAGCTTTAAAACGAGCAAAGTGGCAGTTGGTCAAGGCCACACTTTCAGCCTCCACCTTGCCCCCCCCCTCTTTAAAAGCTACAGACTCAGAAATGGCACATCCTAAGGAAAGATCATTGTGGGACTGGCTCTAGTGGCTGGAAATCTGCACCAAGGCTGCATTTCAGCAAAGAGACTTCAGATATGGTATTAGGGGGACTACTGAGGTCTACATAAAAGCCTCCAAAGAGCACCATGTCATGGGACCTTTAAAGAAATGCAAACAACCCAGAGTTTTTTTTCTCCTATCCCAGAATGTATCTGTGGTGTGGCCAGACCTATCGCTGTGGAGATAGGTCTGGCAATGCGAGACTAGTTAGATACACACTCACCAGACAACTGTCTGTTGTGACTTACTGGTGACAAAAAAACACTACAGCTGCACTGTGCTCATGTTTTTGTATTTCTGCCCATCTTAGTCCGCACCATGCTGAGTACTACTTACATGAAGCTAAAAGGATGAAGCACCGTGCCGACGCAATGGTGAGTGCTTTATCTTTGACTGAATGTAAATTGCTGACAGTTGGGATGTTGTACAATCATTGACATTTTTGAGGAAATGGAACTACTTGCTTTCTGATGTTTGGCAACATTTTAATGTGTTTAGTAAGCAAGTAAGTAAATCTTGAGTCAAACAAACATAAGATACATTCAGCCATTTTACGCTGCGTGCAGTTTTTGTCTAAGCTAGGCTAAACACCTCCTGGATACATCTCTCTACTGCACAGAGCTGAAGTAATTTCAGCTAATTCCTGCTTGTTTTAGACACTTAAGGCTACGATATGCATGTATTGATTTAATATTTACTCTCAATGTTACTTAAACGTTGGATTTCTTATTTCCAGGTGGACAAACTGGGGAAGGCTGTGAATTACGTTGATGCTGCTCTCTCCTTCATGGAATGTGGGAAAGCAATGGAGGAAGGGCCTCTAGAGGCAAAGTCTCCTTATACCATGTACTCAGAGACAGTGGATCTTATTAGGTATACTGTACACTCATGCAAAAACAAAAGCAAATAATTTCAATTTGAGAGACAAACATACACTCACAGATACCTATACACCAACTGCAGCTCAGTTTTAACAGTCCTGTGTCTCAAGGTACGCAATGAGGCTGAAGAGCCACTCTGGCCCTGGGGCAAGACAGGAAGACAAACAGCTGGCGGTTCTGTGGTGCGTATGTCATTTCCTCTGTTTACGCCACATCTATCATCACTCTGAAGGACCTGTACTTTGAGGATGATTTGTGGTCCATCTGAGTCTCATTGACGTCTGCTTGTGTTGTCCACAGTTTCCGGTGCCTTGCCCTCCTTTACTGGCAAATGTTTCGCTTAAAGAAGGACCATGCACTGAAATACTCCAAAGTTCTCCTGGACTACTTTAAGGTATAACTATAAAAAAACATAAAATAAAAAAATATCTGAGGTTCCATTTGCATAGACACATTAACATAAACTACATTTTTTTGTCCTTTCAAGTTTGTGTTAGAATTTCAACATTTGGGTGTGGATGACTTGTTTATGGTGTTATTACAGACTTCTCCCAAAGTGGCTTCCACACCGCCCTGTTGGAGTGACTCTGGGAAGTAGGTGGATAATTACTTGTGCATATTTCATGCTCTCTGTTTCATTAGCTTGCATTCCAGCCACTGCACCTTCATTGATCACCACCACTTTGTGTACGTGTTATCACTTCCAGGGGTACAGAAGGACCCCCGTCTTCACTTTCACCCAATGCCAAACACCTTGGACGGGGTTCACACGGGGGCAGCGCCTTCCCCTCTGTCATAAGCATTCCCCAACGTATCCACCAGATGGCAGCAAATCATCTGAACATTACCAACAGTGTCCTGTACAGCTATGAGTACTGGGAGGTGGCAGACAACCTCGCACAAGAGAATAAAGGTATCCATCTAATGGTTGAGTTGAATTGATATGAAAATAAGCCACGTTGTGTCAAACAACGATGTTTTAAGAACACTGTCTGTCTTCCTTTTTCATTACAGAGTTCTTCAACTACTTAAATACGTTGTCTGGACCGTTGACTCTTCACAGTAGCATTGCTCACGCTGTCCAGTACACCAGACAGGCTCTTCAGTGGATACGCATCAGTGCCAAACTTAACTAACGACGGGGAGGATTTACTGTAACCCGCCCGCTGGATCTCCAGGTCTTGTTTAAAGAGACAAAACTCTGGATCTCTACGCAGCTGACAGAACAGCACTGATACCTACTGAGCTGTGTGAAATGAAGGGGGATGAAATCCCATGGAGCCTGATCATCCTCATAGGATGCTGGGGTGCTTACTGTGTGCACAACCTTCTGAACGAGTAGTCTTTTAACTTCTCACAGATGAACTACATGCACCTTATTCCTCATCATTGGATTAATCTGAAGAGTTGCGTGTGCTATGGATTTGAAGTCTCTAATCATTTGCCAAATGTCCCACAGTGACAGGACTCTCATACAGTACAGTTCCATGTCTAACTTTAAACTTTTCGTACTTCAGATTTAATTATTAACCAGTGGACTGTTTCTCTGCTGCCAAAACAGGAGAAGATGCTAAAAAAATAGACCAATCAGTCATATACCACTTTCTCCGAAGTAGGACATTTGTCTGCATCTTTTTCTAATGAAGGTTTTAATGACTCTTCTTTTTTAAATATCTTGTATGTGTTTTTACTGTGCAATATTTGATGGATTATCTGTTTTTTAGAAAAAAGAAAGACAAAAGGAACAATAACCGGAGAAAGAAAAATGTTGGTTAGCTTAGTTGCCAACCTCCAATATCTCTTTTACGCAAATGTTATTTTTGTCCCTGTTTTGAGTATGGGATTATATAATTTAATGAATAATGAAGTTTAAGAGGTCACTTACTTGTTTGTATGTGTATTGTCTGAGGTCTAGTTCAGGAGTATGCATTTTAAATGCCCAGCTTCTTACAGTATGTGTGACACAGGTAACCGCATCACTATCGAGGTGATAATCCTTTACCTCTAATTTGGGTTATGTTCCATGTTTTAACGGAAGGCTTACAATGTTACCTGTGAGTCAAGACTTTCTTCAAATCATCAGCCCAAAAGACCTCTTAAAAATCAGGATTCTTTTGTTTCACCTTGTAAAAGTCAGCCAGACAATCAAACTGATTTGCCGTTTTACTTTCATTCATTTTCTTTAAATTATTTGAGTTGCTCAACAAATAAAATACGTGGGCGGTGATTCAGAGCCATGCAAGTGTGACATTTTTCCGATACAGGCATGCACACAGTCTTTGATTCGGAGACTTTTGCATCATTATTGGTATTTGTTTATAAACAAGGATGCCCCAAAGACACGTAGCGATCCCATGGCCCCCTGTGCCTGCAGCAAACCTGGTCTCTAAAACACAATGCACAGCTTTCTCCTCGAAAAACACCCTAATGTTTAGGAGAAGCATCCCACTGACTATTCTGCTGTGATTGTCTCACAGTGTTTTTTTAATTTCATGATCATAAACTTTGTAGACAGGGTGTTAAATCATGTGTTAATGTATGGATGCATTAGTCTTGAAAAGGAAGAGGCTCTTAGGTTGTTTACTCTGTCTCTGGCTTTATTTCTATCACTGACACACAAACACACTACAGTCCAAATGACAGTGTGTGAGTCAGACTCCTTAGTCGGCCCAGCTGTGCAGAGATCTCCCTCTCTCTCTCTCTCTCTCTCTGCACACTCACACATTCATCAGTCACTCTCTGACTATTCATCACTGCAACTATACTTCCTGCTACACGACACAGTCTCAAGTTGTGCATGAAACTTCAGCATCAGATGTCTGGTACCATAGCAACAGAGAACAACCAATAAGGGGTCTCTTCAGGCCATGACAAACCTTGGGTCAATAGCATCATGGTGTTTTTGATTCTGTGAAATGGGGTTTGATGCAAACTAATCTAATTTTCCTTCCCTGTATTATGACCTTTTTTTATTCCACTGTCGTTAATTTAAAGATGACTGTTATGTAGGCTAAAATTAAGCAGTCCATATGCCTTTGCCATTTGATTTAATATCAAGTAAATCAACATAAGTCTTCATGCTTTATGCAATTTACCCGTTGTTATCTTAAATGATTTTAAAGAGCTAGATCATGCACGTGTCAATAAGTCTAAATCAAATCAGGCACTGGTGTAACCTACAAAAACAGGTTGCAGCCTGCCGTTTCTGTCTGCATGACCTTATTTTACTCCATGATAATTGAATTCGTTTAATGAGCTTCTGAATAAGAGAAGCACTGACAAGTGACACAAGTGCACTATTTATTTTTGGGGACGAGTGTAGCCTACATGGTTGTTATCGTCTGCGGACCACCATGGTTACAGCCTGCCGTTACGCTGCTGGCTCGTTCAATCTGCACGTGCCTCTGCGTCACGGCCGTTATAGTGGCCGTATGCCGGGCCGTCTGAGGACAATCTCGGAGCCAGACAGTAGGAATACTGGGAGGGGGGAGAATCCTAGACTAGGCTTTTGATCGACTGTCTACCGTAGGAAAACAGGAGGTGTGAACACAAAACATCCTGGTTTAAGCCGCAGGTAACAATCATGTAGAGTGCGATAACCAACGGTTACTTCTACATCAAAAAGCTTCACACCAACGGCTCTCTTGCTCGTGTCGAGGCCATTGAGTAAATCGGTGCGGAAGTATTAGAGTGTGAGGTTTAAAACTGTACAAAGCTTCTATTCCAAGAGCCATTTTATACAGTCAGTTCAGGTGACACTCAGTTGCCCTCACAGTGGCAGCATTACAACACATCCTGTAGGGTAGCCGGGATGAGCTGCTACAAGTCAACCGGAAATTCGGCGTATTTTGGTTTTGAAAATAAAATACATTTTTTTTTGCTAGTCAAAATATAAATATCATTTCTGATCTAAACTAGCCAAAGGGGTCCGACCAATATGTACACAAATATTCACAGCTACATTTATGTTTTTTCTTTCAATTATTATGTCTAACACAATACCATAACCAGTTAGAGTTTAGCCTATGATAATGTCTTACTTGTATTATGTAGAAACAACATATTAATATTCATATATATATTAATTTCATATGTTTATTTTTCGATTTTTTTAATTATAAAAGTGTCGAGATTTATTTAGCTGTCTAGACTCAGTTTCTTCAACACCTTTTTGATTATTCAAGCTTTGTGCCAATTGACTTCAATAAGAGTAGAAGAAAGCTATGTATGATGACCTAACATAGGCTACATATAATTTTTATTGCTACAGGACAAGTACTGTACATGTACATGTACATTGTATGAGTCTATTCAACACACTCACGCACCTAACGCTATACAAAATGTTAAATTATCATCCTATGTTTTATTTTGACATTTTCTCCGGAACTACTACGCGTCGCCTTTTTCGCTTGACGCACACTGAGAAAAAAGGAAAGCAAAGGGATCAGGCGGTAGAAATGGAGAGCGAAAATGTTGAAGAGACATGGCGTGGCAACAAGACAACATAAGGGGATATCTGTCCACCGAAAGGTGTTCTCTGAATAACAAAGTCAAGGTTGAGGAGTCGAGCTAACGCTAACTGTCTGGAGGATTTTGCTTTGGCTTTTGCTTTTGGTCTTACCTCGTAATCATTGCGCACTCAACGTTTGTGTTGGTCTGTATCTGCAGAGAGAAGTCTGTGGCGGAGAACCCAGTCTGACAGAATAAAAGGTAAAAGCGAGTGACAAGCGAGTGACTCCTGTTACAATCACTCAGGACTGTTGTTTGTTTACAGATTAACACCGTACTTAAGTTACAAAGTCATATAACGGTACTGCCTTTTGTTTGCGAGCTAATTTTGGCAGCATTGTTAGCGAGTGCAGTCAACACTTGTACCCGTATTTTGGCTTGCTTGAATTGACATGGTATGTCGTGCCGTGGCGCAGCGACATGCACGAATAATTAGCAAAGCAGAGTGGCTAAGCTACCTGACGAAATGCCACATGGGGCTCTGTTGTAACCTACCTGTCAATGGCAGTAGACCTGCCCGACGACGCTGAAGTTAGCTTCCGATTCGTAGCCTACACAGTGAAGTCTCGTGAAGATCTGCCCAGGCAGCGAGTTTTGGTCACTGGTCACTTCCCGAGGGGCACGAGGCACCACCAGGTGAAGTATAAACACATGTTTAATTTAAAGTTATATTTGTAATGTATGCTAAAGGCGAGTCAGAATCCATAACAGCGCGTCTATTACGTTAGCAGAAAGACAAGAACAGCATAAGACAAATATTACAAACTGGCATGTTTAATTTCATAACGTTTAGAGGCTCGGTGTTTTGTTTTGGTGGCGTTACGTTACAACACACTACACTGCGTGCTGGCCACTCTTGCAGTCAAAGGGTATTTGACTGGCTACATATTGAAACATTTAATAATTACTCTGTAGCCACCAAGTTCTGTGAAATATTAATTGTAAAAAGTTATGGTCATGTAACATTTGTGCATTTGTTCTGTCTCTTGAATGCACTTTATGCTGAGGCTATTGTTAATACATACTTCTGTAGCCTACTGAGCCATGCAGAAGCCTGATTTGTCATTATGGAAGTATAGGCTATATGTGCTTGATAATAGCGACTTTGCAGTTGTTGATTTGGGGCAGGGGGTGTTGAGTCTTGTTGCCCAGGGCGAGGGAAATTGTTAATCCGGTTCTGGTTGCAGGACGGTAGGGGTAGACTCACCTCTGATTGGCTTGCCCTGATTTTCTTACCCAAACAATAACCAATCCCACTCCTCTTTCCTATACATAACCCTCCTCTTGCCTGAATCTAACCAACCCAACCAAAGCAGGCAATGAGTATTAGCCATTCAGGGGTGAGTTCCCTAATAAATATTCATGAATCTTCCCTTACCTTCCTGCTGCCTGGGCAGGTCTTCACAAGACTTCAATGTGTTTTAAAGAATCTTTAGCCTCTCTGGGATAATGTAGTCCTGATTTGACATGCCTTTGGACACAAATCTTAGCATAAAACCAATATCGGAACATTTATGCTGAATAAACATTATACCACAATAATAAATTCTTAACACAACTGCCATAAATGTCAGTTGTTACTGGTGTCACTGTTTGTCTACACCTGAGAAAACCTTGTAAACTAGCAAGAAAAAATCACTCAGTAATTTTCACTTCTCAAAAGTGTATTTACCTCATTAGTAAGTTGGTAATTAAAATGACACCTTTTATCTGATTAGTGTTGACACCCAGCATCATTTTAGTATGTATGAAAAGCTATTTGTGTGCATCAGAAATACAGTAGTCAGTGTCTCCTCTAAATAGTTTTATAAAGAACCTAAGCACTGAACTTTTTGCAGTCTGGTGTCTGAACTTGGCTTTGCCTTGTATGACTCAGTAGTGATGAGTAACTCCTCTTGTGCTGCTTTCAGGGAGCTCAGTATGAGTCGAGATGCATGGACAAAGAAGAGAGCCAATGACAGTGATGACAATGGTTGGGCTGAAAGGGTGGGTATCTCTCATGTTGTGGTAATTAACAATGTAAAGCAGAAATAAAACCCAGTATGAGGACATGCTCAATCTAAAAAGGAAAACAGTAGGCTATATGACTGTCGGAGAAGTGTAACCTTAAGGTAAGTAGATAGGCAGCTGAATGGGCAATTGTTAAGAGTACTGTGTTAAGAGTAAAATATGCAGCGGGATAAAATGTATTTCATGGTTAATGCATAGGGAGATTCACAATATTGCTGGAAGTGAAGTCTTATTCTTTACTCCCTGCAATTGTATTATGATAGCTAAGAGCCTGAAACAGATGTGAGAGCTGCATATAGCCATACAGCCAACATCTCACTACTGTATAGCAAGACAGTAAATTAGACAATGTCTCTGTAACTGAAAGAGAAAATTAATTTTTTAACGTGTGTGTCCATATTTATATCTCAATACCCCTATGTACCAACCATAAAAGAAAATGCACATGGTATGCAAGCATGTCAGATAAAAAAGCAACATTGAAAAAAATATATATACATATACACAAACACACACACACACACACACACACACACACACATACACATATCACAGGGTTTATTCTTTGTACTTGAAGTTAAAGTGTTGCTTGGTGATGGAAGTAGACATACTACACCTTATTGTAAGAGAAGGCCTTGTAATATTCATACCTGCATATCAAGACTGGTTCTGTCTCACTGCTCTTCTTTGTGTTTATAGGGCGGCTATATGGCGGCAAAGGTTTCTAAGCTGGAGGAGCAGTTCAAACTTGATGCCCCCAGAGAGAAACAAAAGGATGGCTCATGCTCCAATATTTTTATCGGTGTGGCCATCTATGTCAATGGGTACACAGGTAACACTGCGCTACAGTACTAATGTAAAAAAAAAAGTAAACATTCTTTAACATTCTTTCTGGTCATGCTTTTATGTGATAACTGTATCTACTTTTCTTTTGTGATGTTGTTTGCAGATCTATAAGTAGGACTATTGTCTGATATTATGATTTGTGTGTCTTTTTGGTTTACTGTTTTATTGGTTGCCTCTTTGTGAGCAGAGCCAAGTGCAGATGAGCTACGCAGACTAATGATGCTGCATGGTGGCCAGTTCCACATGTACTACTCTCGCTGCAAGACCACCCACATCATTACCAATAACTTGCCCAACAGCAAAATTCAGGAGCTCAAAGGGGAAAAGATCATCAGGCCAGAGTGGATCACCGACAGGTATGTTTACTGTAAATTGTCTTGCTCATTTAATATCATATTGTCAAATATTAGCTGAAAATCCTTGTGTTAACTTTGTCTTTTGTTTGAAACAGTATCAACGCTGGGCGTCTCCTGCCGTACTTCCAGTACCAGCTGTACACTAAACAGAAAGGCCCACTCTTCCCTGGCACAACTCTGCGTCAGACGTCAGAGATCGCAGGACCCAGCCATGGGCTGCTTCAGCCGAGCGTCCATCAAAAGCTTCATCTGCCACAGGGCAGCAGTCAGCACTCTGTAGTCCACCATGAGCAGTCCACATCCTACTCTATCCCTAACCCCAGCCACAGTGGACTTCACCAAGGCAATGTCCAACCTCAGTCCATCCAGCAAAGTTCTAGAGTTTGCTTCATTAACCAACAACCAAGTCACTTAGCATCTACTTACCTCAATACAGATCCCAGCCACAGAAGCCCTTTGCACACCCACCTGCAGTCTAACCCAAGCCCCACAAAGCACCCACATAAGCCCCAACAGTCTACTGTTCAAACAGCTCCTTCTAATCTTCAAAATCAAAGAGCTAGTCGACCACAACCTCAGAACAACTCTTCTTGCAACAGTGCCCAGAGTGGCTGCAAAGAAGTGGAATTAAAAATGTGAGTATGCATTTCTCTTTTACTTAAGTGAGCGATTAAAAAGTTTTGCACACACAATTGGAAGATCTTGTTACATTAATATTGATTAAGACATCTCTTATTCACCTTTTTATCCCACAGAAGCAGATTATTACAGACCTCATTGAATGTGATGAGCCATTCCAAAATGAATGAAGTACAAGATTGTGGCAAAGGAAATCCTCTCCCGCATGTGGTGAAGGAAGCCCATCTGACAAATGGACACACTCACCTCGTTAATGGTGCCTTAAAGCCAGAGGACCTGTCTCCTGTTACAGATGAACCCAGAGTCAAGAGTTCAGATGATAAACCTCACAGTCCTCCAGTACAGTTTCAGAGCAACCCTGACCCTTATGAGTTTCCCCATAGTCCTCCAAAACAAAATGACCAGTCTCCTGTCTTTCTAAAGCAATCCAGTGTACATGGAGCCAATGAGCAGAGACCTAAACCTCCACCACCCACCTACCAGGAGGCTATAAAAGCCAGTGAAAGCCACCTTCTCCCAAAACAGGTCCAGCAATCCCGTCAGGTTGATTTGAATCTGGAAAAGCCTTCACATGTTCCAATTCGACTGAACGGAAGTGACCATAATGCCTTTTCGTCTGACCCGGCCTCGCTTAACACAACCAACGTAACAGCCAAACCGGATCCTCCCACTGAAAAGGCTTTCTCACCATCTAAGTCATCAGCTCAGCTGCTGGCACAGACAGGCGGTTTGATCTCTGAGTTCTACTCTCACTCACGTTTACATCAGATCTCCACATGGAGGTCCAGCTTTTCTGAGTATGTCAATGAACTGCACGGGAAGCGAAAAGCAGAGGGAGGGGCCTCCTTTCCTGGGAAAGACCGACTGAGGAAATCTGTGGCCCAGCGTACAACGGACAGTCAAGGTAAGAAATAAAAGCTGCTATTGATTTATTTTTGTTAAAGAAGGGTAAATTGAAGTGACTACACAGTCCAAGACGCATACCTCATAACTCCAACTTCTCCTGTTCAAATTCAGACATTGACATTAGTGATATTCATTCTCATGTGTCCTGTTTCCCTCGACTATAGATAGATAGATAGATAGATGGATAGATAGATAGATAGATAGATAGATATTTATTTATTTATTTATTGATCCCAATAAAATGGGAAATTATAGTGTTACTGCAGCGAAATATCAGTCACACAACACAGAGTATAAATATAAATGAAATACTAGGATACAATGTACAGTACATATAAACAATATACATAAAATAATAATAGGATAAAATACAAGTAGAAATATATGAATATATATAATTTGGGAATACAAAAATTTTCAACGGCTTAAATTGTATGATAAATATGTAGATAAACCTATTGTGCAAGTTGCATTAAGTGCAGTATTGTGATGTCTCAGTCTTATTTAGCAGCCAGTGTTAAAAAGTGTTATTGCCCGTGGTATGAATGAATTCTTGTAGCGGTCCGTGCGACATCGAAGCTGTTGGAGCCTCTTAGAGAAGGTGTTCCTCTGTTGGACCAGTTTGGGTCGTGTGAATGAATGCTAAAAACATCTTAAGTTGTCTCATCGTGAATAAGCAAACAAGCACCATAAAACCAAGGAGTAGGTGTTCTATTTCTAAAAGATTAACAAAATGTTCTCAATGGGATCTCATCTGTGTCCCTGCTAATTGACGATGTACTGATGATGCATGTGTGGCCCGTTTTAAACTGGATTTAGACGCTCATGTTAATTTGTGATTTGGAAAACTGACAATCTTGTGTGTATTTTTTTTGTTCATCAGGAACGTCGGCACCCACAAGTGTTAAATCTTGTATTCTTCATGTGGACATGGACTGTTTCTTTGTGTCCGTGGGGATCCGACATCGACCAGAGCTCAGAGGTAAGGCACCTTTTTACTGTTTAAATTGTGTGCTGTCAGTAAAACATGTTGATGATATGCAGGCACGTGATGTATAGAATAGTCCCATCCATCCTGTCTGTGCTCCTGGTTGAGTTCATGATTGTCTTGCAGGGAAGCCTATAGCTGTGACCAGTAACCGTGGACAGGGCAGAGTGCCCCTGAGGCCCGGGGCCCAGCCTCAGCTGGAGCAGCAGTACTACCAGAGGAAACATACTCATCCTCAACCTGGTGAGATCATCATGCTCAACTTGTTGGTTTGAGTGTGCTGACCTTGGTTTTCATAAGCTCGACTCAGTGTGTTTCCTGTATTTTCCTGTACATGTCTTACTTATCTTTTAAGTGTATCCTTGTTCTGCCTCTCAGAAAGTGCAGATGAGGATCTACACAGAAGTCCTTCACAAGAGAGTCCTGACTCCCATGCCAACGTAGTGGACCAGGCTGCTGCCACTCTCTCAATGGCAGAGATTGCATCCTGCAGTTATGAAGCTAGGTAAGATGAATCACACACTTGTGGGTTTTCCATTTATATTAAACATCACAAATGTCTGTATTTTGTACTAACGGGAATCGGTTTTCTCTCACAGGCAAGCTGGTGTGAGAAACGGGATGTTTTTTGGCAAAGCAAAACAGCTGTGTCCCTCACTGCAGTCTGTCCCATATGATTTTGAGGCCTATAAAGAGGTGGCTCTCACCATGTATGAGACTCTGGCTGGGTAAGAAGAACTTCCTTGTCAATTTTTAAATCACTTCCCTCTTGTTTACATTAAAGATTACCTAAAGCATACCTTTTCATTGTTTTTTTGCAGTTACACCCATGACATTGAGGCTCTAAGCTGTGACGAAGTGTTGATTGACGGCTCTGCTCTGCTAACTGAGTTGGGCATCAACCCGGAAGATCTGGCTAGTGCAATCAGAGCAGACATCAAGGAGAAAACTGAATGCTGTGCTTCAGTGGGCATGGGTGAGTTTGTCTTATATTGTAAAATACATCAAGACAGCGTTCCTGTTTAACAAACTCAGGCTGACTCATCTGTTCAGGGTCCAACATTCTGTTGGCTCGGTTGGCGACCCGTAAGGCCAAGCCAGATGGCCAGTACTTCTTAAAGTCTGAAGAAGTGGATGATTTTATCAGAGACCTGCCAGTGACCAGCTTACCAGGTAGATACAGCACAATCTGCTAGTCACGGCTGTCAGCATACAGTCTTTCCTGTGGTAAATATTTGATCAAATTTTCATTTCTCTCTCTAGGTGTTGGGCCTGTTATGGGCAGAAAACTGGCTGCTATGGGTGTGAGGTCATGTGGGGACCTCCAACAGGTATCTCTGTCTCAGCTGCAAAAGAAGTTTGGACCCCGGACCGGACAGACCCTGTTCCGCTTTTGCAGGGGGCTAGACGACCGACCTGTCCGCTACGAGAAGGAAAGGAAGTCCGTCTCAGCTGAGATGAACTACAACATTCGATTTGCCACGGTTAGACCTACTTTCTTTCTCCTGTTCCATCTCCTCTTTATCATCATCATATCAGCATTTCCCATCTCTCAAACCCTCTTCTCCCCCTACCTCTTTGATCAGGTGGATGAGGCAGAGTCTTTCATGACTAACTTGTCCATGGAGGTCCAAAAACGTTTACAAGAAGCAGGGCTGCGGGGACGCAGAGTTACCCTTAAGGTCATGGTTCGCAAGGTTGGAGCGCCGCTCGAATCGGCTAA
Organism: Etheostoma cragini; assembly: GCF_013103735.1. Taxonomy (NCBI): domain Eukaryota; kingdom Metazoa; phylum Chordata; class Actinopteri; order Perciformes; family Percidae; genus Etheostoma; species Etheostoma cragini. Next base: position 11,259,082 of record NC_048417.1, read on the forward strand.
ATACGGCGGTCATGGCATATGTGATAGCTTAGCCAGGTAGGAAAGAAACTACCATCTGCGTATGTTTTGGGTTGATTGAAAATGTCCTCTATGTCTCTTATCCATGTTATTGTCTCTCTGTAGACTCATTTTTTATCCTTTTTTTGTCAGGACTGTGATGCTCGCTCAATCCACTGACAGTGGTCAGCTGATAGCCGCTGCAGTCATCAAGCTGTTTCACGCCATGAAGTTGCAGATTCTGGACATGAGAGGAGTTGGCATCCAGGTTCAGCTTCTTGAGGGACATCACTCTGTCCCCCAGGACTCTTCGGGCCCCAGGACACGCTCCATCAAAGAAATGTTGCTATGCCAGGGAAGTGCGAGATCCAGTCACAAAGGTTTGTGTAAAGTCTTTGTGTTTCAGTTTATATATTGGTTGTTGTCTGTGAAATCAATTGAGCTCAGAATCAATATTACAGATGCTGCTGACAACACACATCAGGAAAGGACTTCCTCAACCACAGGCCCATCATCTCACTCCTCTCCAGGTCCTCTGTCCTCTCCCGAGCCAGTCCCAGGGACGAGCAGAGACCAGCAGGCATGCAGACAAACTCCAAAACATTCTCGAGCCCGTCTCAACTTTAGTATTGAGGTCCCCTCCCCTTCACAGGTAAAGACTTGCAGCGTACGTCTAATAGATTAAACAGCGGCTGAACAGTTAAATGTTTTAAACAACTTGGGTTTCTTTACGATATCCAAGGTGGATCATTCAGTGTTGGCGGCGTTGCCTGCAGATCTGAGAGAACAAGTGGAACAGTCGTGGACTAATTGGGATGGGAGAGCAAGTAACCATCGGTCACCCAGTCCACGGCCCTCTGCTCCTCCTCCACAGCCTCCATCTCTAAAGTCTCATCCTACTTCCCCACTTTGTCCTCCAGTCTCTGGTCCTGCACTCTACACTCCACCTATTGGCACATTGCTCCTACAGATTCCAAACCAGCCAGACAGTCCGGGAATTGTACTGGAACTACCAAACTTCTCACAGGTAGGGATGCAAATGTTTGGATATTTTGCCTTTTGTAAATAATCCATAAATCTGTTAAAAGCTCAAGTTGTCACAGAGAAGTGTGAACACTTATTACGGTCGTGTATGTTAAAAATATCAAGACATGTAAAACTTAAAAGGCACCTTTTATTCAAAGGGCAAAAGCTTTTCTCCAAATGAGCATAATTATATTATATATATTATATACAGTTGATGTAATTGTTTATGAATAGATGTTGGATTTTCTTTAGTCTCTCTGATTTCTGACTGTAGGTTGATCCGGACGTATTTGCTGCCCTTCCCAAAGAGCTCCAGGATGAACTTAAGTCTGCCTACAACCGCGTAACAAATGTCCAGCCCCAGGCAAAAATATGTAAGTTCCCAGGGGAATTTGTTAAGAATTAGTTTAGCTTTTTTTCTACTATTATCAGCTTGCATATTCTCTTTATCTTTTGTTTTTGCTCTTGGCTTCTCAGCAGTGGAGCAGAATAATCCACTGTTGCAGCTAAAACAGTCAGGACTTGGAGTCGGCATTGGTCGGGTGAAGCGGCGCTACAAGAGAAAAAATGCTGTGAGCCCTGTTAAAAAAGGTCTTTCCCCTCTAAAAAGGCATCACACAACCAACAGCCCAGCCAAAACCCTACCACATTCTATAAAAGCACGGGAAACAGTAAATGTAGTAAAGGTGAGGCGAATAAAAGTTGTGTATGTGTTGATAGTGGCAGCGTGTGCAGATGTACACTTTTTTGGCAGTTTTAACTCTAAGTAATCTTTCCAGCTCCCACTTGTTTCCTCTGCACAGACTGAAAACTGTCCCTCTACATCGACCTCAAAACAAGACATCCCAGAGTCTCTGTCCAAATTCATTCCTCGCCCTTCTCCAGTGTTGGCAGGAGCCTATGACCTAACGGACATTAAAACACTCCTACGGGAATGGGTCACTACCATAACAGGTAGACAGTGAACAGCTCTCCCATAGTGCCTACTCATGCAGTTACTTATGTTGTATGTAATACAAGTAATCACTTCTTACTTTTTGTTAGAACCCATGGAGGAGGACATCCTGCAGGTGGTAAAATACTGCACTGATCTGATTGAGGATAAAGATCTGGAGAAGTTGGATTTGATTATAAAATATATGAAAAGGTAAGAACTTTACGGTTAAGCCACCTCAGTTCCTCAACCTCCCACTCTTTCTTTTGTGTTTTCATTTATTCTTTATTTTGTCTTTTGGTCTTTTCTCTGCAGGCTCATGCAGCAGTCGGTAGAGTCTGTTTGGAGTATGGCTTTCGACTTCATCCTAGACAACGTGCAGGTGGTTGTGCAGCAGGCTTATGGTAGCACCCTGAAAGTAGTATGAAGAAGGAGGGGCTACTATTATCTCTGTGTGTTACCATTACACCAAGACTTTTGATTTTGCTACTTTCACAGGGTCATCCGCAATACGAATTATGACGTCTAAATTAGGGTTAGTTAGTGTTACAAGAGCCATGACAGTATTTAATGAGATTTTGTACAGTTCATTATTTTTTGTACAAAGTGAAACTGAGACAAACTGAAAGGCAGAAATGTCCTTAGAATCTACTCACCAAAACTCAGAACGATGATAAGCGTAGCAGCTTTTTTTAAATATCATTTTTCAAATGGAGTTCTTTTCTAAATAAACATATGTGAAATTTTATACAAATTAAAACATTTTGCAGGCAGTGCTTAACTATTTGTAATACAAGCCAGGCCTTATAAGATTTTTAATTTTCTCCTGATGCGCGTTTTTCATCTGAAATAGCAGTTAACGTCTCCTATGTGTTCTTAAGGTTTAAAATACGCAGGCACGTGTTGAGATTTTTTTTTCTCCATGTATGCAGTTAAATCAGTCTCGGTTTAAAATAATGACAACACATCCATAATGTATAAACGTAAAGCACCTTTTGGAGATTTTGGTATCAGTTAGACTTGTAGCACACCTCAGACATTTGACAGCCAGACTTATGATAATATCAGAAATGGTAGGATTAAAATGCCTTGTTTTTCATCAGTGTTTCTTTGGTGCTCCATGCCACTTGTACTGACGTGAACTCTCTACTAATGCTGTCACAAAAAAAATACATACATACATATATATATATATATATATATATATATATATATATATATATATATATATATATATATATATATATATATATATATATATATATATATATATATATATATATATATATATATATATATATATATATATATAAATAGTCTGTTGCATAAAGTGGTATCTTTTTGCCAAACCTTGTTATTATAGTAGAATGTAAATAATGTTTTTAAAGACCCTTGTTAAAAGTTTTACGAGAAAATATGTATGTGGAGGGGTTACCCCTTGTATCGTTTACATGTAGTGAATTCTTAGTAACTGTCTTTAAATTGTAAAATCTTCTCACTCTTTAATTGCTTGTTTGTGTTCCAACATGGATGTCAGAAGCTGGCCAAAGCACTTCATGTGAGGTTAACTGTTGATTCTCAGTAGCACTCTGACTTGGGAGGATAGTGACAGGGGTTATGGCAATCAATAAGTAGCCTATGCACTTCTTTTTTTCACTAGCAAGTGAGATGTTCCTTCAAGATAATGTAAAGTTTCAAAAAGCCTTTTTATCTGGAGTACATTTTTTCTAGTGTGTTTGCAATGTAGTTACCAGTTTCACAAATCTGAATATTGAAATAATGCAGGATTTGAAAAGGAACAGGTGACCTCATTTTTATTTCAAGTATGTACTTGTGTACTTCATACATTGGAGACATTTGTTGGGCTTGTGGCTACAACATTTTATTGTAAACTTAACTTTTATGATTGGTGATTTGAAGTATTCAGCACATGCGGCTGACTGGCTTGAAGTAGCCCCTATATGCAAAACAAATCAGTCCGTCATTTTTTTTTTTCAACTTGTTGAAATGAATGTAATTCAGAATGTGCAAGTCTCCAATCACTTTCAAGATGTTTGCTTTTCATCTTTCTAATCTTTCCAGAAGGGAATGGCCAGAAGTTAAAATTGGTCAGTCTTGTCTTCTTTAAACTGGCTTGTGCCTGAAGACCTGAAGCTGTGAACTTGTTTCTAAGTTTTCTAATTCTTGGTAATAAACTGTAATCTCTGTATTTATTTATTTGTCTTTGTGATTGTTAAAGGTTATAACCTGAATAGTAGAAGGGTTTCCAATCATGTTGGTTCTGAAAGTAACCTTTTGAAAGGGGAAAATAGCTATTTTCTTCTACTGGTGTATTACAAACTGGGAATAGTGACAAAAATCTATTCTTGGAAGATCAAGACTCATCTTCATCTACACTGTGTGTGTTTTGTAATATTATTTGATCAGTTTTGTTTTTTATTTAGTATTAAATACAAACAAAACAATTTCAATAATATTGAAGATTTTCATTTAAATAAATCTGTTAAGACTACTGTGGAAGGAGGTAACACAATGGTAATTAAGTCTATTGCCAACTGATAGAAGTGTATATTATACATACAGCACATACAATATAATACATATGTATATATAACACAAATGTATCTATGTAATATATATATATATATATATATATATATATATGTATGTATAATATACACACTTGTATGCTGCACACTGCTAAATGCTCATTACAATTCTAGGATTTTACCCAAATAAGAATCAAGTAGGACTGAAATCTTACAAGTTGCCACGTTATTTTATTTTTCACTTAGGTGTTTGAGATTTGAGCTCCAAATATATAAATAATACAGCAAATACTTAAATAATTTTTATGATTTTAAATATAGATTTTTTTTCAAAAACAATGCAAAGATTTAGCGTTATGGAAACAACCATCACAAGCATGATCACAAGTCAAATTGACCCGTTTTCAGTTAATTATTTTCTCACAAAAAATGGGCCGTCAAAATAAGAGCTGAAAATGTCAACAATAAAAATATCAAAAAAACACCTTATACATTGAAAAAGTGACAAATGTGTGAAAAAAAGCGATAATAATGTTGAAAAAACGTCACCGAAACTTTTTTTTTCATGGTTGACGGGAAGACAACACAAGGGTTAAAAAAATACTTATTTTTTTTTTAAAATACTTATTTTTTTAACTTATTTTATTAATTGCCCGGATGTGGTTTAACGTGAAACTTGCCTACTGTGACGTTACATTCGCAGTGTGCGCAGCAACCGTTTGCATATCGCGTAAGAACAGAGGTGTCGTTGAGTTCAATCAGGTAACGTTAACCCAGACATTTGGCGGTGGTGTGGTTATGCATTAGTATGTTTTAATTTAAAACCACACATTGATGACGTTATCTACCATCTAAAACACTTGTCCATACTTGTATGAGGTGTTAACATTAACATAGCAAGCTATAGGACATTCAAAGGGCTAATGCTAGCTAGCTTAGCAGGCTAACATAACGTTATAATGGTCTGATTGTTCCTTGGATTATTTGCAGGAGTTAGCACCTAGCTTCTTTTTTTGATTGACTGCCGTGTAATAATTAGCTGCACAGAGCGAAAGATGAAATGACGAACAGATAAGAAGATCGTAACCAAGTAACGTTAGCTAAGTTACGTTATCGCAGCTGGCTAACAATCCGTGAGGTATGGCTAACAACCGGCGATGTGAAAATAAGGTGTGCCCAGTTGTCACCAAGGCTTTGTCTCTAGCGTTACCTAAAAGACGCTGTTCAGTCTGACAGCTTTCGCCGTATCGTTTTTCGCAATGAGTGGGCAGTAACATTAGCTACGTACGTACGTTGTTATCGTAGTAGCAAAGTTGCTGCGTTGCTCATGTTATGGTGGGTTGCAGCCATGCCTGGGTTTACAGATGCCAGTTGAAAACGTTACACCTAGCAAAATGAATTGCAATACTACTGCCCAGTCATAAACCATAACGGTACCTTCATGGTGGTTCTAATGTTCAGTTTTGAACCCCTTCAACATTTTTAAACTTAATATTAGAAACATGTCTCCATGTGGCGCAGTAAAGTTAACCATTATCACAATCTACAGCCCCCAAAACGACTATGGAATTGAATCAACACTAAACTTTGCATTAGACTGCATTAAGCTGAGTCAGACAGTGTATTTTCATAGTAAAAAAAAAAAAAATTAACCTAATTGTTATCCTTGCAGCATGTTCATGCAATTGTGGCCAGGGGAAATCTCAACTGGTGTCTTTATTGTTAACCTGTCTGCTGTCATGTCTCAGTTTACATTATATGTTCTTTTGCCCCAGATTCAAAGAGTTTGAGCAGCAACCATGGCCAACCAATCAATTGACATCATAACAAAGGTCTTGGAGCATTCAGCCAAGCTGGTGGAGGAGAAGGTGGATGCACAGTTGAGCAAACTGAATGAAATGGATGAAGATGATTTGGATAGACTGAAGGAGAAGCGATTAGAGGCACTTAAAAAAGCACAGAAACAGAAGCAGGTATGTGTGATGTCTTATTTTAACAGTTTTATATTCAGTTTTTGAAGCAGATTACATTATCTGGGCCATTTAGTGAATACACTTAATACACCAAGTGCAACATTTATATCGCACCACGCCCACTGCAAACATTTTAACATATCCACGACACTGTTGTAAATGGTGTCTTGGAGCTTGCTATGACGAGTAATAATTATTTCTTGGAGGCGATTTGTTATCATGTGACAGCTTAAGTTTGGCCTTATTCAAGTTGTCACCGGATTTCTGGAACAATTTCTGAAGAAGAGATTTTTATTTTTGTCTTCCCAGAGCCATTACAAAGATGCTGCAGCACATCATTTTTATTAATGAAAACCTGTTTTGTAGTGATTTTGGAAAAGTAATTTAATTTTAAGGACCATAGTGGGTACCCTGGGGTGATTTTTTTTTTTTTTTTTTTTATAGACTAAGTCTTGCATCTGGAATCTAGTGATCTTTGAAGGGGAAAATGGTTTTTCAAAAATTTTCACATTCCAAATTAGCCAACAAAAAAATGTTTTCATGCTCGCCTGTAAAGCCAGTTTTTCTATTGTTTGAGATTTGTTCTGCTACTCACCCTAGTTCTCTGTTTTTAAGGAGTGGTTGTCTAAAGGCCATGGAGAGTACAGAGAAATCTCAAGTGAGAAAGACTTTTTCAGCGAGGTCAAAGATAGCAAGAACGTTGTCTGCCACTTCTACAAAAATTCTACCTTCAGGTAAGTCTAGGCTATAGCTAGTATTTATTTAAATCAATGAAGTGACCGACCTGTACGATTTGAGAAATTGAATCTAGTGCCAAAAGCGATTTGTCATTTTTCAGTCAACAGAACATTAACCTGCCAGATGATTTGTGCTGTGCAGATTATAAAGCTCTTAGAGATAACGTTCACCAATCAGCGTGTTGCTGAGCTCCACACGTTGCTAACAACATACAGCTAACTGTTACCGGGCAGCTGCATGCACCAGGACACCCGCACTGACAGATGGCACACATACTAAAACGGCTAGAGCCCTAATACTAAATAATACGTCTAAAAGAAGAAAAAAAATCTGTTGTGTAAATCTATAGTTGCAGCCCCTAGTTTAGTCACTTTTAGTAAATGTATAAGAATATCACTTCCAGGACTCAGCACCGTACCATTTACTAGCACTCAGCTTTTAGTTCATTGTGTTACTTAACTATCGTTAAAATGATCCCATTTTTTATGTTAGATTGCTTCTTTGTTTTTTAATTTTAGTAACATGAGTACGTTGTACATCAGGCTGCTGAACTTGTCATTCTGTCCTCTGCTCCCTACATAAAGATGTAAGATCCTTGACAAACACTTGGCCATCTTGGCAAAGAAGCACGTTGAGACCAAATTCATCAAACTGAATGTGGAAAAGGCCCCGTTTCTGACAGAGAGGCTGCGGATCAAGGTCATTCCTACGCTGGCCTTGCTATTAGATGGAAAAACAAAGGACTATGTGGTTGGATTCTCTGACCTGGGGAACACAGATGAGTTTTCCACAGAGATGCTTGAATGGAGACTGGGCTGTGCAGATGTTATTAACTACAGGTGAGACATACAGTCGACTCCCACCTTCACCTTTTAGACATAGCTACAGAATCACATTAATGAGCTGATAAAGACAATATGCAACCTGATTTAAACATTCTTTTATTTTTATTTCTTCTAGTGGTAACCTGATGGAGCCTCCTACAATGACAAAGAGGTCGGGCACAAAGTTCACAAAGGTGGAGAAGAAAACCATCAGAGGGGGAGGTTATGACTCTGATTCTGATTCTGAAGATGATTGAAAAGCACCAACAGGCATCTGTTTTTTTCTCTCAGGGCTACCTCCTTAAAGGAAATAAAAGTTTAGCAGACAACCCGCTTTCATTTTTCTTCTCCCCTTTTCTCAGTGACTTTTCCATTCATGAGATTTTATTTTAATATACCACATCTCAAATCCAATTTTTTGTTTTTTTATTAAAGTGCTTTTTGCTTTAGCCTTATTTAATTAATTACATTTGAACAACAAAAATTACATACATGCACTTACGGCTGTGCTCATTTGGGTATTTTTTTGTTATTTCAAGTGTTTTCTTGTAACCATGTGAGTCTGATGTTTGAACAGAAACCATGATTCATTATTCCCAAAATCATCTTGTAGCATCAGAATTCATTTTTACATCACATTTCCTTGTAGCAAGAGTATGACTTGACTAATGCAGGCTTAATAAAAATAAAAGGTATGCTTCTGTGATTTTGTATCGTTCTTCTATAAAGTTGAGGTACCTATGAGAGAAACGGATGTAGCAGCATACTGTTTCAGTTGGTAATATGGGTGTTAAACACGGGCAAGTATGTTTGTTAACTGCACCCGTCTAAGCATCGTCGACAATTATTCCACCATCACGTTCCTACGGGGATTATTTTTGTGGCGCACTCATGGAGCTATCAACAATAAACTGTTAAATAATCAACTTGGAAGGTTGTGTCATACACTTGTGCCACTTCTTAATCTTTCCTGGAAGTCCTTGTGTAAAATTAGCTAAGTGTCTTCTATTATTCTGTCTAATTAGAGCTCTGCTCAGATCGAGGTTAGCTGGGAATAACTGACTTTTTGTGTGGTCCCCAAAAAACGCACCATGAGGTGTAAATGTTTCTGTTTTAAAGGTCCCATGGCATTTACCATTAATACGAGGTCCCCCAGCGGCTACACATGTTGATAGTTGTAAACCGAGCCTTGGGTATACTGCTCTGCGTTTCAGAATGAAAACTCAGATGGTTTAATCTGGCAAAGTAGAGAAAAGGGAGGTAACCTTGCCCCTTATGACCTCATTAGGAGCAAAATGAAAATGTCTTCAAATATTAACATGAGTCCGAACATATCATTAGCAAAGATAAATTGGCCTATTTCTGAAAAACTAACAACCTCAGCAACATACGGTTACTGGCATGTGAGGTACCTATCAGTGAAGCTCATTGATTTACCGTCTTTGACATTAAAGACATGATATATGTGTAAATTGTTTTAATAGCTTAGTATTGTAGGACACCATAAAGGCTATGTGTATAGGCTTTAGGCCACACTACAAATTATTGTAGGCCTAGTTTATTATGCAACTAAATTTTATATAATAGTATCCAGACATGTAGAAATGGGGTCCCTGCTCAAAACCTGTTCAGGTTAGGGGTCCTTAGCCCAAACAACGAAGACCTCTGCTCTAAAGGTTAAGCGGATATAGCTGATGCATTTAATCAATTTGCATGTAGTACAGAATAGACACAGCTACAATCCTTAAAATTGGTCTAAACGTTAAACGCCTCTGTGAGTGAATCTGAAATAAGGGAGAACCTAACGAAAAGGAACCAGACTGCATTTCATTTTGAAAGGTCTAAATGTTCAGTTTTTACAAGTTGTTTAATAAAGAATTTGTATCATCTGGTCCTAATTCGTAATCTGTCTGACTGATTAGTGTGTATTTAAATGAACATTTGTTGAGTAAATGTAGAACCCATTAAACCAAACAAAGTTTCTCAGTTTAATGGAACCAAAACAGGAAGCTATGGAGCACAAGATTTTTAATGACATTTATGAACAACTGAACTATAGATATGATTGAAAGCAGAGCTAAGACTCAATAGCCTTCGGGTCTACAGGTTGGAGGAGGCGATTAACGATCAACTCTCCTTTGCTGTTAATGTAGGTGTCACCCATGTCCTGTTCAGCAGGGAGTCCATAGGGCGTCCTCAGGGGCTGGATCCTGAATGAACCACGGAGCGATGATAGATGGACAAAAAATTGTACAAACAAGTCTTTTTAAACGTCCAGACAAATGCTTTAACGATTAGCAGAGACTTGACGACCATTCATGTAAGTCAGATATTCCATTAATCTTACCTGACAAGGTGCTTGACGAATTTCAGTTGGCTATTGACAGCGGGAGTATTTTTGTGAATGACAGGTACATGTGCCTAAAGACACAACAGAGAGGAAAGTCAGAGTTGTTTTAATAACTGTTCCTTCGCCCTCTTTAGTAGACATATGCTACATCTACTTGAGGTGATACAATCACAGCTAACTATTTTAGGGATCATCCCAAAGCAGTTTTTGTCAGTCTACGAGGCAGGGTAAAGCTACAGCACGTAATTAATGCCTCTCAAGGGGAATTCTAAGTAATGACAACACTGATGTTGCATCCGCATGAAGCAAGCCTTCCGTGATGGAGAACCACCTATGGCACCACCCCCGCCCCTCCTCCACGCTTGGAGCCAAGGAGGACACAGAGGAATACAAAAAAAAACATAAGACTCTTCAGAGAAGGTTATTATCTTCACTATCTTTGAGCTTATGTGCACTAAAGATGCCAGACTACACCATTTTCTAAAGGTAGCCATTCTGAGAATTACAAAGAGTTTTGTTAAGCTTCTCAGCTTAATTTGCTTTGTAGGTCGCTCAGTAGGGAGTTGGGTTGGGAGCCGGAGGGTCGCTGGTTCAATTCCCCGTATGAACCAGCAGAGTAAGTAAGCATGAATGTGTAGTTCAGGCCTGTGTGTAATAACAAACGATTGAAAACATTGCAATTACCCCATGCGGGATTGATAAAGTACATATTATTATTATTAACGGATGTCCAACAATAAAAAGAGTTGCACGCTATAGCTTTAACGGCCACTGTGTATAATGCTTATTGAGGTACTTATTTTGAAGTCATAACAAATCACTGAACATACGTATTAACTAGGGCTGTAACGATACAACAAACCCCGGGTTCGGTTCGTATCACGATTTTTGACCCACATTTCGGTACAAACCTTCTGCTCTTAACCTGTAGGGGGAACGAAGAGGAAAAGTGCTTTGGTGCCTGCTGTAAAGGTGCTGGTTGACAAGTAGCTAGTTAACGCTAATGTAATCCTTGGTGGGTAACATAAGAGTACGACATTGTTCAGCATGCTCTGTTATTTCTATTTATTTAGCTAGCTAGCTAGCACACCCGCCTGTCTGCCTCAGTCTCCCGGCTCTGCAAGGCTTCAGTCGGGATAAGCGCTCACAACAGCCCCGGGGATACATCCCCGGTCAGCCCCCGGCCAGCTAGCCACCATCCCGGTCAGCACTTAACTCCGTTGCCAAGGACGCTCGTCACTCCCCGATGTAAGTCAAGTGCAGATTTGAGTTGCGCATGCTCAGATTTAAGCGGTTTACGGCATAACGTGTCATACTGAAATTTGTGAAATCCATGAAATAATAAGCTATTCTCATTGCAAACAATAACAGAAGATGGAAATCATTTCAAAAACATTTTAGCTATCTATGATTGTTTGATCGCTAACGTTAGCTCAAAACGCCATTCAAGTGACAGCCTTTGTTGTGTTTTACTGCTAGCTTGTAGCTAGGCTAGCAGTCATTTCAAAAATGTTGTAGCTATCTATGGTTGTTTTATTTTCACCGATAGTGTTACCGTTTTTTTTTGCATATCGTTACAGCCCTTGTATTAACACCTAAGTAGTCCTAAATAATACATGTTAATATCATATTTCCCAAATATAATGTTTTTTCTTTGTTGTTGAATGGAACAGCACAAAAGCTGTACCTTCTCAAGCCCAAGATGCTTCACCATCTCTTTCTCCCAGTACGGTCTGCGCATCGTACTTTTGACTCGTGTCACTATATGCAGTTTATGAGGTTGGTCTGGATCGCCCCCATATTTCTCATGTTCTTTTGATCTCTCTGCAAAAAGCTGTGAAGAAAAAGGACAGATCATTTAAACAGAATGAATGAGCCAGAGTGATGTTTTAGTTTAATTTAGAAGTGCAGAACAAAGCACCATAACTAATCCAATCTACCTTTTTTACCAATATATACTATGCGAGTACAATCTAACTTAAGCCACTAAGAAAGTCAAATTTGGTATGGTGGACAAAATGTTGAAGACATACTGTACAGCGAGCCTGTGGCTCTTGACTCGATTCTTACCTCTTTTGGGATTCTTGCTTTGGTAAATTTGCTGCGAGCAGACACAAACCATGGGCAAGGTGACAAAAGTGTAGCTTCTGACAGGAACTGTAAAATCGATTAAAATCAAAGAGGGGTGATTGGCAATGGCTTAAAGGCAGATTTGTTTTCTGATAAGGGAGCATACTAAGTGTCCTGTGGGTTTGGAGTGATAGGACGAGAGACAATATACATTTGTCAACTGTCAGATTTGGCCAGGTTTATACTGTGGTGGCTATCACTTTAATATCCCTGGGTTTATTAAGTCATTGAGGGCATTGGACAGTGCTTTAACTTTTGCAACAATGTGATTGAGTACTGTGATTTGTCAAACACAATTTAAAAACTGTCAGAGGATGTATCCCTATTACGTATAATTAGTGTCTTCTATTTACAATTTAATGACCTTAGAGACAGTTTATCACCGACTATTTTGTGTGCAACTTTTAGCGTAGCAGCTAATTAGAGTTTGGTAAATATCGTGAACTGTTTTGTAAAAGCCAACCCGCTTACTGTATGTTTTAAGACAAAGAAATGCAGTGAATTCTCATATTTGAATGCAAAATACCTCCACAGTATCGACACTGAGAGGTCCTAATTTAAAAATACAGAACACGTGATTCTGTCAGAACGAGAAGAGTTGAAACATGAACAAAATATCGTTCTTACCTTGACTGATAAAGAGCTCAAACTGTGACAAACACCCGACATGTTTTATTTTTCCGTAGTTTGACTAGTTTTAACTGTTGACCCCAGGTAGAAAAAAACTAGTCACGCGAGCCAAGGTTACCTTAAACGTCCAGCCCTGCTGACCGCGAAATGAGCGCGTGGATCAAACTAAACGTTATGGATAAAAACATGAACCTAACTATATATACATCAAACTCACACGCACAACATTAATTCAAGAGCTGAAAAACAACTGCAACAATAAACATCATGTCAGTTTTGTCTCCTCTGTGGATGTAAAAACCGGAAACAACGAAGGTTTACATTGAAACTGCACCGATGTGGCAAATGTTCCCACGACAAAGTTCCTAGAACTATTTTTAAACTACATTTGAGATTTAAAAAAAGGTAAATGCACTGATTACATTTTTATAATACATGATTAAAAATATAGATGTTTAAAACGTTGTTTTAGCGTATGTTTATGTTAACTGCACCCGTCTAAGCATTGTGGACCATTATTCCACCGTTACGTTTCTACGGGAAATATTTTTGAGGCGCACCCATGACGCTATCAAGCATAGACAGTTGGAAGGTGGTGTCATACACTGGTGCCACTTCTTTTTCTTTCCTGGCAGTAAATAAGTATGATTACCCTGTTGGTTTCATAGGAGCTCGAGGGATAGAGAGAAAAATGACACAAAATCATGTGTCAGGGATGGAGACATCCGCCATCTCTGTTCTGAAGCGGGCAGTGGAGCTCGACCACAGCGACCGGTACCAGGAGTCTCTGGTCTGCTACCAGGAAGGCATCCAGCTGCTTATAGACGCGATGAAAGGTATATACAGTAGAGGGCAGGCCGCATAATGTAGACACGAACCCTCATTTCATTGTGTTTGGTTTCTTCTGTCAGTAGCTGTGAAAGATGACTCAAAGAGAGGCCACTACAGAGAGAAGATAAAGAGCTACATGGACAGAGCAGAGCAAATCAAAGCTCATGTGAACCAGATGAAAGAAGGTAATTAACACAACCACTAAAGGATGAATAACAAACCGGGAAAAGTGTGTATCTGACCCTGTGTATCTTAACCTCTGTGGGTCCCCATTGAGCCACTGAAATAACTTTTACGACATTTATTTTGAAATATATGAATATGGACATATGTGTACACAAGGCTAAAGTGGAGCATACAAAATATAAAAAATTCAATTAATCATTGTACAACAAACCAAGTGATTAACATGGCATAATTAAAACTAAAAATTTTGAGAGCCCTAATGTTGCTTCTGTATTTTTATACTTCTTCAGTTCACATAAGGCAAGTAACAGGGTGCATATCCTTAAATACAGTTGTTTTTAATCAATTGTGTGTGTGTATGTGTGTGTGTGTGTGTGTGTGTGTGTGTGTGTGTGTGTAAGAGGGGGGGGGGGGGGGGGGGGTCCTGTTACTAGCTGCTGTCTGTGACACCTCTTACTTCTATTTCTTGCTACCTCTCCTGGCAGATGTGAAATACCATGAGCAGATTAGAATAGCAGAGGATGCTACTGGTTACAGCTACGAGTCTCTGTTCAAGCCATACATGAGCAGTTTACTCACAGAGGTCTGGGTACAAGACCCATACATACGCCACACCCACCAAGTAAGATCTTAGTTTTCACCATTACCTTATTGTGCTGGTTTTCTTCTTCTTTGTTTTAAGCTGGATTTGGCTTCGTTTATTTTCTTTATTCAAGTTTTTTTTTTTTTTAAATCAATCACATTAGCATTAGATACTTAACTAGCACCTTTACAGTAGGCACCAAAGAACTTTTCCTCTTCGTTACCCCTATAGGTTGAGAGGGGAATTGTTACTAATATTCTTATGTCTCATTATAACGAGTTAATGAACCACTAAACGATTTTGGAAACATTCTTTTAAGTTACAATAGAATCTTTGGTGTTGGATCGATCAACATTGAAATAAATTAATATTAATAAATAAGGTATCTGTTGTATTACTGTGTTGCAAACTGGGATGTAATCAATGACAAATGCTGCCATGTTGCAGAAAACATTTTGTACTCACTCATTCTAACATGTCAAACAAACCCCTTCCCCCCCCCTCTCCACTACAGTTGTACAACTTCCTGCGGTACTGTGAGATGCTGCTGAAAGCGCCCTGCCAGGTGAAAAAGATCCATCTCCTCACTTCCCAGGATGAAGTAGGTTATTTAACTAATGAGGTCACACTGTGTAGTGAATGCGTGACAGCCGTAGCGGTCTCTTCTGTTCAGTTAGTGTTGGTGTTTTAATGCCATTCATCCCGTTCTGCAGGCGGATAGTAGCCAGCAAAGCAGCGCTCTGGCTGAGCTGAAAGAGAGTCTGAATGCTCAGGGAGTGACTCTGGATCTGCAGTACTCCTCCACTATACATGACAGGGAGATCAGGTACAGCTGCAACTGACATATAAAGGATTTCATATCAAATCACTACACTGTATAGCCTAGGAATTGTTTTCAAATGATGGTGTCTTCTTTTTAAAGAAATTCTTGCTTGATTTATACGATTTACCTTCACATCAGCACTCCACTCTCTGTTATTGGGCCTTCCGTTTTGGCAGTAATCCCCAAGGAATTGTGTTTTTAGGTTTGACAATGGTTGGATCATCAAGATAGGAAGAGGGCTCGATTACTTCAAGAGACCTAAGGTGAGAATTCATACTAATTAATATCCATCCTTCTCTATTATCGCCATTGTCAGAATAACGGTGCTGAATGTCTGTGTATCACCATGTTGAGTTTTGGTTGTAAGAAGTGTTCCTTTTTATCTCCCAGGGCCGATTCTCCATTGGATATTGTGACTATGACCTCAGGCAGTGCCAAGAGACCAACGTAGACATTTTTCACACCAAACACACAAAAACACTATGAGATACATAAAGCCTAAATCTTAAGGCACATACCTGCCCTCAAAACACGCGGACACCACGGATGTGTTGTTGGATTTGCCTTAGCATACAGGTGCATGTTGATCGGCCTTATGCCAGCTGTAAAAAGCATTTTTTAATCAGGTTTTACAATGTGCTTTTTGTCATACTGGTATGTCTTTAATTCCAACCAACTGTATCATTTTGTATGGTTTCTTCAGTCAAAGTCTGGAGTCAAACTGTCTAAGAGTCATTTTGGGTTCTTTTCTATAACATTTTTTTTTTTTTTAACTTTTCTATTTGCTTTTTAGAGGACTATACCGCCATCTGGTGGAAAAATAAATTAAAACATTCAAAAATTATCATTAAAGTGCTTTTTTAATATAACATTTCTCTGTGTTATTATTCAGTTTTAACCAGGATTTGTGCTTGTCCAGTTACTTTATATTCAGTGTCCTCATTTAAAATATGCTAATTTGAAGAAAAAAAACATACATACAAAAAGTATAATAATAAAAAGGAGTTTTACAGGATTAGCAACTGTAAGTCTGATTTTGGTGTGTTGGTATGCAAAGCACACAAACTTCCGCTGATTATTAAGTTTGTGGTGTATAGTGATTTATTAGTAAGTCAACCTAAGATTTTGTTTATAAAACTAGACTATTTCCAGTTTTCAAATTAATCTTAATACATGGCATAGTTACTCACCTGCTCCTGGGCTTTTGACTATATCACACGGGCATCATCAGCAGATAGAGTTGGTTTAGGACGAACGGATGTCCAAACTTTGCACTATTCTGAGCACTATTGCATTTTCTTTAATTATTAGCCATGCCCAAGGATGAGCTGTCTTGCTTTAATTGCCTAGTCATTCATATAGCATCATATTATTAACCATATTTCAAATTCCTTGAAATGTGCAACGCAACAAAACCTTACTGTAGCGACAGCTTGATCAGAAAGGCCTGACATGAAAACATTCTTTTTTATTCTCCTTTACACAACAATCTCAACTGCTGCTGGATGTAGGCAAACTGTAAAGGATTAAAAGTCGTATTTATGCAACTCCAATATGAGTTTAGTTTTATGTCATTTAATGACAAAAAATGACAATCGTTGAAAAAATATCTCCATTTAGTTTTCATGGGGAACAGTTTGAATGAATGAATGGGAACCCGCATGATTTCAAACACTGCCGTGATCGGATTATCTATCGCCCTTAATCTCGATGTGTACTGACCTAATCTGGGCTCTGAAAGGAAGAAATATAATCCATCAGGGATTCAAATGAACCAGAGATGACTATACAGTAACTGTCAGTAACACACATCGCTGCCTTAGTATTCTACGAGCAGACAATGAGCGTCCTCGAGAACAAAAGGCTGATGTGCGAGAGGCAGTTCGAATAGGCCTTTGTGCAAACAGCTTTCACATACTGAAATACAACACATCAGCTGTAATAACAATCTAAGATAAAATAAATACACATGGTGTGCCTTATGTGTAGATTGCAAGAAATAAAACCAATAACAAAACCACATCCAAGATGCCACATTGTTCTGTTAACGTGCTGTTGGTTGCATGTAAACCACATGTCACTGGCTGGGTTTATATTCTGGTGTAAGCGATAATAGGATCCTCATCACAGAAGCTGCTCAGCCACACAATTAGACACAAAAAATATGGATGCAAAGGTTTTCCTTTCTCTTCCTGCCGCCCTCCCTCTCCCTGATTGTAGCCCATGGCCTAGATAGTGTTCCCATCTCTCAGTGTTATCCTGTGTGAATGTTAAAGAATTAGATTCACCATTGAAACACATTGATTATAAAACGTGTGTGTTGGATAGCTTTCTCTCTTTTATCCGTATTACTAAAAGGTTCACTTTTTGTTTGTATTTAGGTTATTCCTTGACTTTATTAGACAATTTACAGATGAGCTACAGTTGAAACATGCAACAAAGGTCAATTTTTATGCATTCAAAAAGAACAGTGATGTAGGGACACTCCTGCAGTAAACTACATACATTACGTTCATGTTTTTCTAAAAACACACACATCTCTTTTAAAACACATCTATTTGAACTCTGGATCTCACCAGGGCTGGGAGATGGCCAATTCTGGATTGTGTATGTGTGTGTTGTTTTAAATTTTTTACTTTCTTACACACACACACACACACACACACACACACACACACACACACACACACACACACACACACACACACACTCTCTGATCACTCTGTGATCTCCTTGGGGTGCAGGCAACCCGGTGTAATGTGTACACAGTCCTATGAGCTGTAACTCCTGCAGCCTGCCCTCTTTCCAACTGAAGCTTTATTTTTTTCCCTCTACTCTCATTTCTGGGCCTAAAATCAGGTTAGTGTTTTATAAGGAGCTTAGCGCAGAGGGCCACAGTGTGCCACTAATGTAATGGAGTATCTCTCTCTCTTTCTCTCTCTCTCTCTCTCTCTCTCTCACTCTCTTGGTCTCTTCTGTCCTCTTTTCTCTTTGTGCATTTGCTTACCCTGTCATGGAGTGTCCTTCTCTCGCTCTCTTTCTCTTTCTCCCTGCATGTTTTTCTCTCTCCTTACAATTCCCTTGCTCCCTTCCTTCTGCATCTTCCTCTGTCTGCAGATTTGGACGACTCAAGCCTGAGGTTTAAACACAACCACAGCACCACAGCTGAGACAAGACAACTCGGCCCACAGAGGAGGACAAAGAGGAGGAAGAGAAGCAAAGGCGGTTCCATTAGTCGTTGGGTAAGTTTACTCAATTTTGCAATGAGCGGTGTGTGTCAATCTGTGTTTTAACATAGAGAAGGAGAAGTATACAGTACCTGACATGGGAATTTTATGATCAAGCTGTTGTGTGGATTATGGTGATGTGAAATATCACAAGGATCTCTCTGCAATGTCAATAATCCACTTGATTATCCGTTGTGTTGGTTGGGGCTATAGCTTGGCTCAGTGGATGAGAAAACTCTGAGGTATGGCCTGATTCATTTGCACTTTAGTTACATTCAGTGTTCTGGTGGAAACGCCACAATTGTATTTGGACAAGAGGTTCAAATGTTGTGTAAGTCACAACCAATTTTTTTTAGAGTGTCCTAGGTTATTCATATGCTTATATCCTTTATTAATAGGGCGTGCTTGTATTCTGAGGACAGGCTGGGTGATATGAGAGGTGCAGTGTGGACTTTGCATGTTTATCCATAACCTGCCCCATCTTGTCTTATCAGACACAGATGCTTCACCGGATCCTGCTCTGTTAAACGTGCCTCGGTACAATTGAAAACTACATGACTTACAGAAAATTGTGGATCTCAAATAGCACGCTAGCTGCAGGGCAGGGTACAAAATGAAGTCTGTAGAAACAAATGAAAACAAGCACCTTGCGCTGAATTTTGCATACGGTAACACATTAACCTAAATCTGGATGTTTGTCAGACAAAGCGTTGCATAAGTAAACTGTCTGAGAGCAAGATTTTAGCTTTTGCCGGGGTCATAAAATAGTGTCCAGGCTGCACTGCTTTGTGACAGCGTGGTATTTATGTGTACTCCTACAAAAGCAACATTATATTTAAAATACCAATACCCCCTCTATGACCTACATAGTGTGTTTTTATTTATTGATAACACTGTATTTAATGTGTTTTTAATGGTCCTTTAATAGTAGAAGTTCCTTGGAATGTATATTGTAGACCATAAAAAAAAAGACTCCTCAGCACGCCTTGTCTAGCTACAGTAAAGGTTTGTCCCGTTCCTGATCTGCCAATAAACCTTTGAACCTCAAGTCCAGAGTCAAACCTTCAGGTTATCACACCAGTGCAATAAGTGCATAATGCGTGCTTGCCAGAGAAAAGAGCACAAACCACTGGAAGATTCACACCACGTGAGATTCCCTCCAACATGTGACAACAGCCTCTTAAAAGTGTGTGCCTGAGGTTTTTGTTGTCACAGTTGTTTCTCATTATTGGTGCCTTTCTTTATGCACTTTCCTGTTGTCTGTTCTGCCCTTCTTTCATTGATCAGACCAATGGAGTATTTCCCTAGAGATACAGAAGGAAGCACCGAGGACATTCCAGGTGAGGTTATCTGTCATGAAGTTTTACAAAAGAGTTTTATGGTGAAGAGGAATCAAGTCTTTGACAATGTAATCAATCAGCAATCAGAATTAAGTTCAGCATAACTCTGAAACATATGACTACTGGCACACTTCAGGGACCATTTATGGTCAGTGACATGTGTCTGATGTAAGAAATTAAAACAGAGAATATAAAAAGTGTGAAAAAATGTTAGTTTGGTGCATGTGTGTGTGAGCTGCTGTGATCTGAATCTGTCTTTTTTTTTCAATCTCTGTCAGGACGTAAGAAGTCCAAATTGAAGGCTCTGAAAACTCGTCTTTTCGGGAGGAGTAAGAGAGGAGGGGGAGACAGCGACGCCAAACTCAGCCAGTCAGCCAGTGACATTACTGCAGGAAAAGGACTTGGATCAGATGAAGATTTGGCGTGAGTGTATACATGGTCTTGTAAATGTTTGCTTTACAGCTCCATTTCTGTCCTGATTTCTAGTCTATGCCTTTACACCTCTTCTGTTCTTCCACTCCGGCCACCACAGTTGCTCCCAGGGGATGATGGGATCACGGGCATTGTCCCATGACAGCATCTTTCTGGCTGATCTGGCCCTGACAGACACTGAACCAGCCAGGGTCTTATCCCAGGAGAACGTTCACAGCAAGATCAAAGCTCTGCAGGTACAATCTTTTACGTTAGGCATTTTCTTGGGCCTTTACAAATGTACTTATTTCAAAAGAAAACTGTGCCTCTTGTATAACAGATTAAACTTCAGCAACAGAAGATGCATTTGGGGCCACCACCTCTCGTTCTGCCAATCAGACGTCCAGAGGATCTGGGAAGCCGATCCGAGGATGACAGCCTTGCCCACAGCCCCCCTGAAATCTCAGGAGCCAAAAGCAAGGTGATTTATTATCCCACTGAAGTGACACATGGTCACTTATCTGCTTATTTGATTAGTCCACATTCAGTTTATTTCAGGGTGCGTTATGATTTTGAGAGTTCCTCCTGAGTGAATTTATCAATCAGACTCTATTAGTCTTTACTTTTCACCAACCATTTTGGCTCTACTCCATCCCACTGCCACACTGTCACTAGGAGCCAAAGCCCTTTTAGTTCAGCAGTGAAACATCTTGCCTATGCCTGCTTAGCAGTGCAGTAAGTACAATAGTTGTGTGACTGTGTCCAAGTGTGTTTCTTTGTGTGAATTTCTGTTTCTTCTATGTTGTAAGGCAAACCCAACACACTGCAAAGAGAGCATCACTCTAAATTCTGGACATTTTGACAATCCTAAATTCTTGAGATACAAGTATGAGATTAGGATTTGTCTAGTTTAAGGCAATGGCTAAAGGATAAGGCTTGGGATGTTCTTTATTTTTCTTATTGTCAACAAACTCCATTACAAGGTTACTGCTTCAGTCCTTCTCTCAATATTGTCTGACTTCCCTGTCTGAGACACTCTCAAGGTGCAAATCTTAATACCTAAACAGCTGGGTACTGCAATTTCTTTTGTTAACTTTGCTAAATAGTAAATAGTGCATTTGTCAGGGACCATTTTTAGACACAGATTAATCCAATAGGTATTTACAACTGCAGGACTGTATGTGTGGATTGACTCAAAATAAACTAGAGAACACATGTTCACTGTAATAGAGGAAACAGAAAATGAAGCTTTTGGTCTTTTCAGGGGATCGGGTTACAAAAAAAAAAAGTATACAGCCAGCCTTAATAGATATAGTCAGATGCGGTCAGCTTGATGTTAGGTTTTGGGAATAAATAAAATCAATAAAGGTATGTGTCTTCATATTCAGTTTGCATTTGCAGTGTTGTACTGTATTATAACCTTTCTTCCTTTTCAGACCCCATCCCAGCCGTCCTCTCGTCCGCCCTCACCCATCCCTAAACCTGCACCAACCAAATCTGTGCCCCTGACTCCATCTCTCCCTTTGCCTCTTTCTGCCTCCTCCCATTCCTCTTCTTCTGCTGTGGAGCCCCCGATAGACTTCAGCTCTCCAGCCCAGTTCACCCCCTCCCTGGATACCTCCGCTGCACGCCACCGGATGTCTGTCAAGCCCAGAAACCAGAGGGCCAGCACCAAGAAGACAACTGCTGCAGTGAGTGAACACGTTTTTGTCTTATATACTGTCAATGAAGACAAACACACCAGCCTTCATTTACCTCTCCTTACTTACTTTATTATTATTTTTTTCACAGAATGACTCTAAGTCTCATTTACACACCCTTAACAACACCAACCACCCAGAGTCTGTAAGAGAAGAAGAGCAGAAGCGGCGGCTTAGTACTCAAGAGCAGGTGACACTGGAAAAAGAACAAGGAGGGGCCGCCACTCCTTTTATGTCTCAGCGTCTTCCTTCAAAATCCCCAGACGTGGAACCACTCACATCAGAGGCAGCATCCAAATCATCCGGCCTAACGTTTTCCCTACAGGACCAAGCTCTTCTTGGAAGATTGGCCACCATACCCTCCCAGGTACTAAGAGTTAAGCCTCACAGACCAGGGGATGTAATGACCAGAGAACGACCACACTCATCTTTTATACAGTCAGAACTGAAGGACGACAGAGAGGATTTTGAAATACAATTACTGTCCCACGACAAGAGAAATACACTCAACAAGTCTGAAGTCTCCTCCAACCAGCACTCTACTCCCTTTGGCTCAGTTTACCAGCAGGTTCAAGGCGAGACAGAAAGCACAAGCAGAATAAAGAGACCCGCCTCAGGATCAGGGTCTTTCCATTTGGCCCTCACCACTGCCAAAAACCGGGATGGAGAAAGACCCCGATCAGGCAGTTTTGTAGGAGTGCTGGGGCACACTGAAGCCAGGCACAAGACAGTCTGGGGAACAAAAGATAAACCTTTTTCAAGCATGAGGGAAAAGGAAGAACTGAAAGAGGGCCATTTTGCTGTGGGAAGACTAAGACAAGAGGAAGTGCCACACAAAAGTTCAGTTCCTCCATGTGAAAGGAGGGACAGCCTCAAAAAAATGGAACCAGTGACGACACCATCTAAAAATGTGAGCACCGATACAGGCACTGCGGATGTTGAAGAGAGCAAACAGGAGGTGTTGGAGGAGGCGGTGGAATCACAAGAGGTCGAGGAGGATGAAGGAAAGAAAGCGTTTGGTGTTAAACTGCGCTCCACATCTCTGTTGATGAGATTTCGTTCTGATACCTCTTCTAATCGTGACTCAAAGCCACTCGTGAACGAGGAGCAATGTGACAAACAAAAAAGACTGGAAATGAGAGACCTCCGACTGACAGGCAAGTCTCTGAGAAATATAAGTAATTTCACCAAGTAGAAAATGTTTAATCTCAGGTTCACTTAAAAAAGATGATTTCTTATTTTATGTGCAAACCTATTTCCAGTTCGCTAAAAGGTTAAACATTCCACACATGCACACTACAATTTGCACATAGTAAATAATCACTCTAGAGTAATACAACTTGCACTGTTCACAGGGGACCTTTGTACTTAAAATACCACTCAGGCTAACTTTAACAGAGCTGCCAAGTGTGTCTAACTGAACTGTGTTACTCCTTAGATCCAACCCCACCGGGCCTTCCCCTTCCAGTTAAGCATAACTTGTCATCTACCAGCCAACCTCACATGATGGCGACAGAAGTCCAAACAACATCCTCAAACCTCAAAGAAGTTGAAACTGCCGTCACAGCGCCTCAGGAGCCCCAGACCACCCCCCAAACATCCTCATCTGAGGTGTCCTGGATGAGCTTGGCAATGGAAAAGACCAGAAGCCTTCAGCACCTTTTTACTAGCAGATTTCCCAGAGATATTACAGGGGTGCAGACAGCGGCTCGACCACAAGTGCAAATGGAGACACCGACTGGAGCACAAGTACAGACACAGACTGTGAAAATACAACAAAGTACAACACCACCAGTGGCTGCAAATCAACCATCAACGGATGCAGTCAAAGCAGAAACAGTGCAAAGTAGAAGTCAAGCACAGACTGTCAAACCATCACTAATAGCTGTGCAACAGAAGACCCCTCCTGTTCAGTCAAACACCTCCAGAGAACCACAAACATTAAAACAAATCAGTGAACCTCAGTCTGCATCTCATCCAGCTGTACAGACCAACCTATGGACAACCCAGTCTCCCTTGCACTCTTCTACACAAACAGAAACCTCACCTCAGTTTGCACAGGGGAGTGTCACACAGTCTCTTGCACAATCTTATATTTCAACGGGCCAGCAGCAACTCCCCTGGAGCAATCGAAGTCTTTATCCCTCCAACCAGCTCAAATCAACAACCTTAGTTTCTACCACCTCCTCAGCAACAGCTCCTCCTCCGGTTTCTACCTTTGGAAGAGGGGAAGGAGAAGCCCCTGTTCAGGAAAATGAGGGAGCATCACAGTCAGGAAGACGGGCCGGTTGGGCCGGGTCAGTAAGCGAAAAGGCTGCTTTTTTGGAGAAAAGGGCAGAGTGGACCACTCCGCCTGGAACCAAGGGGGTTTGTGGTACTTCTTTGTAACTGTCTTTCATATCGTGCTTGACTGTAAATCAATTCAAGGATAAGGCTGGTGATATTCCATATTTGTGTCATTATCAACAAAATAACCAAGAGTCTCTCAATACTTTGACTTTCATACCCTGTCTAAGACCATTGTCATAATTTCATGTTCGGAAAAGGCTCAGTGATCTCTTAAACAGCTTGGCACTGTAGTTTTTAGCAAACCAGACAGAAGTACATTTCTGAAGACTCTTCTTAGCCACAACTTTGGTGCGCTAGTGAGTATTTACAGTACAACATTGTGTAGAGTTGACTCAAAATAAACTACAGTGCCCTTGTTTGTCCAGGAAGGAATATGTCAATGTTGTGACTTGTTTATGTTTTTTTAATAGATGTTGGACACCCAGGTCTTTGTTAGTCAGATGAATTCCTTGTTAGTTTTGGTCTTTTCATGAGGTTTGGTAACGATTATTGAAATATAGAATATCATTAGACTTATTCTTTAAAAACTATTGTTTTAAACTGAAACTTTATCCAGAGCGGATAATCTAACTCAGTTTTTCTCAGGTGGAATTAAGGAAAACTCAAACAGAGGTGCAGACATCAGGTGAATCCCCTGCTTCAGTCAAAACCGTGCCTCTAAGCAAAGACATAAAACCAGAAGGAAGACAAGTGGTAAAACCTGCAGGTGTGTTGACACACATTGATTGCAACTGTCAAAATACTTTATAGTAATTATTGTCTCCATGTGCACCAACATGACAGTTTTTTCTTTCAGAATCAAGTCCCTCCAAGGTTCCAGACAGACCTCGTGAGGACAAATGGCTGCGTAAAAATGTGGCGTCATCGCCCTCATCATCACCCACACTGCCATCAGCGTTGCAGTCCATGTCTGACAGCAGCCAGCCATCCTGGATGGAGCTGGCAAAAAGAAAGTCAATGGCCTGGAGTGATAAGTCCATGGACTGAGAGGGAAAACAGACAGGCAGACAGCCAGACATTGTTGTAAAAACAACAATACGGACAGACCTGCAGACAAATTATGTATTTTTGTTGAATCTGTCAGAAAGATGTTGATTAAGCAACTGTTGAGGCTGTTGTGTTTGTGCATTGAATTGTATTCAATTCTATCAAGTGTAAATGGTATATTGAGAGACAGAGTATATATTGAAAATGCCCAGGTTTATTGTAATCGCTCCACCACAAACACATAAAGATAAACGATGAAGATAAATATATGTGATTCAGCATGCCCCTGCTGTTAATAGTTTGTTAAATAATAAAATTTCCAATGCTATGTTTTTGTCGAGTGTCTAAATGTACAACGGCTAAGGAGTAGATATCAAATGACTAAATTAAAATATACAGATATTATACAGATCTAAGTGCTAAATTACACTGCATTATCATTAATATTGTTTTTTTTTAACCAGAGCATGCATTGAACACATACCAATACTTAATTGTCTGGGTGAATATTCACACAAAAAAACTTATTTTGCAACTACATGCATGCCATTAGCTTTACCTGAGTCTTTCTTATACATTCAGATTAGGATGGTTAGTATTGAAATACACTGAATAAGTAAAATAGAAGGTTTTTCAGAAACCTAAAGAAGTAAGTCAGAGTAAATGTTTGCTTTTGCTTTTACTGTCCCTTTAATCATCTTGTAACTCTTCACATGTATCCTTGGACCCCCTGGAGGGTCCTGACCCTCAGATTAGGAACTATCGTTAGGCTAACCTATTAATACATAAAATCATCATAAGTGCTGTATGTAAAAACTTAATAGAATAAAGCATAGTAAAAAAAAAACTGAAATGAGAGACTAAAAATTTCAGAAAAGGTCACTCTAAGATCTAATATTATATGTAATTGCATAATAGGCTACTTGTATAGCCTACTGTAAGAATCACTAGCTGCCTCAAACGTGTACGTAAATACGTTTACTTTCCAAAAACTTTATGGCTTTTCAGTGTAAAAATCAACAATTTTTTCTATCATTCCTATTAATTACAAAAGAAATCCCCCTGGTTTGTCAGTAGGGGTCGCTGTCAAACTGCTTTATGTTGAAAGACTTCCTCGTGTTACGAAAGCAAAACACACGTGAGGTTGTAAACAAACGAGTGGACGAGGGCAGTCAGTGATATGATGGGCCGTTACTTCCACTTGGCAGTGTTTGCCAATGTCCTGTGTTTGTGTCAAAGCTACACCCTGAGGAGCTCGGTATCCTGGGTCGTCTCCTCCAACGATGTGGTGGAGGACGCGGACCTGTCGGATGAGGTCGCCCCGGCTTTGCTGGTGGACGGTGCGGGGCTGTGGAAGCAGGCTTATCCGTCCTCGAACGTCCTCGGAGACAGCGTGGAGAGCCCGGGAGAGCTAGTCAAGCAGGACAACGAGAATATGGCGCAGATCTCATCTCGCCTGTTTTCATATCGGCTGGAGAAGGTGAAGAAGTCCGGAAGCAGCAGTCCTCCTCCGCACCAAGAGACCGCCAGGACTGCTAGATACATAGCTCATTACAGTGACTGGGGACATCTGTCCACCATTTCAACTCAAGACAAGGTAACTCACACACTGGGAGTTGTAGTCCATGCAAAGACTGTATATTCACTAATAGTAATAGTCTATGGGTCCATGTAGGTTTTCTCTGAACGGTGGCTTAATAATAACTGTGCTAATACAATCAGTGCATTTTAAACTAGCTAAGCAACACACATCTTTTCATAATCAACTAAAGAGAGATTAGAGGGATGGCCATAAAAGATTTTTAAAATACTGAGGTCCAGTGGTAGAAAGCAAGTATTAAAGTATAGGTACAATTTTGAGATACTTGCAGTTTACTTGCATATTTCCACTTAATGCAACTGTATACCTATACTCCACTACATTTCATAGGGAAACATTTTGATCTGTGCATTCTATTGTTACTTTGATTTTACTTACAAAACTGATCGATATATAAACTAATTGGCATTATTATAGATTTTAAGTCTTGCACACCTACACATGTTTTCAGATATGAGGCTGATTTGGTGGGAGCTATGCAAAGTTAAACTGGGATTTATTCAAAGTCACTATGTAATGATGATAAAGTTTTAACTTGTCCCACAACTAAACTAAAAAGACTTGTACATGTGGCAGAGTATTTTTACATTGTACTTCTACTTTTATTTAAGTAAAGGATCTAAATTCTTCTTCCACTTCTCCTCAGGTTATATGAGTCCATTTCACCCTATAGTGCACCCCATTGTGTGTCTCATTGTTTCTGTATTTTGAACATGTTATGGATTACTGACTGTTTGTTAATATCAACAGATCAAAGGTCTCCCCTTTGGGAACATCTTCTCAGTCAGTGATGGACCATTGGACAACAGCACTGGAGTCATCTATTTTTATGTGACTCCAATGGACAACACTGTATCAGACCTGAATAGTAACCCCTACGCTTCTCTCACATTCTCAGAGGCTGAGGGAGAATTCTGCAGGTAGGCCCTA
This sequence comes from Etheostoma cragini, assembly GCF_013103735.1. Taxonomy (NCBI): domain Eukaryota; kingdom Metazoa; phylum Chordata; class Actinopteri; order Perciformes; family Percidae; genus Etheostoma; species Etheostoma cragini. Next base: position 11,287,200 of record NC_048417.1, read on the forward strand.
ACATTTGACATGTCCCTCTACACTCAATGCCAGATTAATTTTCTAAAAGGTCCTCAGGCAAAAAATCAACTACTGGGTTCCCAAAACGTAAATAATCAAGGAACTGAAATTTACTAACTCAAAAGGGACCCTCTTCAGGACGGGCAATAAAGCAGGACCCACCTGAAGGACTTAAGGCTGAATCTCATTTCTCTGTCTTACCCCCTTCCTGACAGAGGAATGAGATTCAGCCTTTATCATGATAGTTGATATTGCGCTTATTTTCAAACTTATCAGTATAATTAATACAAATCAGTTGACACAGCTTTTTTGGCCCTTTGTTGCCAGTTTTGCCTGATTGATGATCCAACCTTGACTTAATGAAATACCTAGTCACTTAGGCTCAGAAAAGCCAGAACCCCTATAGTATGTGTGTGTTCCATTGCTAACATGGTATTCTGTGTCAAGGCAAATGGTGTATGAGGCAGAAGATCCAAGATGTGCTCGACTCACACTAACAGGCAAGATGGTGGAGGTAGCCCCAGAGGAGCTCATGTTTGCAAAGGAGGCAATGTTTTCAAGGTAACTCAGATAATGGTAGATGTCGCATATGAATGCATGGTGGCTTCCATCAACCCTGAAAAGGAGGGGAAACCACAAAATTAGCCCCATGTATCATGTGTTGTTCTATTTTTGTAGACATCCTGCTATGGCGAAGTGGCCAGTGGGACACAAGTGGTTCTTCATGAAGTTGGAGTTGATCCAGGTCTGGCTGCAGGACTGGATCGGAGGCATATCGCTGATTCCACTGGAGGACTACTTTAAAGCTACGCCTTTCTGAGAACTTCCCTTTTTCTGCATCATGTTAGCCTGTACAGATCAGTTCCTCTGTCCACACCACAGACGTCACGCTGATAAAGGCCAAGAATGTGTGAAGAAGCAATGTGCAAAGAATATTTTTACTTATTCAAAGTTCTGTTCACTTTCACAAATCTTAATTTGTGAAAGTGGTTTTTTCTTCACTTATTCTCTTTTGCCTTGCAAAATCAATTTTCTGTGTTTGGTGTGTGAATGTATTAAAAGCCAGTAGGCTAAATTGAATGGTCACAGTCGTCACATCTGGCATAAAAAAATGTCATTTATTATATTCTTTACAAACATAGTCTATTTTATGAGTTTTTTGAGACAAAAATGGCAATTAGGAGTTCAAGTTAAATTATATTATTTAATCTAGTACCTGAAAATAATATTGTATAAATGTAATACCTATAATATATCTAAAGTGAGATTTTTTTGTGAACTGCTGTTTCCAAGGTTAAAAATGATCTATAATCCCAAATTAGCAATGTGTGCATGCTGCGTGCATACAAATGAAGTACCATGTTGTCTTACTCATAACTTGAAAATGTATTACAGCAAAGTTCTGCTTTCATGCAAACTACAAGCCAGACTCCACATACAAAAAGGACCATTGGTGACAAATACTGACTTTGTTAAAGTTTTAGTTCTACCAACTAAATTCAGTTCAAGTTACGTTAATATCCCAGTTGGGAAACTTGATCTGCAGTCAGGAGGGCAAGATTACAACAATAAAATAAAACTACAAATAAATGAAAAGAAAACAATACAAAAATGTTACCTTTATATTCAACATAGAACACAATTTTACACAATACTACAGCCGCAATCTCTATAAAACAAATTCCAAATGCAGACAATGCGAATCACGTGAACGCGTTTAGAAGGCCTGGACACTAGATGGCGCACTTTTTTCTTGTAGAATGAATATATTTTAAGCTGTTGTAACAGCCATGGAGAATCTCCACTAAGGCACAGGAGGTGGCGCTTTCTTCAAGAAAATAGCCACCATTCAGAGTTGCTCAACTCCAGCTATGATTGCACTACAGGTTGTTTTATTTTGAAGGATGTCACCGGAAGACCCGCTTGTAGTTCACATACCAGACTGTATTTCTTTTTTTTTTATTATTTATTTATTTATGTTTATTCATTCAGAATACATATATACAAACAAACAAGGCATTAAAAACAAACAAAACCAATTTCAAAACATAAACTGCATTCTGGACTGTATGTTTTTATAGTCTATTTAGTTCGTTTACAGCAGTTTAAAGATTTAATAAAACGACTTTCCCATCTGGAATTACATTTTAGATATCCATAATAGCATTTCTACTGGATACAATTGTATTCTCACTAGTTAGAATAGAAAATGAACAACTCCACAATAACATTTTTACTAGTAGAAATTGTAATTCAGGATATCTACAACTTTGATTGTACTTGTCAAAACTACACAAAATATATCAAAAATCATTTAAAAATTGTAATTGGAAGTCTAAACATTTAATAGTTGGACTGTATTGCAGATATCCATAATTCAACTCTTCCCAGTCAAAAAGAACAATTCAGATATCAACAATATAATTGTCATTTTAGAGATCCACAACGTCATTCTTACTAGTACAAATGACGTCACGTTTCCTATTCATGTGTATGGGGTTTTCAATTTCAGATGTACAATACAATTGTAGTCAAAAATCTAATTTCAGAAATCCGAAATAAAACAAACATTACAGATTTCTATATTGTGATTTTAATTATCCAAAATACACTCTTGAAAATGTACAATTGTTACGTATTCCATGTCGGTTTAATAAATTGACGTAAGGATCGCTTTGGTTAATCTTTTTTTTTTTTTTTTTTGGTTATTTTATTCAAGGACGTTTCCGAAAATGACGTCATGCGTGTACATAAGAAGAATGTAATTGTGGATATCTGAAATGTTCTTTTTAACTAGGAATAGGCCTAAATAAAAGACAGATATCTGAAAAAGCTTTTTTTTTATGTTAAACACGGCAAAAACTTAAACATTTTAAGGATTTAGTTTTGACTATCAAAGTTGTAGATATTTTAAAATGGGCCAACAATTTCTAATGTTGTTGTGGATATTATTACAATTTCGACTGAAATGCTATTGTGGATATCTAATGTAATTCCAGATAAAAGCGTGGTCCGGTTAGCACCACGCTGCTGCTTTTTTATTTTTATTTTTTTTAATCCATGCGCCATAAAGCAATAATATCAACGTGATTTGATGGATTTGAGGCGTTGCCTTGTGGACAGCGTCAGAGAGCGACCAGCCTATCACAGAGAATCAACCGTCACACACTCGAAATGCCTTCTACTTGCAACTTGTAGCTAACCGCCTGGCTGGACAATTTTACAATGGATTGTATCGGTAGCTAGCTTCTTCTTTTTTTTTTTATCTTAACCGACCATGTAAACGGTCTTGTCACGAAAGGCAGTTGACTCGTGACTGACCGCCGTAGGACGGTAACTGTACAAGAGATAGCCAGTTACAGCCCTCCGAACAACGACGAGAATAGACGCACCGAGCACTTCTCTCCTAGCGCAGAAGTCCGTGCTCACAGTCCCGGTTAACTAGAGCGTTTTTACCGTTTGACGCCCCTCTATGCCGGCGCCAACGCCCGTCTAAACATCCTGAAAGCAGAGAGAGAAGGAGGGAGGGAGGCAACGGTAGTTCCGGGGTCCCCGACACTCAGCCGAGAAGAGGCATCGCTGAAATGAGATGAGGCTCAGAAATGGAACTGTGGCCACTGCGATTATTTTCTTCACGTCTTTCCTCAGCCTGTCCTGGTACACAGCGTGGCAGAATGGCAAAGGTAGGTTAACCATGTCTCTCAACGCGGTTACCACACACACACACACACACACACACACACACACACATATGATATGAGCTTATAAGGTGAAACGTTAATTGACTTTTAGAAGAAGCGAGAATTGTAAGGCCTCGTTAACAAACTGGTAGATATTAAGCTGGCGTGGGTTCAGCAGCATGTCGTAGGACAGCAGGTGTTACCGTTCACCTCGGACCTAGCTCATCCGGTGTCATTCCAGTGGATTTGCCTCCTTACAATGTCGTCGTTCAGTGTACACACGTCTACAAGTATTTCTATTTCCCCTGTATGCACTTTCACACTTTGAGAGCATGGCGGATGACGTAGTCAGTCTCCATCTCTCACAGCTCATTGCTCATCACCAGACTGTTCTGTTTACTTCCTACCTTAATCGGTTAGAAATAATATCAGTGCCAGTTTAAAGCGCCAGGCAACACAGTTTGCAATACTTCTTGACAATTATACCAACCAATTCTATGTCACTTCCTGGAGAAACATGAAGGCCTTTTTATCTGAATATTATTCAACAAATATATAGGCTAAGGCTTATCACACAAGTGTGTCTGTGTTTCAGTAGTATACAAAAGCCAAGTGCTTACTTGCCAGGGTTAACCCAATCCATGTGGGAGGGTTATGGGCTTTAGTGTATGACTTGTTATCAGCAGAGGGTAAATAATTGCAACCGGTAGATAAATCCCAAGCCAAGGCTTCATGTTGTGATTAATGTGGAGCTTATCAGCTTGATGAAATGTTTTTTTTTATTTTTATTTTTATTTTTAAATGGAGTCCAGTGAGTCCCACTACTAGAGAATGCTGGGACTGGGCCACGGCTTGATGTGAAAGTACTTGTGCTAAGCAAAGATCAAGTGACAGTGCCCTCTGTTCTGTGTGTTTCACCTGTTGATACAATCCAGTATCTTTTAGTCAGAACACGCATATTTAAAACATGCAGAATGTAAAAAAAATACTTTGGATCTACTGATCATTAGAAAGGAAAAATGTGGGCGAATGTGTGCACTTGAGCTTAAAGCTGCTGTTTAAAAGTAAATGTGATTGCATGGTGTCAGAGACACCGCACGTTAAGAAAACATAAGCAAATAGACAAAACACAAACCAAAACTGGGGTTAACCCAGACAGTATTGGATTGAACTTTGCATCAACAGATAGCCAATATTAAAAAGACTTAGGCCAAACAAAGTTTAATTGTCAATTAAACATGTTTTCCACATATGGGAAAGATATTGGACCACATATGTGCAACATAAAATATGCAAAAGACTAGCTATTTGCAAAGAAAAAAACTATAGTAGGCATATTTACAATATCTCCAAACTAAAAGTTTTATTTTTTGAAAAATAATCAATGTGTGGTCGACACATTCGTCTTTTTTAGTGTGATATAGTGTTTCAGCGTTTCTATATGCTCTTTTACTGTCTGTATATGCAGCAAGTTTCTTATACGTGGTGACAAATTGGGGAATATGCTTCTTAATTTGAGTGTGTTTTGCTTAGCTGCAATTGCAGCATTTCTATGTCTTGTCAGACATTTTCTTCATTTGTTTGTTTTGTTTTCTTAAGCTGCAGCGCACTGAGCAACGTATTGAAAACAGCATACCAATTTGTTCATTCATCATTTATAGCATAAACTCTGGGAAGCATTAGTTTTTGTGAAGGCCACACTGACACAAATATCTCTCATTGTTTGCTGAACAGTTCCATTATTTGTGCACAACACTGGGCTGTTTTCTTTCTTTATGTGATAAAGATGAAATGTAACGCTAACTTAGTATCCAAGCTTCTTTCAAAGGTCCAAAATAAAATGCAATATTGTCAGCTTTGAGATTACCTGGGCCTAAACATTTATTAGTCTATCTTTATCTTATATTTCCTTAACGCTCTATGCTGGTGTTGTTTACGGTGTTAACATGAGATGTTTGAATGCAGTTTTTTGTTTCTTCTTTTTTACAGATAAGGTTCTTTTTTGTGCCATTAGCATTTCTCCTTGTGGTTATAGAGGGCTTATTATTTTGCTGCGGCCCAGCGTGGGTGGTCAGAGTATGCTTGCTTCAAGCATTGAGTCATTCTGAAAATGATAAATTTCAAAACCTGTTCCAGTAGTTGGAAAAACATGGCATTTAGGCTCTTGACTGTTTTGTATGATTCAGTTATTGGAGTTTATAAGACCGTTGTTTTGGGAACTATTGGAGTGGAGAGGTAATCTTTTCTTTTTTTAAACTTTTTTTCCCCCCCAACTCTCTGTTTCAGACAGCTTGTCTTGGTCACTTGACTGCTGTGAATGAGAGCTGTGCTAGTCAGCTGTCCAAACACTCCATGTTGAATGACTCTCCAGAATGTGTACTTCTATGTCAGAGTCCGCCTCGACTCCTAGTGAGAGACTGCTATGTGGTATCTCCCTGGTTATATCTCAAAAATAGACCTTAACTATATTGTTGTTAATACCGGATAGATATGAATAATAATAGAGGGTATTTGGTTTGAGATGAGGGGGGGACAAAGAGTTGATACTGTGTGTATTGTATATATCTTAGGACAACCAAACTTGATAAAGAGTACACAGTCTACAGGAACAGCTTCATAATAATAAAATACACTGCTGGGGACACAGCAAACATGCATTGGCAATAGTTTGTTATCCTTATGTGAAGAAAATGGGGCTACTGTATACTACCATCATCACCACATTATGCCACTACAAGTTGCTTAAAACAATATTTCCCCCTCTTTCAATGTACTTTCTTTCTCCATCAGGCGTATTTAGAGTCAATCAATTTAACACAAGGGAAGACATTTGGTTGAATACTGAACTGGTGGCACTAATCTTGAAATCTAGTGTTGATTGTATACATCTTGTGTGCTGCCGGGTTGAAGATTTGTGTGGGAAGCTTTCACGGAATTCACTTAATAACTTATTTTTTAGAGATATTGTGTGTGGTATTTTTAGGCCTTTTTATTGTTGATAGGACAGCTTAGATTTGAAAGGGAGAGCGAAGGAGAATGACATGCAGTAAAGGGCTGCTGGTCTGAACCGAACCCGCAGCCGCTTTTTCAAGGACTGAGTCTCCGCGTATGGGCGTGTGCTCTAACAGGTCAGCTACCCAGGCACCGACATTTATGAAATTAATATATTATGTAAGTCTGGACCGACATGGATGTTTGTAACAAGGCGCTAATTCTAGTTTATATGTTTATTTATTTGACAGGGACAGTGCACAGCTTCTTAACTTTTATCATAGTTAAGCAATAAGATACATCTGTAGTCCCTGGGCAGGAAACAGAATGCCATCTCTGTTAAGAAAATGAACACTATAGTATGAAAACAGTTAACACAAGTGATATGCTTGTTTGTATCACTATCACATATCACTATAGTGTGACTGTATTAATCCTTTCTCTGGGATTTCCAGCCCTGGTTTGAGATGGCTCTAAGGTGCTCATTTATTTTTGTAAATCTGACGTCGTCCTTGCAAATATGACTTCCTCTTTGCCTTCCTTGAAACCATGCATGCATTCCCCTTCCTCTGTGTTTTAAAGGCATGGCTTTCTTTAATCATCACATCATTCCTAACACAATGGGCCAAAAATAGCACAAGTAATAGCAGGGACGGGGGCAAATGAGCCAGCAGATAAGGAAGGTGTTAGGCCAGATACATGGTTTATTAGAGCGGGAGAGAATATAGCTTGCACATTATGTTTTCTTATTGTGTGTGTGTGTGTGTGCGCGTGTGCGTGTGTTAGGGCAGTCTGCCAGACAACTCCTAAGTGGCCTGGAAGGAGGAAGAGAGAAAGGCCAAGTCTTAAAAAAGAGCAGAGGATAAGCCTGACGTGGGCTGTATGATGGAGAGAATGGATGAGACTGCTAACAAGGCAGTGAGGCTGTGGGATAAGTTATTTTTCTGTAGTTTTAACGTGCATATATATATATTTTTTTATACGTTCATGTTACGATACACGTCTGTATTTGGCGGTGGAACCAGTGATACTAATATAGTTATTTCAGAAGGCAGCAGAGAGCTCCGTGCTAAGTAATTGTACGTTAGCTTGCGTGGACGCTACCGCGTGTCTTGATCAATAAAAGCTAACTTAAGCCATTGAAAAGCTATTTGGAAGCTTTTTTTTGGAAGTAGTTAAACTAATAACGCTACTGCCCAATACTGCTTGCAGTACAAGTTGGATTTAGTGCCGTGACACTGTCTGCAGAGATTGCTAATGGGAGCTACTATTTGCCAGAAGGTGACGTTAGTGGATATTGGCGGTTCAACCGGCTAGCATGAATTCTAACTAGTTTCCGCCTTGTAAACCGGAAATTGGAATCGGCCCAACTCTACTTTCACTACAAGTAGCCTACAAGATGCTAGACTTCTGTGTATATATAGACCTACTTAACAAAGTTTGTTCACTGATGGCTACAAGTTAGCAATCAAACACAACAAAGGTTGTCACTTGAATTGTGTTTTGAGCTAACGATAGCAATCAATATTTATATATATATATATATATATATATACTATAGATAGCTAAAACGTTTTTAAAATGATTCCCATCTTCTGTTATTGTTTGTAATGAGAAAAGTTTATTATTTCACAAATTTCAGAATGGCATGTTATGCTGTAAACCATTTAATTCTGAGTATGCACAACTAACATCTGCACCCAACCAGAGCCGGTCTGACTCAACTCTCAACGGGTATGACACATTATGCCGTTAACCGTTTAAATCTGACCATGCGCGACTTAAATGTTCACTTGACTTACATCGGGGAGTGACAGTGGCTACCACTCTGCAAAAGGCAGACTAGTGAACATCCTGGCACTGAATGCCAGCGGATTTTTTGGAAATGAACTGAACTTCTCTGCTGTTGTTGAAGCTACCTGTGAATATCCTAAGTTTACACAGTCTATGTTGAAAACCCAGCACAAAGCATGGTGATACAAATGTATGTTGTTATTTCAAATTGTGCGAGGACCTGTGGAGATTTCCCCATTGTCATTTACAATCACATAGTATGTTCCTCCCTGGTTGCATCTCATGGTCTTATTTTTTAGCTCCTAAACTCCTTGTTCCGCGGCTGAACCGAAAGTTATTCTGTCCCTCCTCCGTGAAGGAGCTATAGGCAAGGATAAACGAGAGTAGCCTTCCCGAAAACCATGCAGCTGAAGGAGTTGGTAACTCCGCCCTTACAGCTAACATTTTAATGTGATGCTTCAGTGGAAAGGACGTCTCATCTCTGTAAAACCAAATGACCTTGTTGACTCTCTCCAATGATTTCCTTGCATCTTTCCTGTGCCTCCTCGTGGGAGGGACTAAGATGCAAGGAAGGGATCCAAGCGGACGCGTCGAGGAGGCGATGGATGCGACATTAGAAGCACCTGTTGAAATAGACTCTAGTCCTACCCTGATCAAACCCACCTTGCGACTTGGGTCGCAAAGCCAAGTAAATCAAGGAGGTTTCACACATTCAGAAACACAATCGACATGGGTGTATGTGATGTCACATACACACCTTTTTAACCTAGACAGCCTGAGCAAACAGGAACAGGCGTCTTCAGCTGTTGGTGAGTTAACAATCATTGTGCGTCCCTCTTTGTGCTTCTGTTCACTTCCTGTATCCCACATTGCTATTCATTCATGCATGTTCCTCCTGTTTTCCTGGACAGAATTCCCAGAGGGCACACAATTTCTCCTCCTTGTCGGGGAGGAGAGATAGTGATTGTTTGGGCTCTAACTGCTCTCCGTTGATTTAATCTGTGGAATAAACTTGCTGTTTACACAAGGACCGGCTTGTACACATTAGTTTGTCTGTGTGGATGTGTTCTTGCATGAGTACAATTATCATGACAGCTGTGCTCAAGGTGATGAGCTTTTAATTGACCAAAAACTCAGAACAAAGAACTGATTCTCGGAGATGACATTTTCATCATGGGAATCCTAGTGGCCCTTAGATTTTACATTAAGAGCAGATTTCAATTTCATTTAGATATATTAGTTTTTTGGTCATTTATGACAGAAAATAGTGAGAGCTTCAAGTACTATTTTTATTATCAATGTGTCAGCAATTGTTTTGATTAACTTAATATGGATTTGGTTACAAAATGGCGGAATGTAGTTTAAAATGTATATTATTTCCCAGAGCTGAAGGTTACATTTTCAGATTGTTAATTCTTTTCACAACTCAGTTTTCTATCATATTGACAAGTAAAAGCATCAAATCATCATTACTGACAAGCTAGAAAGAGTAAATGTTTGATATTTGTGCTTAAACCATTACTGAACATATTAGAGGATTATCAAAATTGATAATTTTTGTCAATCTACTAATCAGTAAATGGACTCAGCTCTTTAATATGTTTTTGAAGTGGACTCTATGGACTCCCACTAGATATCATTATACAATTATTTGGTGACTTCCCTGAAAGTGAGTTGCCCAAAAAATACTAATTTTTGTAACAATCAAGTATCAAAAACTGAGTAGGACACGCTGTTGGTTGCTGTCCTACAGTGGGGCCCTAAAGTTTGGGCACTCCAGGTAAAAATGTATATTAATGTGCGTAAAGAAGCCAAGAAAAGATGGAAAAATAAAAAAAAAGGAATCAAATGACAGATTAGACATTCGTTTAATATGTCACAAAAAGTTAGATTTTATTTCCATCATTTACACTTTCAAAATGACTAAACAAAAAATGGCGTCTGCAAAAAGTTTGGGCAACCTGCAGAGGTAATACTTTTACTACGGCTCTCCGTGTGTAGAAAAGTACCGTAGGCAGCAGCTGCCGCTGACAGTGTTGCGCATTGTTTTTGATGGGTCAGTCATTTTGCAATATATATTTTAGGGGGAAAAAACATTGAATGTCAGATTTTTCCAATATCATGCAGTTCTATTGAAGTCTGAATATATTGTAAACAAATTAATAACATAACTAACTACACTGGTTGGACGGTTTCAGACTGATACCTCCGGGACAGGTTGGTCCTCACCATCAACACGGGCATTTTAGTGCCCGTGTTGCGGAAATTACCTTTCAATACTCATCTGGATTGAAGCAGCAAACATTCAGTGTAAGAGTAAAAAAATGACAAAATATTATTATTCATAAGTTTATTTGATTCACAGCTGCTACATAGTTTTGACCTCGACAACCCAACTGCATTTCACCACAAACTTGCGATTAATCAACTTTCTAAAAAAGGCGGAATTGCTTGTTTGCTAAGGGTTGGGTCGGGACACCGAGAACATTGTATTCAGAATATAAAATATTGTTTTAGCACTTATTTGTGTGTTTGTTTAAAGTTGTTCACGAGATACCAACCTTTCGTGAACGTGTGAATTTCGCCACCAGCCGTTGTTTGTGTATGTGTCGCACCGCCACAAATTAGTCTGTGTGGGAAACTCTGGCAAAGCTAGGGTACATGTTGCCTAAACTACCTCTTAATGTAGTCTAAGTGATTGGATCTCAATGCATCCTGGGTACGTTGCCATCTATACTTATAGCTGTCCACTTGTGATTCTAAAAAACCTTTTAAAGTAGGCCCAAGAGTCAAAAATGAAATGGGGTTAAAGGGACACACAAGGCTGAATGAGCATATTAGGACTTACAGTAAAGGAAGAAGAGTTTGTGTAGGTCGGAAGAAACGATGAGTCCATAGTTAGGATTTGAAATTAAGAATCTAGGTTGCAATCCGGTTTATTCTGATACCACTTCACTTTCTTTTTTTGAAAATTATATTTTTTAGGTTTTATATAACAAAACAGGACAGAAAAAAGCCAAAAGAAAGCACAACAATGAAGCTACCAGGAAAATTAAGATTAAAAGCATGTCTAATTGCTGTTATCTACTCGTTCAGATGTCATAGCTGATACCACTTCACGTTTTGACACCACAACCCTTTCACTTTATTTTAAATGTGAGGTGAAAGGGTCGTGGTGTATTGCGGAAAAAAGGACAGAATGAGATAAAGGTGTGCATTTTCTCTTTCTGCAAACTACACGGAACCGTTCAGGGAGTATCACTCGCCTACTCATGGATCGACTTCCACTTCTCCGGAAAATACCACTAAAAATCAATAATGTGTGTGTGATATTATTTAGGTGGGTTGGTGTGCTTGTTTTTGTTTTCTTCTCTCTGTGTGAAGAGAGAGAGAGAGAGAGAGAGAGAGAGAGATATATATATATATATATATATATATATATATATATATATATATTGTGTGTGTGTGTGTGTGTGTGTGTATGCCCTATGTCTGGCATCTGTAGCTGCAAGCCCATAAGAAAAGGCTTAATGACATGGCATCTTTTCAGCAACCCTAACATGTTTAAGGATTGTTACATTTGTTGAGGTTGCTGATTCATCAGTCTAATGTGAGTAAAAGCTGAAGTGCTTTTGAGGTGAATTGGCTTACTGTCGGTACACAGAGACAGTTTGCTGAGATTGAAATTAGAGGGGGAAGTATTTTGATAAATGTGTTTTCTGGTAAAATCTTTCTGGATGGATTGAGCAGTCAAACGTTGGTTTTGACTTACTTTTCTCACAATCCTGCAAGCTGTTCTGTCTGATAGTTTTCTTGGTCTTCCAGATCTTTTTCTTGGTCTTCCACTGTTACTGATGACTGCTTTTTCTTAATTACATTCCAAACAGAGGATATTAGCATCTGAAAATGCTTTACTATCTTCTTAAAGCCTTCTCCTGCTTTGTCAGTGTCAACTATTTTCAGTTTCAGTTTTCTAGACAACTGCTTAGAAGAACCCAGGTCAGATGAGTCTGGGCATTTAAAATCTTAAGATTGACATTAGGCCTGCACGATATTGGAAAAATCTTACATTGTAATAATATTATAATGTTTTATAATTTAAAAAAACATTAAGCCTATTTATTACGGAGCAACACAAACTGTCCTTTATTAGAGAAGGACAAGCAACAAGAAAATTAAATCATGACTGAATTGGTCTCTGACCAGTCTGCCATTATCATCTGGGAATATAGCTGCATTGTCCCACTTAATCTCCGGAGCGCGTCCTGTATAAACCTGAAGCTGCACAGACCACGAATACCACACTGCTCATCTCTACTTTTTGCTGCTCATCACTACTTTTACAGAGAGAGTGGACACTAACGCGGCGGACAGGTCTGCTGGCAGCCACTGGGCAGCCTCAAACACTACCGTCCCACCGGAAAAAAGTCCCTACACTCTACATCAGGGTGTCAGTGCAACCATTTCTAACCATCTAAACAACTTCAATAGTAGGGTTTAAATCAAACTCATGACAACAATAGTGACAAAGAATGCATTTTAATAAAAATAAATCAGAACACATGCAGAAGACAACGGAACAGCTTAAACACGTTTGTATCGGATTAGAGAGGCATCTGATTTAACACATAAGACTCCAGGATTGATCTTGGCCTGGCTGTAGCCTGCTCTGGACCAGGCTAGCCGCAAAGAATACATCTCCATGGTTACTTGGCTGGGTTTAATTCAACCTGGTTCTGTGCAGCTGAGTCAAAGCTAAATTCCTCCAGGATAACTTCAATATTTTGGCTTAATCCCTTATCCTGGTTTTGTGCAACAGGCCCCAGATCAGCAAACTAAGTAGACAAACTGTACAAGAACAGTTTTAACAAGTGTACACTTATTTGTTTAGGCATTATTTGTGATTGAATTTTTAAATCGTTAGTTATGTATTTCAAAGTAAAAATAGGCTGGAAAAAATGACATATTGCTTTAATAGGGACACCTGCGTGTTATGTGTTGCAACTCTCTCACTCATGCAAACATAAACTGCACAAGTCCCTTATCAGCACTCCCTGCTGTCAACAGCATGCCTCAGCAAGGGAGAGAGGGGTCAAGGACAATATCGCTGTGAGGGCTTTTGATGAGCTAATGGATTGACTCAACACCCTGGTGAGTTCAGGGTTGGATTTCTGTAAAGTATTTCTCAGCACTAAAATCATCCTTGTTCTCTCTTGTGAAGCTCAAAAGATGGAAGTTTTGAAGATCTATGTAGCCAAGCTTAGACATCCATCCATTGTCGTTAGATTTTTTTATCACTATTACTGAGGTCAATGTGAGTAAGCACTGTGCCATAACAAGTACAAAAAGGATGTGAATCAAGAAGTGTATTTAACATTATTTACAATTGTTCTTAAGACCTATGTTCCTCTTTCTTGAGCAAGTACATTCTTGATAGATGAGTTTTGGCATGTGGACAAAGAAGAGATGGGACGCGCTTACTTTAAGATGTTACCAATTACAAGCTTCTTGCAATGTCTTAAGGAGTCTTCAGACACATCTGTTCGAAGGTTACATCCACACAAATAAATCTCTGGTCTTTTGCCACTGTTGTTCTGTAGGTTTAACTTGTACATCCATGATTGTCAACCCCAGTAACATTAGATAATCTGTTTCATGTTTACACCGGCACGCGCATGCCAGGTGCATGCAAATTTCTTTTTTTCTTTTAAAGTTTTTTGTTTTTGTTTTTTTCCCCCCTTTATTAGATAGGCAGATAGAGATGTTTGAAAGGGGGAGAGAGAGAGAGGGGGAGTGAACTGCAGCAAAGGGCCCACAAGCTGGATTCCAACCCGGGCCCGCTGCGTCGAGGAGCAAGCCTCTGTACATGGGCACCCGCTCAACCCACTGAGCTATCTGGGCGCCCGCGAATATCTGATATGGAGCCTAAACGCTTATGTGGACGGAGATTTATTTTGTTTCTCATCTACAGTATGTACAGTAACGTTTTTTAAGTTACTGAACTGAGCACATTCTGTTGCACAAATTTGCCAGTGTCATTTTTGCTATTAAGTTGCAGTACCAGAACAAAGAGTATTAAGTCAAAGTATTAGTCAAATATGCTCAAGTTGATTGTTTTTTTTTGCAATAGATGGCGTGACTTTATTGTTTTCATTTCTGTAAAAATTTACTGTTTAAAAAAAAAAAATATGGGCATAGAGGAAAATAAGTATTTGAACACCCTGCTACTTTGCAAGTTCTCACACTTAGAAATCATGGAGGGGTCCGAAATTGTCATTGTAGGTGCATGTCCACTGTGAGAGACATGATCTAAAATTGTTTTTAAAAAATCCAGAAAACACAATGTATGATTTTTTAAACTATTTATTTGTATGATACAACTGCAAATAAGTATTTGAACGCCTGAGAAAATCAATATTATTTGGTACAGTAGCCTTTGTTTGCAGTTCCAGAGGTCAAACGTTTCCTGTAATTTTTTACCAGGTTTACACACACTGCAGAAGGGATTTTGGCCCACTCCTCCACACAGATCTTCTCTAGATCAGTCAGGTTTCTGGGCTGTCGCTGAGAAAAACGGAGTTTGAGCTCCCTCCAAAGATTCTCTATTGGTTTTAGGTTTGGAGACTGGCTAGGCCACGCCAGAACCTTGATATGCTTCTTCCAGAGCCACTCCTTGGTTATCCTGCCTATGTGCTTCGGGTCATTGTCATGTTGGAAGACCCAGCCTCGACCCATCTTCAATGCTCTAACTGAGGGAAGGAGGTTGTTCCCCAAAATCTCGCAATACATGGCCCCGGTCATCCTCTCCTTAATAATGTGCAGTTGCCCTGTCCCATGTGCAGAAAATCACCCCCAAGCATGATGCTATCACCCCAATGCTTCACAGTAGGGATTGTGTTCTTGGGATGGTACTCATCATTCTTCTTCCTCCAAACACGGTTAGTGGAATTATGACCAAATAGTTCTATTTTGGTCTCATCTGACCACATGACTTTCTCCCATGACTCCTCTGGATCATCCAAATGGTCATTGGCAAACTTAAGGCGGGCCTTGACATGTGCTGGTTTAAGCAGGGGAACCTTCCGTGCCATGAATGATTTCAAACCATGACGTTTTAGTGTATTACCAACGGTAACCTTGGAAACGGTGGTCCCAGCTCTTTTAAGGTCATTGACCAGCTTCTTACTGATTGTATGGGGTGGGCAGGTGTCTTTATGCAGCTAACAACCTCAAACAGGTACATCTAACTCAGGATAATAAATGGAGTGGAGGTGGACATTTTGAAGGCAGACTAATAGGTCTTTGAGGGTCAGAATTCTAACTGATAGACAGGTGTGCAAATACTTATTTGCAGCAGTATCGTACAAATAAATAGTGTGGGGTGTTCAAATACGTATTTTCCTCACTGTGTGTGTGTGTGTGTGTGTGTGTGTGTGTGTGTGTGTGTGTGTGTGTGTGTGTGTGTGTGTGTGTGTGTGTGTGTGTGTGTGTGTGTGTGTGTGTGTGTGTGTGTGTGTGTGTGTGTGTGTGTGTGTGTGTGTATTTACAGTTGTGTTTAATACCACTTCATAAATCATATTTTTTTGTGATATTTCGACACAGCAAATAATTTAGGTAAGTGCAAGTGAGTCATAGAAAACCAACATTCATGACCTGCTTGCTGCTTATTCTGTGTAATTTTATCTGTAATTGAAAGGGGCATGTTCAAAAGTAATAGCAGTGTTGTGTTATTTAGTGAGGTGATTGATTCTGTGAAGAAACTGGTGTCAATTATGGCCCATATTTAAAGAAGGAAAGAAACAAATGTTGTGCATGCTGGTTATCGTGCATTTCACACTGAAATACTCAGCGAAATGGGTTGTTACAGACATTACTTTGAGGAACAGTAGCCTTTGATGAAAAAGTTGACTTGAGAGGGGAAAACATATAAAGTAGTGCAGAAAATGATAGGCTGCTCAGCCAAACTAATTTCAAATGGCATCCAAAGCCTGAACAACATGGGAAAAAACTCAACTACCATTCAAATGAAGAATTTCCAAGAACAGTGCAAGCAAAGGTACAATAGGAGCAGGCAATAATTGTCATCAGGAAACAGGCAAAAGTCAAATAACACCGGGAAATCAAACACTAGGGAAACCGCTGGAGAGAGTGTAATAACGTACAACTACAATTTGCCAATTGTGAGTTGGATGGTGAGTATTTAAGCACTGGGACTAGGGAAGCTGAAAACCAACAGGTGAAACAAATTAGAGGCAGGGAAAGATAATCATAAAAGGCGGTAAACAAACATAGGCAGACAGACAAGTGAAATGAATGAAGACGGCTAGTTGAAGTGCCTTTCAAAGTAAAACAGGACGTCCATGAAAACTTACAGAAAACAAGAAACCAACCAAAACAGAAACTTGATCAAACCATGACACAATGACCAAAACACACCAGTAAGCGGGCAAAGTCTTGGTTCCAGATGAACAAGATGTTATGGAGTGGCCAGCCCAATCCCCAGACCTCAATCCCATGGAGCACTTGTTGGGTTGACATCAAATAATAATATTCTGAACATTCCTTTTTCTTCACTTTTTGTAAAGGTATAACACAAACTTGATCAATTTTGGTCATGTTTTGATTTGGAATTAATTGTGCAGTGTTCCCAATGCATTGATATTATTAAATTAAAAGCTATTCTCAGGCTTTCTTTTGAACATCATTCACTTTTTTAAACATACTATTATTCTGAACACAACTGTATATGAGCGCCCGCTCTACCAGGTGACCTTACCAGGTGCCCAGTTTTCTGGATTTAACCCATGCTGAGCCGCTCATTTTAGTCTTATTTTGCGTGGGTGCGTGCGTGCGTGTGTGGCCTTGAGTCTGTTTATTCTACAGGCTGTGGGAACCCGTTATATATCCAACTCTCCATTTCTCCAACATAACTCATTAATAAATCAAATAACCAGAGCAGAGGAATCAAGGATGGCACGTCAAGGCAAAATATCACAGAAGACGAGGGTACAGAGAGAGAAAAAAAAACAATACGCCAAGATGGATATGCAGAGCGTGTAGAAAGTTATCAGACAGAGGTTGGATGCAAACCGAAGGAGAGGAGAGGTTGTTAAGCTCTGAGGTAGAGCATATCCTCTAGAACTAATGGTTCTAGAGAGCAGAGAATAATAATGAGATTGCATAGACATCTAGACCTCAGGTAATTGTTTAATGCACGCATTTTGCATATTCAGTCATCCAGTGGCTATATATCAGTAGAGTAGGTTCCCCATTCACCCTATGCATTTTAGCATTTTAAGAGTGACATTTAACTAAAATGTCAAGAGACTTATGTAAACACTACCCTATAAAGTTTGCATTAACACGCTGCTCAGGTAATGGGAGAGGCACTTCTTCAAAAGTGAATGTGATATTGCTCAATACATGCAAAATGCCTACAGTTTCAACACCTAATACAGCTGTACAAGGGATACATAGTAGAAACCTTATCTACTTCTGGTTTCTGTGTGTCTTTGTTTCTTTGCACAGTGGGATTACAGGTGTGGTTTCATCTTCACAGGCCTGGAGTCCTGTGAAGATGAAAGTCTGTTTTTAGTTTGATGCTGCCCTTTTCACAACGTTTTGAGCCAAATGACAGCATCTGTCTGTGTGTCTTAGAGATCAACATTGGGTGGATGGGCAATAGCTCAGTCAGAGAGAGAGAGAGTGATGGAGAAGGGAAGATTAAGGATGTCTGGGTTTTGTTGTAGTGAAGGGCTCTCGGAAGGGGAAAAATAAATCTACCTGCAGAGGAAGATCAGAGAAGATCAGAGATTGCCCCCCCCCCCCCCCCCCCCCCCCCCCCCCCCCCCCCCCCCCACACACACACACACACACACACACACACATACACCTGTTCAAGTCTTCTCTCCTCATATCGACACAAAGACTTGCTTTGTAGGCGTGTCAGTGACTACCACAAATGTGCTTTTTTGGTTGAAAATCTTCTCCATTTCTAATTATCTCCAAAACTAATAAATACTTAAATTTATAAACTTTTTATGTATACAGTACTTATACAACACCAAAGCAATACTAAATTAAAAACAAACAAAAAACATAACAAGTTAAGTAAGATATGCAGCTAACCCTATGACTGACTCACTGCGCTGTATTTATCTTATATGAAACGTCCATAATCTTCACTTCATAAGCACATCAACAGACCACCGCGACTCCCTTTTTCATAGAATTTCACAGCCTCTACTGTGAAACTCCTACTCAACCACTAAACTTCTGTTTCCTGATAACGTTTCTTCACATTTTTGCAGTAAATGGCATCTAAACCTCACAAGTTATTTCCCGTTAAAAAACCACGTTGCTGGAATTGCCAATACATGTGTTGTATCATTGTCAATGATATTATCATATGTTAATGCAGTAGTTTAGATTAGATTTTATAAAGCAAAAACAAGTGGGTCTTCCTAGTCTTTTTAGTCTTTGTGACTGAACCCAGCCCCTATGATGTAACAGTGGTCCTTTCCTCAGACCATTGTTTTATTTTCAAAATCTTGAACTTTAGGTAGCGCCTGCTAACGCACACTTTTTTGCAAATGTCTGTCTTATAGAGAAGCTGATAGCATACCAGCGGGAGTTCCATGCCTTGAAAGAACGCCTTCGTGTGGCTGAGCACAGGACGCTACAGCGCTCGTCTGAGCTCAACAACATTCTCGAGCAGTTCAGACGCGCCATCGCCGAGACAAACAGCAGCAAAGATGCGCTCACCAACTTCTCAGGTAACTAACACATTCACGTACAAAGACTCATCAACTCCACTGAGCTTTTACACTGTTAAGGAAACATCAAGGATTTGCAGTTATTTTTGCACAATAGATGTCGTAGCACTCTTATACTGACTCTTTATTAGGGATGTAACCATACGGAAATTTAACCTCACGGTCACGGTGACCAAAATGATCGCGGCTTTTGGTATTATCACAGTATTTTTAAAAGTGTGTTCATTATGTTCAGCAAGCACTGATAGACCTACACAAGCTGAAATGGTTTCAAAAAGTATTTATGATCCTACAAAAAATATAGGCAATAGGCTTGTTAAAACTATTGAAAAGTGGCTACTGAATCACTGGCCTGCTTCAGGGTGGCCGGTAAGAACATGAACCAGAGATGTCTGACTTTGAGATCCAAGAAGATTTATTTACAAATCCAACATGAAGTTAACAATGAAGTTGTATTTGACATTACATGTGAAGTTGGATGTCGTTCTGAAATATAAGCAAATAATAATGCACAATAATAACTATCTGACTTCGGCCTACTATGAACATTAGTTACCAAAACTTAATGTTATAGCCACCAGCATTTAACAAGAAACAATACTAAGAATTACAATAATTCCTTTGTAATAATTAACATGAATGTAGCAAATTGCTCAGTAACACAAACTGAGCATGAGCGACATCTATCACAGCACACATATCCATAATGAAGCAAACAGTGTACACCTTCAATAGCTAAGCACGTGGCTCCACAGGCTAGTCTGCTTACTGGAAATTGCACGTTGGTAGGAAACACAACCCGAGGATCAAGACGTGGCTGCAGGTCGTAATATTAAACAATCTGCACACCTATCAGCTATGCAATAAGCAACATCAATATTATCAAGGCGATAATATATAGATCTCGCTCTTTCTGCCTCTCGCTCCAAAGAAATGTTAAGACGTAACACAGGCTCAACTTCCACATCGTAGCAGACATCTTATTGAAGATAATGAGTCAGTAAAAACCCATGACAGTTTAGCAGGCTACAGAATAGTTTTAACTAAAGTTCTGGGCTACCCAAATCGCTTCAACAAAACGAGAAAGTTAAGAAAAAAGGATAAAGAAAAAAGTCCGCTGATACATTCTGTCCCCTTCTCCCTTTCTCATGCGTGGCAGCTTCAGGAACCTCCGATGCAGCTGGGAAGGAGTAAACACAGGATTTCCACACCGTGGTAATCCACCGCGACAATAAGCATATTTTAAATGAAGGATAGTTGTTAATTGAAGCCGAGAATTACATTTAGGTTACCTTAGCTGAAGCTGCCTGATAAATAAGAGTTTGTCAGCCTCCCATCTGTGTACAAATGGATCTTTGTCAAAACAATCTTTGTTATGTCAAGATAACAAAACAATTAATTTATCTTGAGAAAACAAACTTTGTTATATCAAGATAACAAATTTAATAAGTTGTTATCACAAGATATAAAAAAAATATACGGCCGTTTTTGGCTTCTGTAGGGAAGTACCCTTTCAAAGCGCTAGCTAATTTCTTGAAATTGAATGAATTGTTTCCGCAATCATTTTCCAAGTGGCAGGATTCATTTAGACTAAATCTAAGACTTTCTCAGTCAACCGTCAAAACCACTGGGTGGACGCAGCAATGACAATACCATTTCACTGCTTGGCGTAGAACACAATTCAAATAAAAATGTAAGTCTAGTCTGAAATTTTGTTTCTAAGCTTATGTTGCACATTGTCTGCCAATTTTCAAATGAAAAGTCCATTTCATATTGAGTTTGATTATCTTAATAGCAGTTAATAAAACTCAATTGAGTTATATGTTATTATAACATTTTTAGATTTTTATTTACTCATACATCAGACAAATGGAAAATGAAAACTTGATTAGATTATATGATTTTTGTCTTCTTGGCAGCAGTGGACTAGTGCAAAACATCAAGAGCCCTGCATAAGGGAAATACAGTAATAATCTGTAAACCATGCAGTATGGTATAAGTCATAAACGTAGACAGGGTGCTGCAGCCATTAAATATTCATATTCTCGTAAAGAAGTCAGATTTTCTGCTGTGTATAGTTAAATGTTTTATTCACCCTGTAGCGATAGCATCCCTGTTCTACCAGCACATTAACAGCTTGTGCTTTAAAGGTCAGCATAATTATACTATTGTCATCATTTAATGAAAGTGAGAAGAGTTTTCTCTGTGTGCCTGCCTTCAGATGAGACACAGAAACTCCTGAAGGAGCTCGCAAATAGGAAACCTCTCCAGGTGCCAAATATCTACCACCACCTGCCTCACCTTCTCGACAATGATGGCAGCCTGCACCCAGCTGTGCAGGTTGGTCTCGGCCGCACAGGAGGTGAGAAGCGTATACACACACAGCACATTCAGTACAGTAATAGTAACTTCCCTGATTAATGAGGGGTTTTCTCCAGAATATGCATGCTACACAAACACAGTAAAACCTCCAGAGATCTGCATTGCAATCAGGGAGAGACTTAAGTCTCAACAAGTTTTCAGTTGGTAACTGAGCTTTGCAATTGGATCATTCTTAAAAAGATAAGATACTTATAGTGTACATACAGTGTAATTCCCTATTTACTTTAAAAAGTACTTTACCTCTTGGTATGATCGAACAGGGATTTTGCTTTTGCATTTCTATCCTAATTTTGTACTTTTTTTTTGCACTTTGTGTTCAGTTGCTCTTCTGTTGGGCTCTCTTTTTTTAACCTGAGAGGTGCACTGTAACATTTTGAAAAATGCTTTACATAGACAGTTTATATTAGGAAACACTAGGTAGTTTTCTTTAGTGAAGACACTCCAAAACCTACCTTTTTACAAAGCTCACAAAGTTGCAACCTGTCCACTGCTGCCTGCCATTGGCTCCTCTTTCATATGGATTATTTCTCTCCTTTTCACTCTTTCCAATAACTCGTATTTTCAGCGACCCAGTCTTTATTTTTTAATGTTTCTTCCTTTCACCCCTCAACAGAAGAAGTTAGCATGTGACCTCTCCTATATCAAGTTCTCTGTAAGAGGATTACTAATATGCAGACATGGGGGACTCGAGTCACATGACTTGACTTGAGTTAGACTAAAGTTGCAAATTTTAGGACTTGAAACTTGACGATATTACCAAGTGGCGTGAGTAAACAAGACTGGCTTCGGCTAGTAACCTAATGTTATGGAACGTATGCACGCACGCACGCACGCACGCACGCACGCATTATTAGTTGACTTGACTTGCTTGTCACAAAAAATCACTTGGACTTGCTTTACACTTGACGGTTAAGACTTGTGACTTGCCCATGTGTGACCTACTCCCATCTCTGCTAATTTGGCTAATAAGGAAGAAGGGACAACTCAAGAATAAATGTGAGTTTCTTGTCCCTAGCCTGTAGTCTGTGTGATCAAAGAGTGCATGTATTCCCCCAGGAAACAAGGACAAATGCAAGGCCTATCATTGCCATCTCTTAGCCATTGCTTAACTGTCTGGTTTTATGACAGGTGGGCAGGTATTTGTTACCTTTAAGACTCTTTCTGCATTTTTCTCTTCTTTTTTTTTGCATATAGCCACTGATAGATGGTCACGGCTTGCTGCTTTGTTTTCACCAGCTTCCCACCCTAATACGCTATCAGTTGTGTTCACTGGAATGCACAACCAAGCTGGAGATACTGCTACTGGGAAGTGATTGCGTTTCTCTGCGGCAGCGGGTGAAGTTTTGCCCCCACATCCACCCATATATGCCCCATGACATACTTGATTAGCCACCGGCAATAGTGCCTCCCCTTTTTTCTATTGCTCATTGTTCTTTGTCCACATCTGTTTCTTTCATGTACTTTCAACTTGTTTTTATGCTGGTCTAAGCATATCTGACCTAAGGGTGTTTATAGCTGTGCAAACTACGACATCAAATTACTTTGAATTGAACAAGGTTTATGTTAAGAAATGGTTCAGAGTATCTCTGAGTCTAAAATGGTTGGAGTAGGACCGGACTGGAGCCCCTTTTAGACTGGAACTAACAAAAGAACATTATTGTAAATACAGCCTTGCCTGTTCCAAACACACATATGGCCTTAAGCAAGCCAACTTATGCCCTCTTACAAACAGTCAGTACTTATTTTGTTGCCAAGCAACATTAACATTTATTTACAAGGACCAGCTATTAAACATGTTACAAGCTACAGTTGAAGATCTGTTATTTTCTTCCCCGATTTGTCATTCCTTGGGCTGACTCTTCTTTTGGCCTGAGGAGAGTGTACACAGTCATGTGTCTGCACCTCACTACAAGGGCTGCCTAACGCATGTGAAAGTTCATCCTGTCTTTCCCATATACCACGCTCTCAGTACAGGTGTTCCAACTAACCATTACAAGTTGCTAGTGCAGTGAGACCTTAACAGCGTCCCACTCACTGCTGTTAATTGCGCTGCCAATTGTATTTGGTATAATGCAACTGTGTTTTTTGCTTCTGTGGGAAAGAGGTGCAAATTGACAGTAAGAGGATTTGCATATTTGGTTGCTTCTTTCTTTGCTTAACCCGTATTGTATTTCTTGCCTCCGATATCACTGCTTGGACACTTTCAGAAGTAACTCCAATATGGCATGGACACCTTTGATTCTGCTGATTACTTAGTCAGTCTGAATGGCAGAAATTGTGATCTCAATTCATTAATTAACATAATCTAATCTGTAGGTTTTCAACACACTCATACCCCCTCATAAACCAAGAAACCCTGTTGCACAACACAGGACTGTGCTAGAATCTTGTACCTTGGATATCAAGCCTCGCCCCTCGTGCAAACATCCTTGGCTAAAATGCATCGGCAAACATGAGCCGCCTGTGAAGTTTGTGCCGTTGGTCATGTATTTTTAAAGAAATATTGTGAATTCTTCTTTTCATTGGTGAAGCTGTTTTGTGCAGCATTAAATGGCACACAAGCAGAACCAACACAACAAAGAGCATAATTACTGTTTCTGCAAAGCTCCCCTCCATACATGCATTGCTGGTTGGATGATTCAACCCACAGGGTAAGGAGTCAGATTTATGATGGCTCTCGCTGGTTATTGATGGCTTGCTCTTTTTTTGGACCAGGCCCCTTGTGTTGGGGATTCAATTTATTAAAGGCACCACTTAAATAACATGGTCCTAAAAATTTAGAGTGTGAGGTGTTAATTAAATGTTTATTCTGTGATTTACTCAGGTTATGGATTGCACACACACATACATACACATACATACACACACACACACACACACACACACACACACACACACACACACACACAATCCCTCATGCTTTGTAAGACTCTGAAAGCTTAGAAACCTTTGAAAAAAGCTTTTGTCATTAAAATCACCCACATTACTCAGGATGCCTCTTATCCCTAGCTGCATGTGAGGGACCAAGCTGGCAGGCACAAGGAGTCATTAGGTAGATTTTCAGAAAAATGTAGGTTTTTCTATACAAAAAAAAAAGAAAGAAAACAAAGTCCTGGGCCCATAGAAAAGGTCAACTAAACAGAACTTAACTCAGGTAACGTAACCAAACAGACCTACACAAACTAAACAGACCTAACAAGACTGAGACATGGGGGAAAACTAATATAGTGGCTGATCAGGCCATTCTGACACAAGGGGGGGGGGGGGGGGGGGGGTAGACAAACGCATTAAATAGCCAAACCACAACAACTACAACCTATGTTTAACCAATGCTAACTAATATGAACTAAGGATAAATAAATCAAATAATCATAACTAACTAGAAGTAAAAAGGTCTTAATTTCACAAAATGTGACTTAAAGAAAATGAACCTGAAATTAGCTAAATTGACAAAGTTAACTAAATGTCTGCACCAAATAGAAAACTAAGTCAAATAACTAATACAACTGTTTGTAGAACTACAATGTCCAGTTATTTATTTTGTATGATGTGTAATGTGCTAAAACCAAAAGAGAGTTGCCACCGTGAGTTGTTGCCATGTGTGGCCGCTAGTGCGGCCATCACACAGCAATACTTCTCCTTATGAGAAAAAGATTATTTTTTATTTATTTATTTATTATTAAAAGCAAAGACAAGTAACTGTAGATGGATACAAACAAGGAATCATCAAATATGCATAAAAACACAGTTTCAAACAAAAAGACAACAAACTCCAAATAAGCTACATATGCCACTTAGACCACACTTTGTGTTTAATTTATTTATTCAACATGTACTCTTTCATAGTTATTTTTCTTGCCAGGTCTAAGCAAACAATCAAGCGCCAATCTGCTGAACATAACAAACACAGCCGACTGCCAGGTGTTACGTGAAAGGCATGTCAAATCAGTTCTTTTCACTGATGTGATAGAGAAGTGGAATGAAATGTAGATTTTTTTTTTTTGGCTGATATACATGAAAGGACAGCAGAGTGAAGCGTCCAGGCTGATCAAGGGACACAGGGAGGGGAAGTCATGGAGTTGGTCTGGCTCACGCTGCACTTGCATGCATTATCACTCATTCACTGTCTGTCACCCTCCCTTATTCTGTCACTCTGTGTCTCTTTTTACTTCCTCCCACTTTCTCCTTTCATCCTCGACCTACTTTCCTGGTGGTGGTGGTGGGTGTCGCTATGTGACACGGAGCTCGGTGTGAGAAACACAAAGCAAAACTGGGACAGATTCTCTACGCTGCACAGATCACACTTCACCCTTTCTCCGGTCCACTATGCTGCTCACTCATTCTGCACCTTAAGTTTGTTTTGTTGAGGCCCCTTGTGCCCCCACATCAGCTCAGTTAGCTTGCTCTCCCTTTTAAACTGCACACACAGTAAACACTTAACCTTGTTTTCCTTTTTCTCTGGAAATGCATTTTACATATTATGCTAAATGTGTTATGCAAAACCGCCTTCTGTAGAATACAAACCTAGGTTTTGAATTAAGTAAAAGACATTGAACCATGCATAGAGCAAGAGAAAGCTAAACATGAAAAAAATAGAGGCTAATAGGCAAGCCTATGTCATGCTGGCGTTTTAACTTTTTTGCCTTAGCATGACAAAAACACTGATTCCATGTCAGATAACCAGCCTGATAACATCATCCTGGCATTTGCTGTCACACCAATGTGGAATTGCTGTACGCTCTTTGCTCTCTTAACACCTCACACTCTCTTTCCCTAGTGAGAGTGATCCATTTGTCTTGAAGAGTAAAATGAACTGGTTTTATGTCAGCAACAGTCTGTTGTGGGGAGCTCTCTACAATAAAGAAGAGGCCGTCTGTTAAGCCACAACCATCACCAAGCGACAGGGAGATGGCAATAGCCACTCTCTTTTCCTCTCTTTCCATGTCTTACTGTTGTCTCCCTTCACCAGCCTATCCTCAGCTGAATGTAATATCTGTTCCTACTTGTGACCTTTCTTAGCTCAGAGATGATTGTCAACTTTATATTTGCGATCAGGGGGTTTTGCTGATGCGATCAATCGTTTAGTGGACTGACAAAACGAATTAGATTTATTGTTTGGTATCTAGTCAAACACATCAGCTGTTTCCGGCTTCTTACAATGTAGGATTAGCTGTTTTTCTGGACTATTAGTCTGACAAAATGGGCATAACCTTTTGTTTTTATTAATACATTTTTAATCAATTGCAAACAGTAAACGTTAATCAGTAATAAAATCTCTAAAGTTTCTTTTTCTCATTGCTGTTGATGTTGGCCGTTTTGGCTTTGTTGACTTAGGTGGTAGGAAAATCTCAAACGAATTTAGCTACGCTTGGCATATCCCTGGATAAAGACTGATGTTGAGTAAATTCCAGCTATGGTACATATTTGTTAACTCTGTGTAAAGTCCAAACATTGTTGCTTCTACCTGGTGATTCAGTGACTATTTACTAAAGTTCCACATTATGTAATACTGTAGTTTAAATACACTTATCTTTAATAACACATAGCCTGGTAGTGCAAATGCATTCCAAACTACTTCCATCAATCAATCTTCCCACTGTCATCTGTCAGTCTGGCCATTACTTTCTGTTCTTGTGGATTTAGGTCAGTGTATTTAGTCATTGTTTGACAAGCTTATTTTGTTTTGGATCTACTTGATAAAAACATCCTTTACCATTTCTTGTTCTCACCTCACACTTTTTCTTCTCAGTCACCATGGTGATGGGGATCCCTACAGTGAAGCGGAAGGTGAAGTCTTATCTCTCAGAGACGCTGCGTTCACTTATAGACAAACTGTCACCAGAGGAGAAACTTGACTGTGTCATTATTGTCTTCGTTGGGGAGGTGAGATCTCATCTTCATACAGTAGCAGTCAAAGCATTGTTACTTTTGCACAATGAATTTAAAAATTATACATTTAAAATAGGTCTGTGGGTCTAATGTGTCTTCCTTGTTTTGTCTCTGCAGACTGACGTGGACTATGTTCACAGCGTGGTTGCTGGCCTGGAGAAAGAGTGAGTACATTTCTCTGCTTCTTGACAGATGCGCAAAACGTGGAAATGTTGTATAATGTAAGTAAGAAACTCGTCAACATTGCCTTCTTTCTTCAGGTTTTCTACAGAGCTGAGTTCAGGCTTGCTGGAGGTGATCTCCCCACCTGCTGCCTATTACCCCGAACTCACCAACCTCAAAGAAACATTTGGAGACTCCAAAGAGAGAGTCAAGTAAGCAACTCACATAGCCATCTGTGTTACCTGTGCATTCACTGCTCACATTCAATTAGGAAAGATGTGATAGAAATCATTATGATAATCATGAAGAAACCAGCCCTGAGCGAAATGAAATGCAGGAGAGCTGTGATTGCAGTGGATTGAGGATTGAAGGAAAAGTAAAGGATGAGTCAGGGGAAAAGGGGGAGGCAGGGAGCAAGCGAGAGCTTTTAGGTCGGCTGCCGAGGTACTTGGTATTCCACAGGCATTTCTCAAAGTCTGATCAAGGTCATAGGCAGCAGCACCCTCTATCTCTTTTTCTCTGTGGTGCTCCCTTTTATTATACTCTGTACTTATCTTCCCTTTGTCAGCTAACAAACAAGCTTCATTAGAAATGTGTTTATGGTGCAGTTTGGGCCAACGTTGTACAGTTTGCACTCTGATAATAGCCATCAGGCCCAAGTATGTTATGTTGTGGGAGTTTGTGAGCAAAGATGCTTTTGATGGCAAGCCGAACAGTCTTGTTGGACCGTGTGCGTGTGTGTGTGCGTGTGTGTGTGTGTGTCCAAGTGAATGATGAAAAATGCTTATTACATTCCCTCACCGCTGAAGCAGCAGCAACACTCAACCACTTGGCTTGTTTAAGTGCACATGGATCCATGCCCTCATATTTATGGTGTATGTTTACCCGAGTGTTAAGTGTGTGTGTGTTTGTGCCACCTTCCAAACCTGCCTCTGGAAGCATCACGAACACCTGCAGCTTGTGGGAAACAGCCACTAGTCAGACTGCAGTAATGGCAGATCAGTCAGATCAAACAAATAGTAAGACAGCACTGGTTTATACATTTTTAGTAGAATCTGTTGTTCACATTGTACCTGGGAATACCAGATTTTCACATTTGATCTTTTTGCATGTGAAGCAGTGTCTCTGTCCCAGAGGTTAACATAAAATACATTGAGATGATTTCACTTTTCATATATATGTATTGTTTATTAGGTGCTGATGATTTCTTCATTGTTTAGATGGCGAACCAAGCAGAATCTGGACTATTCCTTCCTCATGATGTATGCTGTGAGCAAAGGAGTTTATTATGTCCAGGTATGTTCTTAAATAGATACATGAATAAAATAGATGTTACCACAGCCACTTGTTGGACAAATTTTAAGAAGGACTCTGCAGACAGTTTCTTATGTGTCAGCGTGAAAGCCTGGTATTAGGCAAACACTGGTTTGCTTTTTGGTTGGAACATGTCATACCAAATTTAAAACATGGCGAGTACTAGAAGCAAATGCATGTTGTTGCAGTCATTCATCAGAGCCAGTGTTGTTTTCATCAGACCAGAGCCAGTTTCACTTATTTTTAGCCTAATCCTCTTAGACTTCTACAGCTCTTATCTGTCCTCTTGGCTAAAATAGCCGTCCAATTTGGGAGCGTTTGTATGAATGTTTACTCTCCGCAAATTTAATGTGCTAAAGCTAGCCGTTCACGATTTAGTTTCACTGTGTTGGTAATCATCTTTCTGTGGGTTATGTCATTTCCATTCTCTGCGCTCACCTGAAGGAAAGAGGTATTGCCTGTCTGATATCTACTTCTACTCTAGTTTGGTGTAGCGAGTGCTTCTTAGCTCAGTTTGGAGTGTTGTCCTTGAGTGGACGTAGAGTAGTCTCCCTCGTGTCTCTCACCCTCTCCATCCTAACTCTTAAATTGGTTTCTCCTGGCTTACATTTAGCTCTTTCTGTGTCTGTGTTCCTTCAGCTGGAGGATGACATTGTGGCGAAGCCTAACTACTTTGCCACTATGAAGAACTTTGCCCTGCAGCTCTCATCAGAGGACTGGATGATCCTGGAGTTCTCTCAGCTGGGCTTCATTGGTACGATCCGTTAAGCACATGATCAATACTGGGCATCCACCACGAGTCTGTCAAATGAAGCAAGATCTGCAATGCCAAACAATGTCATTCCTGGCTAAATGGTCTCTCAAAAGTGATTATTATATCATTCTCTTAACTGTTGTCGAATTTATGATCACAGTCAAATGCACCGGGGATGGATCTGCAATAGCCGGTTAAGAAAAGAGTGAAATTATATTTATCGGCGTATAAATTGGGTCACTGTTAAGTACTTTCATTTGGCAAGGGAAAGCAAATCCAAATTAAACCCATCAATACAATATGTAAGTGAGGAACGGGTATATTTTAGTCCAAGTAGACTGTTGCAATCATTTCTCCTTATTTTGTTTTTGTTCAGATTAATGCTTTACGCAGCTCATTGTTAACGATGCTGAATGTTTCCGTGCAGGATCAACAAATGTCTTTAAACCTCCCCTATTCTCTCTTTCCTCCAGGAAAAATGTTCCAGGCTCCTGACTTGAACCTCATTGTTGAATTCATCTTTATGTTCTACAAGGAAAAGCCCATCGACTGGCTGCTGGATCATATTCTCTGGGTCAAAGTCTGCAATCCTGAGAAAGATGCGGTATGCACTGTTTACTGTTTAGAGACGAGTCTCATTGTAAGAGTATTGGTGTCATCATTTCTTCCTTGTCCTTTTTTAAAGAAACACTGCGAGCGGCAGAAGTCCAGCCTACGTGTGCGGTTCAGACCCTCCCTGTTTCAACACGTGGGACTCCATTCTTCTCTTGCTGGAAAGATCCAGAAACTCACAGTGAGTCTCACACCCTCACTGCCATTTATCATTTACCAGTTAAGGCTAGTTCTGTGTTGAAATGTTGGTTTCCCGTCTGTATCTGTAGGACAAGGACTTCCTGAAGCCACTGCTTCACAAGATGCACGTCAACCCCCCAGCTGAGGTTTCCACTTCAGTGAAGGTATAATGTGCCCATAAACTATTCTATCTTGATCTTAACATTGCACTTATCTAGTTCCTAAAAATAACTATCGAAGAACAATAGGTTTAATGCAATATACACCAACCTCAAAATCCGTGATCAGTGTGGAACAAAACATGTATTGTGTCACATAGGTGTATCAGGGTCACACGCTAGAGAAGACGTACCTAGGAGAGGACTTCTTCTGGGCCATCACTCCTACTGCAGGAGACTACATCCTCTTCAAATTTGACCGACCTGTCAACATAGAGAGGTACATATAAAAGGGCTTTATCTGATTGTGGTTTTTGTGCACAGCTTCTTATCAATTACATTCAAATAATATTGTGAGCATTCATATATATATCATTATCATGACCACAACATTTCCACATACAGGCACATGTAGAAATCTGTCTTTTCACTTATTTCCGCCTGATACCCTTCAGTGATACACACACTGATACTGTATGTCTCTTTAGAGACCAGGCCGAGCTAATGAGAGTGCTCTAAAATAAGCATTCTCGGGCGAGCCTCCTACTCTCTGTGGAGCCAGAGGTAGAGAGGGAGCAAGACAGTGAAAATAAAGAGAGCTGATTGCAAAGCTGACAGCTTGGATGAGTGCAGACCTAAAAAGGATGTTAATATTTGGTCATGAGGAGACTAATTTCATAGCATAGAATGTATCCATTGCTTTTGTAAAGATAATGTTAGGACAGCAAGACAAGTGTGTGAGACTGTCAATGTCACTCAGCAAGTAAGAGACAGTGAGTGGGCCATCTAGTGTTTCACTGTCTGACTCTTGAGTGCTTTTCTGCTTTTGAATGACACTGGTTCAAACTCCTTTAGATAACATCTCATCAGCAGTTGGTCTTTCTGGCATTTTCCCTCTGTCTCCTACTCTGTCTGTTAAACATGTAATCCAAATAAGTACGGTGCAATTACAAACTTTAAGTAAAAACACCAGCCATTGCACAAGCCCACTCCTGGATTAATGGCATCCCTTCCTTCTTTCATCCTCTTAAAAGAATATGTTTGGCTATTATCAATCTAGTCTGGACCCAACAAATTGTCATTTGCAAGGAACTGTCACATTCACACAGTTGCACATTCATACCTGGAAGCTGCCCAGTACAACCACAGTCTGATCTGCTGGCCCTGAGCAGCTCCACTGGAGCGGTTTGGGGTTAAGGGCCTTGCTCAAGAGCACCTCAGTGGTGGTAATGCAGGGAGGGACGAGGGACAAGCGCTGGGACAAGAGGTGTACATACTTTTACAAACTACATTTTTCATTTAATAAACATAACTTGCAAAACTAACCTACTGTCCATGAGTGATTTTATGGCACGTCGGTGTGGCAGCTACCATAAGGGGAAAAGTGCAAGAATGCTTATCCATGAATGTTAATATTAAAATGAATAACTGAATGCTTGATTTGATTGGCAGATTCCTGTTTCGCAGTGGTAACCAAGAGCACCCAGGTGACAAGATCGAGAACACCACAGTGGAAATACTGCCTGTTTCGGTACGAACACACACACGCACGCACACACACACTGACACACACACACACACACACACACACTAAAGGGTTGCACTTGTGTGTCTTGTCTTTTACTCTACTGTCCATCTTTCAATTTGTTCAAATGTTAGGAACCTGGACCGAAGACCAAAGAGCAGTTCAAGCGAACTGAAGACCGCTTTTACAGGATTGGTAAGTGGATTTAATAGTCTCGTAGTGCCATATGTGTTTGAGTGCATGTAAACACAATGAAACGTTGTGGTCGGCTTACCCATTCACACTGACTACAGTCATAGACAGACAAAAGTGTTTGAAATGTTCTCAGTCACAGCCCCTTTTCTCTCTCTCTCTCTCTCTGTGTCTGTGTCTGTGTCTGTGTGTGTGTGTGTAAACCTACAGGTCAGTTTGAAAAGGGTGTGGCAGAGGGATTTGTAGATCCTTCTTTTAATCCAATCATAGCACTTCGGCTTTCAGTTGTCAAAGACTCCGCTGTGTGGGCCATCCTCAGTGAAGTAAGCCAATAAACCTGTTCATATTCTGTCCAATGAAATTATAAAAATGACTCTCTCCAGATGCATTCTGCCTCCTTGTTTTATCCAATAACACATGATGCTCTGCTCTCCTACTGTAGATTCATATAAAGAGGATAGCTGGCTGACTGTTCTGGAGCGGGCACATGAATCCTGGCCTCTGGGGGACCCAAATCTCCTAGATTGCTTACGCAGGGCTTCTGGCACTTGGCAACCAGCAGTGAAGTCATTAGAGCCCACTAGAGTTGCTTGTCTGAGGAACGCCACCTCTCTGTCCCTGCTCTTCCTAATGTACCTTGTTTTGCTTCTCATCGATCGATTTCTCCATTTCTTTCTGCATCTCTCCCTCACTCTTGTGTTCTTAATTCATTTGTGAGAATGTGAATACTACTGTCCGAAAGAACAACAGCGGTGTGTGTAAGACGTCTGTTCCCAGCTCTGGCTCTCAAAGTGACTATGTTGTTCAGCGGCTTAGAACACAATCAGAAAATGCTTGGACGAAAAAGGACAAATTATCACGTCTAGGGAGAACCAGTCACCTGGCCACTGGTGTACATGCTGCCAAATCCTCCTCTGTTTCTTAATGCTGCCAACTTTGGGCAAGCTGGGGCATTGCACTGTCCACTAGCGCCTCAGCAAAAGCCCATGATGATCAAGAATGTTATCATCAGTAACGGCCAGTTGCTCTCTGTTCTCGACAGAGATGATGGAGCTCTAGATCAACACCAGCCCAAACAACAATGTTTCCCTCACACCCAGAGTACAGTCAGCCACACTCAAATACTCCACTTGTCCTGAAACACAAACTCAGGATGAGCTAACTGTTCCAAAATCCTGCCTGTAGCCAGTCAGTAACAACTTTGACCATACTGTAGGCCAGATTCCATGGAAACTATCCCAATTCATGAAGAAATAAGTTCCATAACACCATATCTATTTCACCTCCTGTCTGACAGGCCGTATATGACCTCAGTGTCCACTAATAGTAAACCAATCAGACATTGCCTTGGCGTCATTTTCCCGAAGGAATATATTGATATATTATTACAGCTATGACGATCTATGAAGGTGACTTAATTTATTTGAAATAAATCTTTAATTTGTACAAGAGGTAAAATATATTTTTATTCTATTAAGGGACGTGTATGGTAGTTCAGAGGATGTTTTATTTGTGTACTGTTTTTGTTGTCTAAATTGCTGTGTACATTTTTTTCATTATTACAGCTACTTGCAAAGTTGCTTTTATCTGCTGTTGCAAGTAGCTTGGTTCAGTCTGTGACAGTTTTTTTTTTTTCACTTGAAGCGAAATGTTACACAAAAACGGTAAACTTTCACTTCTTAAAGTCTGAATGGCTAAAGAGTTGTGAATAGATTCTGTTGAAGAAGTTGTGGTTCAAAATTGAAAATAATTGTGCCTTATATCCAGGTTCCTTAAAATTGTCTGAGCAACATTATTCCAATCTCACTCCTGCCTACACTTTGATTGCTGGAAACACCAACATTTTTTTAAATACAACACACAATCCAATTAGTGATTGAACGTAAAGAACAATACCTCTGTGTTATGTTAAAAGACAGTGGTAAAAAAAGGGGGGGGGGGGGTTATACCAGATTACCATCTGGAACGGTGTAATTTGCACTGCTTTTTCACATTTTTTTGTTACCATCACACCCTTCACCATTGAACTTCCCATATTAGATGCCTATTTCACTGACTTCTCCAAATCTACGTAAAAACCATTTGCCCAAGCACGTGCGCATCTGTTTTTTTTATAGACAGACTACTATTATGACTACTGATCATGTGCACATTTTCTTGTATGATTTGGCTGAGGTTGTGTAGTACTTTCACTGATTTGTAAATATATAAAAAAGCAATGTGCATTCTCTCTCTCTCTCTCTCTCTCTCTCTCTCTCTCTCTCTCTCTCTCTCTCTCTCTCTCTCTCTCTCTCTCTCTCTCTCTCTCTCTCTCTCTCTCTCTCTCTCTCTCTCTCTCTCTCTCTCTCTAATAGTTTATTGAAATTCACTTGACATGTGTTTGTGTGTGTGGCCAATGTTTTGAGTTGAAGAAATTTTAAGTGGAACTTCAATAATTTTACATCTTTGTGGTTTATCCAAGGGAGTGATGAAGTGTCTTTTGGTGAAATTGATATAGACCAATCTTTGCTTACATTGTTGTCCATGTGGATGATTATTTGTAGTTTATGAACAGGGCATTTTTGGTCCGAGCAGGCTCCTCCACCCCCTGATCAAATCATCCATGCTAAATCTGTACTCAAGAAAACTGAAGTAGAATCATCAGATTATTTTTTTTTTTTTTTAACTGGGAGAAGATGGGAGCACGTCGCTTAAATGGTGGAACATGTTTTGAAAGCGATACAGTACTAGTTACAGGATTTACTTCTCTCGCTTTTCCTGGATCTCCATACAAACAGAAACTGAATGCATGAAAACAGCATGAACAGTCATGAATCTCCTTCTAATCCCCCTACTGTAATGTTGGACTGGAGACAAAAAGAAAAGACAAGGAACTCTTCCATTGATCGACAACTCGATACACTCATCAGTTCATGTGCCTTCATCACGTACATGTGTATGCCTGCCTCCGGTGTTTTTGACATCATTTTTCATGGACATCTTTGAAATAAATGATCAAAGTTGTTAGAGGTCATGGCCATTTTTCTGTGTTGTGATTTTGTTCTACTTGCATTACTCATGCCATCTGCATCACCAGGTTTGATTTTAGAACAGCTGTAAAGTAACAGGGTAAAAACATAGTAATATATATTGCAAACTAGTTCAGAAAATTAATTTGACATATTATTTAAATTTTTCGCAGATGGATGATCTGTCTACATTACATTCAAACTTAAAGAAAAACCAACATAGAAAAACTACAAACCTTCCCAGCGTTCACTTCTTTGCGACAATGTACTTCCGCTTTCCCAGCATGCAGTTTCAGAAACATGGTGGAAGAAAGCTTTCATAATGTTGATGTCTGATGTCACATCTGTTATCTAACCAAGTTTTTGCACCTGTGAATTTATGAATAAGGGAATATTGGTGTTAACGTGGATTCTGCACAATGCCGAAATATTATGAGGATAAAGAGGAAGATACCCGAGCCTGCGCCGGTGTCAGAGAGGACTTCAAGGCATGTCTCCTTCAGCACGACTGCGTGGTAAAGGTAAGAAAAGGTGTCTCTGGTCATGAAATCTAAAGTACATTAGAGGGTTGAAACAAGGCGCTGCGGTTCCATAGGTGGATAATAGTAACGTTTGTCTACAAACGCTTGGAGTTAAGTGACCTTTAGCGTGACCTAGCTAGTACGTAAGTTGTAGTTTCGCATTGCCAGACCTAGCTAGCTATGTCCACATTGCTCTGGAGTAAGAACCGTGACGTTACGTGGATAATGTTTCCCCAAACCCCAACTAGTCACCAATAACATCTGTCATTCTACGTCACGACAAACTCCATTGTAAAAACGGACCATTTAATCAATTTATAAATAATTAAATTGCCGAAGTGAAGTTCGTTTACTGAAGTCGAAGATGGATGGAGTTAGCTTACTGTTTAACATTCGTCGATTACCGCTGATATTACCTTCAATAGCTGCTTGATAAAGCCTCGATTTAACCCTAACCTCATCGGTGTGAGGCGATGTTTGTTGAATTCGGTACCAAGAGTATTTCTTTAATTAGCTACAGTTAACGTTACCTACCTATGTCATATTCGTTAACGTAACAACTTTAGCTAGTTAAGCTAACAGTTAGCTAGTTGTATACATTCTGTGCTATGCAGTTAAAGCTAGCTAAGTTACTGCACCAAAAATACGATAATGAGGTTGGTGTTTTCTAACTTGTTAACTCAATTTGACTTTGAGATCAAGTTAAAACATTTAGCTGTTTTCTAACTGGTTTCTTAATTTGTGAGGAGGGGAAGATGCCTAGTGAGTGTTTGAAGGAAGGCCACTGCAAAGCCCTGCAGACATCCTTCTTTGAGTGCAAGAGGTCAATGGTAAGTCAGCAGAACATTGCAAGTTTGAAAGCATACAAGTGCACCTTCAGTAGGAACTGGTGGGAAGTAGAAGAGTAAAGACAGCAGGAAATGCTTTATCTTTTTATTTCTTGGTAAGCTGTACTTTCCCAAAGTGACCAAAAGCATATGGAATATTAAACAAATGGCTGATAATGTTTAATTTATGTCTTGTAAAAAGATAAATTGAATCATGGCTTCAGTGCGCGTGCTGCACACTAACAAATGTCTGTCCTGTCTTCCAGCTGGACACAAGGTCGAGATTCAGAGGAAGGAAAGGATATTGAGGAACCATCTGAAGAAGTGGTTGAGGGAATCTTGAAGCAACTGTAAATACTTGTAACGATTTAAACTAAAGAGTGCTGCTCATAGGCCAGAGTATGTGCAGCCTTACAACCTCATCTGAAGTATGTATCAAGAATGGACTACCAAATATTAAAGAACAATGCAAACTGAAGGGCAAAATGTAGTGCTGAAAAACTTTGAGAAAGTTGAGAAACTTGATGTGATGAAATACAATGTAAAGAAAGATTCTATCAACATTTTAATGAGGCGCTGTCATCAGAAACACGTCTGACTGAAAGATATGATTTCAAGTTTAACATTTAAAATCAGTTTTTATGAATATGAATATACCTCAAATCATACAATTGAGGTATATTCATATTACATCATAAAGAATTATTCTTTATTTCTGGACTTTTCTGCTCTAGGCAAAGTGACAGTTTGCAGTCAGTTACAGTTTTATATACAGTTTATTACTAAACACACAAATAGAAAAATTACTCATTGTGAGTAATAGGACATAAGCATCTTCTACAACTCAACAGAAAACTGGGCCAAAATGTGTGGGTGGAAACTGTAACATGCTTAGTGTGGGCAGAGCTTTTATTTCAAAGCAGCCATCATCATTTGCTTGAACTTCTCCATATCCACCTTCTTCATGATAAAAGCCTTTTGAGCATCTTTCAGGAAGCCCACAGTATCTACTATCATCATGCCTCGGGTGTGCGTGCCCGTCAGCTCCACGCTAACTGGGTAATGGCCGCTTTCTGTGATGAATGAATCGTCTACGGCGGCTGCCATGGCGTACGAGTCGCAGGAAATAAAACCCGTGCCGGCGACAAACTCTTTCTGGAAGCGTTCGCTTTGTGAAACCTCGATGCTGTGTTTGAAGATCTGGGCCATGAAGCGAGCTTTATCGGTGTCCTGCGCCAACCAGGTGTCGCAAAACTCCTGTCAACACCAGGAGAAATGTAAACACAGAGCGGCAATTGTTCTCTGATGATTTCCTTGGATGCATGAACGTATTGGAAGGGCTATGTGCTGTAATTAGTACAGGACGCCTTACCCAGGACAGCTTGCTGTAGCAGGTAAACTCCCAGCAGGCCAAGTAGGTCGGACACCGGTAGTCGTTCAGGACAATGTACGCAGCTTCTGGATCAGCAGCAAAATTGAACTCACCACACACTGTAGTGTTTCCTCGAGCTGAAGGCGCAAACCACATAAAACTACCACCATTAAAGGATGTAGACAGAATAATGAGAACATTTGATAGACTTGATTGATTCATGTGGTCTGAATAATACTTGAAATTAAAGAAATGTCATTTTGACATATTTGACCCGACTTCTCTTGTCCAACCAACAGTCCAAAACCCAAAGATGATCTGAAATGAAATGACCTGAAAATCCTCACACTGGGGAAGTTGCAACCAGGTAATGTTTGGCGGTTTTGCTGGAGAATTGGCTTAAAGGTCCCATGGCATGAAAATGTCACTTTATGAGTTTTTTTTAAACATTAATATGCATTCCCCCAGCCTGCCTATGCCCCCCCAATGGTTAAAAATGGTGACGGTTCTGAACCGAGCCCTGGGTATCCTGCTCAGCCTTTGAGAAAATGAAAGCTCAGATTGGCTGATCTGGAATCTTGAAGTCCCAAGGAATCAAGGCTACCTCACCTTTCTCTGCTTGGCCCATCCAGAGAATTTGGCCCGCCCATAAGTGAAAAACGTAACGGCTTTCAAACGAGCAAAGTGGCAGTTGGTCAAGGCCCCCCCCATCCCCCCCCAAAAAAATTTTGTTGCCCCCCATACTAAGGAAAAGCTCATTGTGGGACTGGCTCTAGTGGCTGTAATTCTGTACGAAAGCTGAATTTTGGGAAAGAGACTTCAGATATGATATGGTATTGGGGTACAACTAAGGTCTATATAAAAGCATCCAAAGAGCACCATGTCATGGGACCTTTAAATCAATAATCAATAAGAAATACTCGTTTCAGCTCTCATCACAGTGACATTTGTCACGCTGTAAAAGATGTCTGGCACTCAGATTTCAACTCTGTTTCTTATCTCGTGTCGTTTTGAAAATGACACATCTGAGATAAGCAATAGTCATTTCTGTGCTAATTGGAGATGAATAGCAAAAAAAAATTCATTCATTCAAATGAGTCCTTTTTGTCAGAGGAAATGACTTTGTCTAGCCCATTAAGACTGTGTCGCTTTCCCCCCCCATTTTTGTTAAAATGCATATGAAAAACCTAGTTTATGATTTTACTGACATTCAGTGTTGCCTCCCATGATGTAGAGCCCTCGGAGTTTGCTCGGTAGAGATGGATCCATTCTTACAGCCAGAGCCAGGTTAGTGAGGGGTGCCGTGGCAACCAGAGACACCTGGGAATTAAACCCAAACCTTACAGACCTGAAGAGGCACACAACCACACACGCACACACACACATACATACATACAGACAGCTGTCTCACACCTCTCCTGGATTGTCATTGACAATCCTGATCATAGCGGCCACAGCACCCTCCTTCTGAACCAGGTCCAGACCAGGTGCGTTGGGGTCTGGAGCGTCACCCAACCCATCCTGCCCGTGGAAATGTCCCGCACTGAGGCTGTTCCCAAGGATTGGCTTAGCTGCACCTTTAAACACTGGAATCTGGCACCAGATGAAAAAAACGTACCACAAGGAAACATTTATACCGGTATAATTGTTACACAGCTCCCGAACTGATGTCTGTCAATATATGCGACATATCTTGGAGTTTGAAACATAAGAGACAACATGTATACCAATGTAGCTAATATTGCAAATTATACAGCTGGACAATTTTCTGTGATATAACACTGGATTTACAACATTGTTAAATCAATGTGATGTTACTTTACCTTGACTAAATTAGCCAAACATCTTTGCATGATGTTATTTATTTAATCTATTAACAGATAATACATTGAATTCTCAGAAAATGAACTGTATTACAATATATATTGACATTCAACAATGATATAATTAAAAAGAAATACATAACACACCTTTAAGATTGAAAACACCCAGTATTGAGTAGTATCAAAACTTCTCCAGTCAAACAATATTTGAATTTGATCCTTTTTGTACCCAGATCAAGACAGAAAATGAAGTTTGTATGGTTTTGCTTACGAAGAAGGTGCCCTATGTATACTGTGAGCTATAGTATAGTATAGACATAGTATAGTATAGTAGCATGTTGTAGTTTCAACTTGCTGTTCACTTAGACTTATTGTGCTGATAGTTACAGAAGAGGGAAAAACAGAGCACATCGCGTGACATTATCTTCTACGTTTTAGGCTGCAATCGCACCCCTGTTTCTTCCTCACTCCCACACTCGGGTGGGCACTTATCATTACAAAGCAGAAAGACGGAGGGTGAGTTGAAGGTCAGCACAATGGGCTGGGTAGGAGTTATGTCTCCAGATATCTGCTTTGTGAAAAAACTTGTGAAATGTTCTTGAAGTCTCGTGTGAATCCCTTGTCATCAACCAACTCGGTGGGGGGCCAGCATATTGCACCCCAACAACACCTTGCTAGAAGCCTTCACATCCCCAATACAAGATTAAATGTGGGCACAATCAAAAATGTATAGTATACGTGTGCTATGCTGGTTTCCATAAATTCAGTCAATTTGGACTATATAATGTTCTGCTTTTCTAAAGTACTTTTTGGGGACATTTAATGCCTTAAATTTGTATGCACTGGTACGATGGGTTTGATATACATCTTGTTGATTAATGACAAGTTTAATTCAAAGATGTTTCCATTGAGTGAGACAAGGTGATTTATGTGTAATACTGTTTGTTATAAGCAGTGATTTAATATAATAATATCAATGTGGTTTCATTTCCCTTTCCAAAGCAAAACCAAAGAACATTTTCTATTTCGTTTTGATGGTAAATGCAGTAGTCTAATCTTCATAACTCATGCAACTTTTCTACTCAAGCTTATTGAGCTCATACTGGTTGTGCCGTTCTTCCAGGTCCTGCCTCATGTCATGAGGTTTGAGGAACAACAACTCATTGTTGGGCAGTTTTAGAAACAGCAAACATGACAGCTGTAAATTCCTCCGACACTCTTCAGAAACACACAAATGATGTTCTAAAAAAAGACACCAAATTCCCCAGTAAATCATGTCTGGATCATAAAATAACTACACTTCATAGAAAACTAACCGTGCTGCACCCACCTCAAGTTTATTGCAGGCTTGCAGAACGCGAAGTGTGTTCTTACACACATTCTCCACTGTGGTGTTTCCATGCACACACGTGATGCCAAGGAGCTCCACGTTTGGGGCGGCCAGCGCTAACATGATGGCCTGAGCGTCGTCCACTCCACAATCTACATCCACCAGCAGCTTCTTACTCATCATGGACCCTGAGGAGGAAATACTTCAGTCCAATAAGAACAAAACACAACTGTTCTGACTGAAGTTAATTCCTCCACACAACTCCTCTGGTAAATGAGTAAACTGGAGAAATATGTAACTTAACCTATAACCTACATCACGGTTATGGAAAGTTGTGTTGAGCTTTGCAGGTTGTTTAATTCAGTGAACTTCTATGAAACAGAAGCACTTATTTCACAAGACAAAGACCTACCTGGAGCGGAGTGTGAAAAAGAGGAAGTGGAGTGTGAGCCGGCTGCTACTCTTCCTCTCACAGAGTGGGTCCACCGATGGTCTGCTGCAACTGACCTTTGAGCAGCAAGAGGAATTACATAAACTAAATGGATAGTAGACTAAATGGGAGGAGTTTTGTGAAGAT
Organism: Etheostoma cragini; assembly: GCF_013103735.1. Lineage (NCBI taxonomy): Eukaryota > Metazoa > Chordata > Actinopteri > Perciformes > Percidae > Etheostoma > Etheostoma cragini. The sequence continues at coordinate 11,329,066 of NC_048417.1, forward strand.
AAAGTTAATCTTTATTTAGCTTCTTAATAATCATTCTCTTAATCTATTACCAGATTGTTTCCTCCTAGTTTAGTACTGCTCTTATTGTTCCTAACAGCTGTGTCTGTTAACAGAGCTGCTTTGCCTTGTTGTATATCTTTCTTCTTATGTGTTGTGTCTTGTCTTGTGCTAAATTCTGCACTGTGCTTTGTTTTGTTGTGTTCTCTTACTGTGGTGTGTTGTGCTAAATTTTGTTTGTGGTGTATTCCTTTTTTTCTTTTTATTTTAAAACCCCTTTTTAATATTGAGGACATGGGACTACAAATGAAAAATAGCCTTTTGGCCCATTCTGGCTAATTCTGGCTTTCTAACCCATGGGAAAACACGTCTTTCGCTCCATCTTTGATCTACATGGTGAAGAGAAGCACAGAAACACAACAAGCTAACGTGAGCAGCTTTCAGAAAGAAATACGAGAAGTAGCAAAGCTCTGTGTCTCTGAGAAACTTCCTCAAACATTCCTTCAGTTTTTAGTTCTTAGTAAAAGCCTCGTCTCACCTCCGCACGGCGCAGCTTAAAACGTGGCGTGCTTTTACAACACACTGGATTATCCCCGCCATGCAGACGGACGGAAACCTAAGGGCAGAGGCGATCTACGGAGCTCTCACTCTGCCCTAGTTTCTGAGCAGCAGAAACTTGTAACCTGTTATGAAACTGTCAATGTGTAGACCACATCAGAGACGGCTTAGAAGATCCGGATAGAAGTACGAATACTTACTGCGTTTTGAGTCTCACTATATTGCAATTACGCTATGCTGTCACACGTTAAAGTTAGTATTCTTCTATTGTCTAAAACTTTATTTAGCAAATAAATGTAGGCCGACATAACAGTCCCAAACGCGTAACATAATCGAGCAGATGAACAACAAAATATAAAATAATGGAATTTAAATAATATTATTAATACAAAATAATCAAAACATCTTAAAGTAACGAAAAATAAATAATTATTTTTACTTTAGCTAGGGAGTTTCGTCAAATATGTGTTGCTTTTTTTATTGATCATAACAGCAAGAGAGTTAAGCTTTCAATTAAATTCGAAGGGATTCTTTCTATACGGTAAACAATCTATGATGATGACGTAACTTCCGGAAATACCCTTAAAGGGAAACACCAAATCCATGGGAAACTGGTTTGTGTTTGTGGGATTCACAGACTGTATATCAACGGTCTATGGTGGGATTCCAACCTTTCTTTAACTGTCTATGATTCAAAGAGAAGGGTGAGAGGGAAGAGAGGCGACCAAAACAAGCCACAGACCAAGGGCATCTCTATGTGCATTGTACGCATACTGGCCATATGTAGGCTACTGTATATTAATAGCGTATAGGAATTACTCGTGAACTCAATATCAAAAAAATGTACTGTAGGTAATGGAAGTATGCAAATAGTAAGCTCAATGATGCCTGAATTCCACATATTTGCAGTTTGCCCAGTTTCTACAAACCTGCGGCTCCTTTCGACGCGAAGGATCGACGGCAACGGCTCTGCTCCGAGTCCCCTTACGGATGAAGGACTGAGCTTCGTTCGTTACGTAGGTAACGTCAGATTATATGAGTATAGGCGTAGCCCTCTAAGGGCTACGCTATTGGGTTTATCC